>NC_031680.1:146024-446024 GCF_000149555.1 Fusarium verticillioides 7600 | reverse complement strand
GAATACTGAGTCGTCATAAATACCGAACATGATATTGTCTCCTTTGATATCTGTGCGTCAATGGGTAAGCAAGTATTCTAGGCCTGCTGATGACTATGTAACATACCTGTATGTATTACGTTGCACTCTGTATGGAGATAATCGAGTGCCAAAAAAAGCCGACGCAGGGTGACAGCGAGGACCACAGGAGGAAGCCTTCTTACTGGATTGCGGTTCAGGAATGTCCACATGCTCTCCCAAAGGGGAGGATGAACAAGGCATCGGTGAGATCCA
This sequence comes from Fusarium verticillioides 7600, assembly GCF_000149555.1. Taxonomy (NCBI): domain Eukaryota; kingdom Fungi; phylum Ascomycota; class Sordariomycetes; order Hypocreales; family Nectriaceae; genus Fusarium; species Fusarium verticillioides. Next base: position 445,751 of record NC_031680.1, on the reverse strand, counting down.
TCAGGCCCAACAACGTCGAACGAGTCAAGCAGTTCTCTGACCGCGCTGCGACCAGGGTGCTTTGATGAAGAGGCAGAGATGCGCTTGTACATTTCGAGCTCATTATCCAGCTGTTGTCTCATAGACTGATTATTGATGAAGAGCTTTAGCGCGACATGTCGACGTCCACTACTTGACATTAGCAGGGAACCATTTTGACCGAGTGACTCAGATCTATCCAGCGGGATATTGAACTCGACCAAATGAAATGAACTCCATACCCCGTTGTTCATCAAAGGCTCGGGTAGACTTACTCCAGGTCACGCCCCAGCCAAACGGTCGAGCTAGCTCCGAAGCCTAACTTCCCGACCACCTGGTAGCGGTCGTACAGGACTTCCCCAATCTTGACGGGATAGTAGCGAGACGCGACGTAGTCATGGAAACGCTCTTCTTCTATCCTTTCCTCGAGAGAAATTCTTTGGAAACTGGGATTCGAGAAGACGAGGGGTCTCCATGCCCGGCCAGTCCAAGATATTTTCCGTAGAAACGAAGACATTCCTACGCGTTGCAGGAGTAAGTAAAGAGAAACAGTTACGGAGATGTATCAGTTACATGGATTGACAAACTTTTCCTTTGGCTACCTATATGGTGAATAAAAGTGTCGCGCAATTTGATGGGCGATGCGCGGTTTTGCTGATGAGTCAGACGCGAATTCGACGAATCAAAGCAAAGATCACCATCCGTACGCGTACACTTGAGAGTCTACAGAGGGTGCATCAGAGCAGACAATGTAACTTGAGTATTATCTCGGTATCGCGTAGCCTCTAAGCGAACTGATTATGCTTGTGCTGGCTACCATTACGCGGCGGGAACTTGGCATGCCCCGAGTTCGAAGAATCGCGGTACGTCGTTTCACTTCATGATCCTGGTCCGTATGCGAATTGCACAAGAAAGAGCCTGCAGAAGCTTGTAGCTATTGTGAGAAGTGTAGCGGTGAAGAGGGGACAGCCAGGATGGAATTGTGTTGAACGGGTCAAGGAGGCACTTGCAGCCCTGCAGAATGACAATGAGGTGCTGGGAGCTGCGGTACTGCATTGGACAATTGCCCGCATCATGGATGTGTGTTATGTTGAGCAGAAAAGTCTTGCAGCATCCAGTTGATGACCAGACTGCCCCAGGACAGTTCGACACTAGCAGGGTATCGACATATAGTCTGCTTGAAGGAAAGGAGCTGGTACCATGAGGGTTCGGCATGATAAACGATTCCGTGTAGGAGGCTTGTATATTGAGACCCAGCTAGAATTCGCCAAGGGATTGCCGACGTATTCTTTCCATCTCCAATTCATGGGGCAAAGGCATGAGGAACCCGTTAACCGTATTGTGCCAGAATGTATTTCGTGGATTGACATGCCGTACCGATGCATACTCCCAGTATAGAGGCATCCATCCAGCAGACTCCCGGTCAACAATGCCCGTCACCGTATCATTATCAGCCATCATATATACGCTGCTTAGGTTACTCTGGGTAAAAATCAGCCCCTCCCATGGGCCGTTATGAAACTCGACAAGTTCCCTCAGACCCAGAGACGCCTCTCCCCCATCCCGAAGCCCAAGACAACGACGCAACTCTCGATGAAACTCCCGTATTGTTCTAAAAGGACCCGAGAAGGATTTGTCAGGAAGAAGCTAGTCAAATATGGGTCCCCCATTGACATTGACGACACCAACACCATCCAGCGGATGAATGCTGCGTAGCTCTGTCATAAAAGTCTTGAATGGCGCGAGAATATGCACCTTGGAGTCTTTTGATCGTTGCCTTCAACCCTGGGAGAGATCCCGATCTCGGGACCTTTCCACAAGTATATAGACGCGAACCTTATGCTTGAAGCTGCAGTAAGCTTTGGGGACAGATTTTCATTTGTTCTTAGCAGCGAATTACATGGTATTTGCCTTAGTCAATGTTGTGAAGACGGTTGCTTTGATGCAGAGCTCTAATGAGACTAAAAGGATGCGCCCTGGAGGTCTTCGCAGGCGGCGGACATATGATTAGGCAAAGCCGGCCAAGGTTAATCTGAGAACGAAGTGTTAAGAGGATCTTCTAGGTTTGCATCTTTAAAATATAGCTGGTTATAAATATACTAGTAGAAATACTCTTTAGCTATTAATTAGAGGGTAAATACCTTTTAGTTATTAAATAATCTTACGTTTTCTAGATCTATAGGGTCCTTCCTTTTTGAAAGTAAAGCTATTACAAATTAGCCTAAGTCACTGATTAACTATAACTGACTGCGCTCTAGACCTTAGGCGATTGTGAGGGTGATGAGTATATTGCCCGTATGTGTTTATTGGTGTCCTTTACCTTTGTGGCCTGGGGGCTGAAGCCTCTTCTAAAACCCGAACCTTAACGCAGACTGCGCTCTAGTGAGGTTAATAGTAGCTAATTAGACTGACTGGAAGAAGGTCTTTCTAGAGCTATAGGCGACGGATTGGGTTGCTCTCTGCTTAAGAGGCCCTGCAGCAGGGTCCCTAAAGGGTCACTGAAGTTAAGCCAGCTGCAGGCCTCCCCGGAGGGTAGTTATAGAATCCCCTCTATAAAGATCAAAGAAAACCTTCTCTTTTAGCAGAAAATTCCCTCTTTTAGTACTAAATAGCTTTAAAAAGAGGCTAAGTAAGAAGATACTAAGCAAGAGGTATAGCAAGAAGAGTGTGAGGTCAAGCTAGGCAGAGGCATTTGCCTCGCCTAGGATGACAGCAGGCTGTCAGCATCAGGGTCTTGAATTTTATCAAGGTTGTAGAGAAATAGAGTGAGAAGCCGCCTGAGGAGACCAGAATAAATTTCCCTTGGTTACATGATTGCAAGGACCGCATCTCTGATCATGTTGATGCTCGTCACGTTGCGGCTTCAGAGACAGTGGGATTCAGTTAGACCGATGCTGTAAGACCGGAGTAAAGTACAACCGACGCAGTTTGGATCACAAGCCTGATGAGGAAACTATAAGTTCCTGTTAAATATCGCAACCGAATTTTGTTGAGACTTCTCAATGAGTCAATTAGGAGTTATACTGGATTGAAGTTCAATTGCCATTTGCGAATTTACTTACATCAAGCTGTGCAAGAATGGCTTATGAACATGAAGACGGTCTCATAGCCGAGGATATCAGATGGCGCTAAACTCGAAATATCCTCTGCAGAGGTCAAAGCTGGGGAGATCTCCAATCACTTCATGCGTCACGCCCTTCTATATACATTCTCCTCTCATTAATAATAAGTAAAACATAAACAGCCTATCGGTTATAACGGGCTCCTGATCCGATCCAGCCGGTCCCGGATACAAAAGGACGTTTGAACGGACTACTCTTCCTCATTGCTTCATCACTTACAACAACGCTCTCGTCCAAACAAACATGCCTGATACCGAGCCTCAAGCGGTTCAAGTCTCCCAGACCTCTGATGGAATCACAACCATCACTCTTTCACGGCCTCATCGCAAAAATGCCATAGACGGACCTACAGCCAGAAAGCTCACCGACGCTGTTCTGGCATTTGAGAACGACGCCACGCAAAAGGTCTGCATCATCTACGGTGCACACGGTACTTTCTGCGCAGGCTTCGATCTCCATGAAGTCGCCAAATGGAATCCCGCGCAGGGAACAGATAACTATCTCGGACCAATCATCGACCCAAATCACAGGGTTGAAGACCGCAATATCGGCCCCATCGGACCATCGAGAATGCAGGTAAATAAGCCTGTGATCAGCGCCGTGGCTGGCTACGCTGTCGCCGGAGGCTTGGAGCTCTCGCTCATAGGCGACATGCGGATTGCCGAGGAAGACGCCGTCTTTGGTGTGTTTTGCCGAAGATTTGGCGTTCCCCTCATCGATGGCGGTACAGTTCGGCTACAGGCCATCATCGGCCTTGGCCGAGCGATGGATATGATTCTCACTGGAAGGCCAGTCTCGGCACAGGAGGCGTTGCAGTTTGGACTCGCGAACCGCGTTGTGCCCAAGGGACAGGCGTTGGTGGAGGCGACCAAGATTGCGAAGCAGCTTCTCACGTTTCCGCAGGAATGCATGAATGTGGACAGGGCTAGTTGTTACTACTCCGTTTATAGCGCATCGTCGTTTCAGGATGCGTTGAGGAATGAGTTTGAGAATGGAGTCAAGGTCATTAATACTGAGAGTGTGAAGGGCGCGGCGAATTTCAGTAGTGGAGCTGGACGACATGGCGTTTTTGAGACAGCCAAGTTTTAGGATTAGTTGATATAAAGTAGCCAATGAAGTGAATTCGCTTACAAGTCTTCCATGCTCAGTAGCAATGCTGGGGTCCTCTTAGCAAGGCAAATTACTAGGTACATTCTTTTCTTCCTTGGCTTTTATCTTGATGGGCCGTCCACTATTGTGGTAGTAGGTGAAGCCAGCGGTAAGCTGCAATCTATCATTCTCTCTTTTCTGAGCTTTCTCATTGACATTTTCATCGGGCATAATATAGAGTATCTTTTGCGATATCAGAAGGGTTAGACTGGGTTAATCACGCCTTCTTCTTAAGTAAAACTCACCTAATTTAGAGCTTTAAAATATATATAATAAAGGAATATAACTTAAGAAAGGCTTAAATATAAAATATTAACTATTATATTAATGTGATAGTTAGGGTTTCTAAACAAGTAAACTAGTCTATACTAGGTTTATATTTACAGAATATATAGGGCATTATACTAAGTATATTAAGGTATTATATCTTTTAATAGTTAATAATATAGGTTAGGCTTATTAAGGTAAAGAAGTATTATTAATAGCTAATAAGCTAAGTTCTATCTAGTACTAAATAAATATATATATATATTAGGTAGCTTATAGTAAAGTAAGCTAGGCTTATAGTAAGTTATAAGTCTATATTATAAGTCAGTTTAATAAGGCTTATAATATATACTAGGGTAAAGCGTGAGTTATTTAGTAATTAGTAAAAAATAAGTGGGGTGCACGTGACATAAGCGCTTTTACCCGTTAAGTCATAGTAATTAAACTTAAAGTTTATTATTTAACTTTATAATTAACTTATAAATTTAATACTATTATTACCTTTTAATTATCTTAAACCTTCTTTTTAATAATATTAATATATATATTACTATAAAACTTTTTATAAATTAAGCTTTTTAATATATTAGTATTTTTTAATAATTTAAATAATAGTTTTTTTTATTAAATAATTAAAATAATTTTAATAAAAAGTTTATTATAAATTATTAAAAGAATAATAATTTTATAATATTATTTAAAGTTATTAAAATTATTAATATTTAATATTTAATATTTAATAAACTTAATATTGATAAAAAGGAAATTTTATTAATATAAAAGCTATTATTATAAAAATTTAAAGTATTTTTAATATTAAATTAACTTTTTATAATTAAAAAATTAAAGCTTTATATACTTTTAAAGCTAATTAAAAAATTATTATTTAAGTTTATATTATATAACTTTATATTATAATTATTAATTAAATATTATAATATTAATATTGAACTTATAAGCTAAAAGTATTATTTATAGTTAAGGCTTATAGCTAATAACTTATTCTAGTAAAGAGAACCTAGTATAATATCGATTTCAACTTTAACTGTTTTTAATTTACTAAGCCCCATAATGCCAATCTATAGTATTCCAAGATCACCTTCCAGTTACAGTACCTTCCTACCCAGTCTATCTATCCAAGTCCCTTACGATTCTTCCGCGCCTGTATTCGGTCACTTTGACTCAATATACTCCTGTCGGGTCTGAAACTCCCAGTTGGGAGCCACCATTACATCATGGTACAGATCATGTGGCAATGGAATCGTCTCAAAAAGCCACTTGCTCACCCACTTATCGAAAATATTCTCACCGTGCCGTAACTTGGCATCCTCAACCAATTCGTCTACATCTAATGATACCCCGGGGTTGAAGTCGCACCGGAAGATCGATGTTTGGTGCACCAATTGATCAACAAGTTGCTCAAACCTCGGATCCTTTGCATATCTTGTCGTGTTATCCTCCCGTGTACTTGGTCTCACAGATGACAAAAGCTCGGTGTCCAAGCAGATCTTCCAAGCCTTCGACTTGGAGATCTCTGTCTGGATGACCTTTTGGAAAAGTTCAGAGCAGTAATCGCTGTGTTGCCCAGCTTCCAGAACAAAAGTGAAGCAGTTGGTGTTAATGCCTGAATCCACCACCGCGAAAGCATCAAGGAGCCAGTGGTATATACTAGACTCAAACTCTCGGTCCACAATCACTGGCGGTGAGAGCATCCTCCCCTCCCCCTCACTGTCCATATGAGCGATAATGTTGTAGGGACGCTGACTTGCGATGCAGCCAAAAACGTTGGCACGGCGCTCGACTCGAAGCAAGGGGTTCTCTTTCAAAAAAGGAATGAACCCTTGGGAATGGCGAGAAGGCAGATTCACCGATGGCAAGTCCTCATGCAATACAATCCGTCTCATCTGCTTCCGCTGGCTAGTCGGAATTCGTTGAAGAAAGCGAATTGCACCAGCGGTGGCAGAAAACCTTAGCTTCTCCCGACATCGAGTGGTGAAGTGCTCCAATAAATTGTCCGGTTTCTCGAACTCAGGAGAACGTCGATCTTGCGGAACGTCTTTGCCGACTTGATCGTAGAAGCTACGCGGTGTGTAGTACCAGGTAGCTGGAAGATCCCAAACAAACGGCCCAATCTCAAACAACTCCAGCATCTGGGCCACTCGCTTTTGAGAAGGGATGTCCCACAGGTTGAATCTCAAGTTGATAAAGTCTTCGGCAGGGCGACTTCCAATCCAATGGGGGAGTGAATTGTATACGTATGTCGCAAACTCAGCCGGTTGCGCCTCGGAGATGAGTTTTAGACAATGCCTTGTTGCCTCCCGCAGTTCGCCTTGGGCCCATTCCGTTCGCCATCGATTCCCTAAGCTACCTCTGACGTTTGCATCGGCTTCAGTGTGCAGAAGACGAAACTCAAGGCAGCCCACCGACGGCGCATTCACGTTGAGCAAGTCGACCCTTTTCATAAATTGTCGTACCATGCTGCACATGGCGGGTCGCAACCTGTCAGTCGGGAAAATGTATTCAGGGTTCTCGTTGTCATGTATCCATGCGTTGTGCTTGGCGACCTCAATCTTGAGTTGTTCCTGAAAGCCCGGGCATATTAACTCGACCTCGGCGAACATCTCAGGAGTGATGAATTGGGCTAAATGAAACACAAAGTCTTGCTCCAGAACGTAGTGAGTGGTAGCAGCAAGAGTGAAGCAGCCAGCCAAGTTACACCAGTCTTGGCGAAATACAGTCGAGAACCGGATAGTATTGACTGCCAGCGGCATCGCTCTAGTGTCGTTCGCGATCGAGCGACAAGTATAAAGAAGGGATAGATCAATCGCGGTGCCGTCGGCATTCGTCAGTTTATCAGTCTGAACATCGTAGACATAGCCCCCATCTACCTTCAGACTCTCTCTGAAGATTTGCTGACGAATCTCAGAAGGCAGGCTTGTGAGTGTTTTCGAAGCCATGATGGTGTAGGCGACGATGTTTAAGGGTTAAGTCGAAGATGATGGCATTGAAAGCTTGAAGATTTGGAGGGGCAGGCGAGCGGGGTTTTATAGCTGAGGGGTGGAGATCATGAGTCACTAATCCGTTGAGCGGAATGCGCTCGGTGCGCAGCTGTAGTGCAAGTGTGGATTGCGGACGAGTCAAGCCCTTGTAGTAGCTCAAGCTTATCCGACCTCGCCTCTCCTCGATAGCTGCAGGACGGTGTGTAGTGCGAACTCGAGCAGTTCTCTTGCGACGGTAGGTGATCCAGGCTGAAGCGCACTTCGCTTCTGCTTCCCACTTCGTCTGGCTCTTGACGGCGGCGTTACGTTTGGCCGGAATCTTCCAACCTTTTAATGCCGCTTCGTCGGTGCCTTTTTGGCGTTTGCGGAAATACTTGGCCGATCTACCGGTCAACTGGTATGCTTCTTCGTCAAGGATCTGATACGCGGTGACGTGATAGTTCTTGTCCTTGGGCGTTTTCATTGACTTCTCAAACCACACATCATTCTTGCGAACCTTGAGATCCCTAGCTCGTGAAGACATGGACATGCGGCACAGAAACTCGCGAATGCCCTCCATGTTCATGTCCTTGAGAACCGTAGTACCAGAGCTACCACGAATAGCCCCTGAGATCAGCAGCAGACACTTGTACTGTAGTTTCTCAAGTCTCCCAATTTGCTTCGGCTTGAGGGACCATGGTATCCGTCGACCTGGGCAGTGGAGAAACCAGGCAGCGCACGCGTGCGATATGATGGGTCGTATCTTGGACATGTAGAACCTCCTCGCCTGGTTCAGTCGGATACCCCAAGTCGGTCCCGAAAGTGCGCGGAAATGCCGTAATGTGTTGTTGACCTTCTTCTCAAGGTTGGAGACGTGATGAGCAAAGGTGAGAGCCGGATCCAGGACCACTCCAAGGACCTTCAGCTTTTCTTCCTGGAGTGCTTCAGGGTTGTCCTTGAGTCCATCAATATCCGGAAGAAGCTTGCAAGGAGGGTCGGGGTCGTTGGGAGCCCGGAAATGCATGACGGTATACTTTTGCGGTGAGAATGTCAGGCCGACGGATGAAGCCCATTTGAAGATTTCATCATGGAATATCTTAAGTCCCATACAGTTCTTCTCGTAAGAGTTCGAGACGGCGAGGAGATAGGTGCCATCAACGTAGGAGAAGGAAAAGACTGTAATGCGGTCCTTGCCAAGCTTTTCTCTATCTTCGTTGATTTTCTGGAGAAGAGGTGCGGTAAAGATGAGAAACAGTAGCGGAGAGAGAGGTGAGCCTTGCGGAATGCCAATAAGCATATAGAATGCCTCTGATGTGCTCTGGGGTAGCCTGAGGTAAACGATCCGAAAGGACAGATATGAGTGCATTATCTCAAGGAAAGATTTGGGTACTCCAAGGTCTGCAAGCATCTGTAGGAGCAGTGCAGGGTCGACGCAGTTGTAGGCACCAGATACATCAAGCCCCATCATAGTCACCTTCTCCCTGATGAATCTCCAGCGTTTCTTAAACTTTTTGCTGAGTTTCCGAGACCAGGCTTTATGGATAACGCCTATAATGCTCTGAATAGCATGTGTAGTGGACTTCCCCGGCGCCCCATACTGGGTCTCAGGAAGTAAGTCATAGTCCATGATGAACTTCTTAAGACGCTCAGTGAGAATCTTCTCATAAAGCTTCCCCAAAACGGAGAGAAGTGCAATGGGGCGCCAGCTGTTAACCGTGTCATAGCTATCCTTCCCTGACTTCGGAAGCATTGCGGTAATGGCTGTTTTGAATGCTTCAGGGAATATTTTGAGTCCGAGACATGCATTGAACACAAGTTCGATGAGAGGAGCAAGGTCTTTGCAGCCCATCTTGAGTTGCTCGATGCAAATCAGGTCGTGGCCTGGAGCCTTCCGAGTAGGCTGCTTCCTGATGAGAATCTCGATATCCTTGTTTTTGAGTTTTTTCTCGACGAAGCGACGCATCCTTCGATTCATCTTCACCTTGTCGTTGAGCGTGGGGAATGGAATCTCAGTTGGGTGATCGATATCACTGGTTCTTGTCCATGTCATGCATCGTATCCTGTCCTGCTTTTGTTCCTCACTGACGAGAGTGGGAACGCCGTCATCATCGAGCAGCGCCGGCATGCACTTCACAATCCGGTCCTGTGTAATTTTGCGTGCCACCCTGGCCTGATACCATAAGGCCTCCATTGACTCGCCTGTTTGCTGAAGGTACTCACGCCAAGGAGTTGGCTTCTTGGGCGGCGGCTTGAAGTCGAGTTCGGAAGCAGATATGGTGAGCCCAACGCCGCCACCAAGCAGTATCTGTCTCAGATGAGAGTCCATCGGTTTACGTGCTGGTGGTGGGTTTACGAGGCGGGTTGGGGTAGTGCGGGTTGAGGCGGCTGAGATGAGAGCGACAAGCGCTCGTATGTACTCCTCCACTTCCTTCTCATCGTTGAGCGGCATTTCGCTAACATGCGACAAATGCTCCTTAATTGCGGCGGCAAATACTGAAGGTTTGACCTTGTTGTGCAGAAACTTCTCTGTGTCGTCTCTGTATGGCGTGATATCAAACACTGTCCTGATAGGACGATGGTCACTTCCATCCCAGGGATTATCTGAGAGGACACCCCAGTGAGTAACTTGAGAGCGCAGACAGTCACTAACGAAGGTGAGGTCGATGCATGAACGATGCTCGTCGTCATCTCCTTTGCCCCTGGTATATGTGATGGTGCCTTCCTTCGTCAAGAGTACCATGTTGCGCTTCGTAATCATCTCGTGTGCTAATAGCCTGCCAGCTGGAGTGTCCCGAGATGGATTGAGTAACGAAGGACCACTCCATAATATGTTGTGTAGGTTGAAGTCTCCCATAACAATATTCCGTCGTTCGCGGGTTGTCTGCTCACCCAAGAGTTCGATGTCAATTTTCATGTCGTCCTGATTGACGTTATACACGGAGTGTATCGCAAGCGGGCCGTCTGCCGTAGTTAAATGAAGGGTTGCCACCATGTCTTTATTGCGTCCTTCATGATACTCAACATTCCATCGACTTCTCGGGATTGACTTGTGGATGTAGAAGAAGACACGACTGAACCGCACTGGCTCTTTGTCATCGTTGTCATCGTCATTGCTTTTCTTGCTATTTTTCTTGTTGTTGTTCTTGGTGGTCTTCTTATCAGGCGGTTTCCGTTCGCGGTTCGGATCATCAGGGTTATCACTCTCAAGCAGGGCCCTAGATGGGCTCATGCTGAGGTAGTAGTCGTCAGTACTCCGAAATGGGGTCCGGGGAGACGGGTCGCATCCGCATATGATGTCAGCTGTCCCGCCGTTACGCCCATCACGCTGGTACGCGAGACAGTCTCTTGTGCGTTGCAGAGAGCCTTTGAAGTTTGCTTGATCGATGATCAGCTGACGGCGGGCCAGAAACTCCTCGTCCTTCAAACGCCTCTGACGCCGCTGAGACTTTCTCATCGTTCCTGGTGAGCTTGCGCAATGTCAAGGCTGACCACCAGGACCGATAATTACAGGCTGTGAGTTGGCCCTGCGCTAGAATGAGAATGAGGACGAATTGATAGAGTAAAGATAGGTGCTGTAGTTGAATGAGATGTGAAAGAATGCTTCAAATTGAAAAGGGTATGATTGGATTGGTGGTTTCACAGAGAGAGAAACGCCGAAGGTAAGGAATGAGATGTGGGATCGGCAAGCCCGGGATAGCATGTTGTATGTTGATTTTTAACCGTTATCTTGCATAAAGTAGCGTAATTCTGATAGTTTTACCTAACTCAGCTCTGTTTATCTAAAAATCAGGATGCTAACCTCTTTAGGCTTAGCTGGCCTTTTTCTCTAATGTATCAAGCTAGTAGGGGCCACTTAAGCTACCTAGATAGATAAGGTTGTCAAGAAGTTCTGCCAACATACAACATACTATCCCGGGCTTGCCGATGATGGCCTTTACCTGGAAAAGCCCTGTCTTGCAAGATTGTGATCGTTGAATCAGGCATCAATTGGGCATGAAAAAGAAACTCTGCGTTGAGCATGCCAATCTATTGCTCAGCTACACAAATGTCGGTGACGGACTTGATGAAATAGGGGGCTTATGAGTTGAGATATGACAGCCTGAGAGATTAAGGGGTTACAAATTGTTGAGAGTGATAGATCATAATGGAACTAGGAGAGTAGGATTACGAAGCTGCTCAACTTGGAGCGTTGAGTGAGAGGAGATCGTATTTGGGGTTGGTAATCTGGTGGTTAGAAGATGTATTGCTGGTTTCATGTATTCGTTCCTCTGTGTGCTAGATAGTACTTTCCTTAGTAGTTTTCTTACCAAACTCATAGTTCCTTTCCTGTCTTTAACCTCTGAGTTCGTACGCTTCGCCCTGGGCTGCTTGAGCTTTGACTTCGGAGCTTGCGATTGATCACCTGGCTCCCCCTGGCATCCACATGCCAGAACTCTCGCTCCTTCAGTAACTAGCCTGTCCGCTGGCTACACGATTCGGAGTCTCACGCAGGTAACATACTCACCATAATCAGGGTTCGCTCAAGAGTTGAGACACCTCTTGCTCTTGGTGGTCTGCTTACCATAACCGTACAGCGTAGCCGTATCTCATGTCCAAGCGGTGTCATACCATATCCGTTCGTGGAGTGACTTGGGTCATGGATCTACGCGAATATGGCCTTCCAAAACCTGAACTTGATTCAGACTTTCCATTGTGTTGGCTTGACTTTTCTCGTTGAGACGTCATAAGCTTCATCAACCATCGAGACGACTTGCCTCCTTGCTAGCTTACCTAACTGCATGAATCACTAGGTTGTCAGAAACCAACGAAGTGTCCTCGTCTTCCTTTTTCTGGTGTCTGATAATGTATTTTGGTCACCTTGGGTTGATCCATACGTGCTCAAAGCTTCAAACCGTCGCATCGTGAGCTAGGTTTTCTTAGAAAGGAGGGCATCCGATGCGGTAGCACTGATTCAGCGTAAGACGGTAACCGTAGGCGCGGGCTTGATCCGGTTTCATGTTAAGGTCGCAACCGATGCCAGTAATATGAAATGTCACAGGACCAACGTGTTTATTATCTCTGTGGTTTGCAGTTCCTATTCCTACCATAGCCTGACTCGAACAGTTGAGCTTCACACTACAACCCTATATTGATCGAAAAGCTCGTTTTTGCATGTCTTCCAAGACGGTAATGTTGTCCCTTTGACTATTCTGAATTGTGAGCGCATGCTCGATACGTTGTGATGCAGGTCCGACTGTAACTGAAGGTTCGTTGTCATAAGTCACTGCGACCAATTGGGTAGCCTTTTCATACATTGTGATGGTGACTAATTGGCCGTTTGAATTCCTCGACGAGATATGGGGTTATGATGAAAGTTCTGATCCTATAGCCATATGATTGAGAGTTGAATAAAGACTTGGGGCCCGGCATGAACAGGCAAAGAACACCAAGTAAAACATATTGGAACGATACTCATTGCCGTGTATTGCATAATACTATTTCTACGACAGCAACCAATTAAATATGAACCTATCTGTCCATTCTATGTTACAGGTTGAGAGGATCTGGGCTCTGAGTGCGACATGACCATGGTCATCATTCTGACGTTGATATGACCGCCAAGACATGTCAACGTCACAGTGTTTACATTTCAGCTTTAATGATGCGCAGTAGGACCAAATGCTCCGCATATTGCTACCGAATCGCATGCATGGGAATTGTAATGGAAATAGTGACGACTTCGTGATGCGAAAACTGAGGCGGTGTAATACAAGCTGCGACAATTATTGGAACGAGGTGCATACTTGCAGCTGAATCAATCTCGATTGCCAATCAAGTCTATTTAATTCGTCCATGACTTGTATACGATTCATCTATTCTGATTCCTGCATTGCAATGATATACACCTGAGCTCGCTCTAGCCGTCTCGCAACCTCGCTTCACCCATACCTCCAAGGATGCTCTTCTCACTAGCCTCAGCATCACTCCGAGTCTCTCGCATCTCACGCCGCTGCACAATCCAGCTATCCTTCAAAGCATATCAATCCACCATGGCATCCACCAAGTCGCAGCAGTTCTTCCATACCTCGGGCGCGACGGACTCAGTCTGGGTTCATCAAGACCCCGTTTCCAACCGTCCATCTTTCTCCAAGTTAACGCAGGACATTGAGACTGACGTCTGCGTCATTGGTGCTGGCATCGGCGGTATTTCTACTGCTTACGAGCTCGTCACTCGTGGGCGCGAAGTTGTCCTTCTAGAAGCTCGTCAGGTACTTTCTGGGGAGACAGGCCGGACCAGTGGCCATTTGACCAATGATCTTGATGATGGATATACTGAAATTGCGAAGAAGCACGGCGATGAAGGCGCCAGAAATGCTGCTGAAAGCCATGCCTGGGGAAGAGATCGCGTAGGAGAGATCTCTAAGGTGCTTGGTATTGAGTGCGAGTATCGAAAGCTTCCGGCTTATGAAGTTTCTCAGTACTCTACAAAGGAAGCGAAGGAGCATGAGGATGAGATGAATGAGCTTCGCAAAGAAGAGGCAGCTCAGCGAAAGTTTGGCATAGACGCTAGGTTCGATGTAAGTCTCCCCAATACTCTCATCCCGATTGTTTGGCTAATGCTGTAAAGGAATCGTTGACAGTTCGTGGTTGGGATGGAGCAATCGACCAGCGCGGCGGTCTCATCGTCAAAGACCAAGCAACATTCCATCCAACAAAGTATCTCAACGGTATTCTCAAATGGCTCAAAACCCAGCCCAACTTCCGTTGCTTCGACGAAACACGCGTCATGTCCGTTGAAGAAAAAGGCATTGAGATCTTCGGCATCGGCAACAAATCCGTCACCGTCTCAACAGCGGATGGCTACACCGTCAAGTGCAGCAACGCCGTCGAAGCAACATGCGTTCCCCTCCAGAAGCTCAGCGTCATCGCTCAGATGGAGTTTATGCGGTCGTACTGCATCGCTGCGCGTGTACCCAAGGGGGCTATTGAGGATTGTCTTTTGTATGATCAGGCGGAAGAGTATAAGTATATTCGACTGACGGCCTGTGATGATGAGCATGATTATCTTGTTGTTGGGGGCTGTGATCACAAGGTTGGACAGGAAGATACGACTACTGAGTTTGGAGAGCTTGAGAAGTGGACGCGTGAGAGGTTTTCACAGGTCAAGTCTGTTGACTATCGATGGAGTGGACAGATCTTTGAGCCTGTTGATTTCATGCAGTTTGTTGGTAAGAACCAGGGCAACGATCACATTTACATCATCACAGGTGATTCAGGCGATGGTTTGACGCATGGAGTGTTGGCTGGGCGATTGATCGCAGATGAAATCGACGGCATCAAGAACCCATGGGCGGATGTCTACTCTCCCAAGCGCATCGCATCAATGGTCAAGTCGCTCCCTAGCATGATCGCCCACGATGTACAGATCAATGCGCAGTACAAGCGCTTCCTACAATCGGACATCACAGACATTGAAGATCTCGGTCGCGGAATGGGCGGAGTATTGAACAAGGTAACGTCTCTTTGTTATTGTTGTACGTGCACAAGCTAATGTGTTTTAGGCCGGATCAAAGCCCATCGCGGTGTACAAAGACGAAGATGGCAACGTCAAGCAGTACAGCGCTTTGTGTCCCCATATGAAAGGCGTCGTGTGCTGGAACACTACCGAGAAGAGCTTCGACTGTCCTGTTCACGGGAGTCGATTCTCACGAGAGGGTATTTGTGTGATGGGGCCGTCAAAGGGAAACTTGGATCCTGTTGATGAAGCTGGCAAGGCTGATCAGGAGAATGTCGCCGGTAGTTAAATGCAGTCAACAATTGAGGATATTTTTATGTAATTTAGATGCCTCAAGTTTCCGCGTATACGATGAAACGTGCTCAGGTAATACGTGCTAAACGGCTACGACGTTGTACGCGTACACATCATCAATCCACCAAAAGGCAACATGCTCAACGCGTCATCTCACCAATGAAATAGCTACGTTTACGATTAGCCCAATTATTTGCGTTTCGCAACACCCTTGCCTCACGTCAGACCACAAACACCGAAGAAGCCGAGTGTAGACGGTGACAAAAAGGATGAGACATATTTAGCCTGAAAGCTCACGTCATCTTTTCTTACATCCCATGCGGGGTAAAATTGCTGATGACGCCAACATTAGTCCCGTCATAGACGTGAGCTCGATATAAAGTCTGAGCATCATTGACCGTTTCTCATCTTGATAAGGACGTTGAAGTGGCTTGACATTGTCATTTCTGCTTTTCATTGATATCGATTCGTCATGAGGTCTCTTTTGACTCTTACTTTGGCTACGGCCACTTCAGCTTTTGTCATCCCTGAGGGTTTGGATGCGTTCAACACCTGGAAGGATGATCTGAAGCAGACGCTTGAAGACATTCCTACTCGCTTCCGCAAGACTCTCGATGAAGCGACTGAGCAGCTCTCTACTGAGTTCACAGCCGCCATCCACAACAGACTCCAAGATGAAGACGCTTTCTTCCCTGAGGATGATGTAGACGACGAGTCTGCGGATATCTTTGGCCGAACAGGCGGTGACTTTACGGATCATACGACGTACGAACTCATCGCTAAGAGCAACTACACCAAGAAGTTCTTCAAGCTCGTGCAGAAGCATGAGAAGTTTGGAAAGCTGCTTAACAGCACTGATGCGAACTACACGCTTTTCGTTCCTACTGATGAGGCATTTGAGCATATTCCTCATCATCATAAGGATAAGCCTAGTGATGAGTTTGTCGAGGCTGTTCTCAACTACCACCTTGGTATTGGGGAGTATCCTGCGTCGCGAATCTTGTTCACGCATACTATTCCTACGACGCTGAAGGAGCCTCTGCTTGGTGATAAGCCTCAGCGTCTTCGAACCAGTGTTGGATTCTCTGGGGTGAGGGTTAATCTGTACAGCAAGGTCATTGCAGTCAACTTTGTAAGTAAATCCCACTAGATTGATTGATCTCCACTGACCGTCGTAGAAAACCAAGAATGGCATCATCCACGCCGTCAACAGGATCCTCGTCCCTCCTCCCTTCATCGGCAAGGAAATCAGCCTCTTCCCCGCCCAATTCTCAACTCTTCTCCTCGCTTTCGAAAAGACCGACTTCGTCAAGTACATCCACAACATCCCCATGGTCGGCAGCACCGTCTTTGCCCCCTCCAACGACGCATGGCGCCGTCTCGGTCCCCGTGCAAACGCCTTCCTCTTCAACACCGAGACCGGCAAGAAGTATCTCAAGGCCCTTCTCAAGTATCAAATCGTCCCCAACATCACTCTCTACAGTGATGAGGTGTACTACGGCGACGAGAAGGTGTCGAAGAAGCTTTATGGTCATGGCGATGATTTCCATATTGAGCTTCCAACGCTTCTTGAGAGGAGTGTTGGTGTTGATGTTCATACTTTTAAGAGTTGGACTACTATTGTGCTGAATGGGCATAATGTTATTGGGTTTAACGATGCTGTTGGTAAGAATGGTGTTATTCAGGTTCCCAAGACTATTCCTATTCCGCCTCATAGAAAGGGTGAGCATCCCTCTGAGATGGAAGGTGAGATTAGTGTTGAGGAGTTGAAGGAGAGATTGGAGGAGTATGTCGAGGAGGAGGATGAGGACGGCTTTGAGAATGGCGAGCTGTAAGAATGTTAGTTCACAGATTTTGAAGGGATGAAAGATCTCAAGGTAGAAAGAGGAGTCGGCAGTATAGTGTAGGATAGTAGAGGGAATAAGTTAGACTACACAGAAACAAAGACTTGTCTCCCATCTGAGCTGCGTTTATGCGTACTAAGGCGATGGCACAACACTCAAGTCAGTATCAACATCACTTAACTAAGCAATATGAGCGGTACCAAGCAACACGACAGTATTAACATCACTTTAAAAATGCAAAAGAGTTGACAGAAGACCAATGAATTCCTAATCTAGATGTCTAGTCTATTCCGTCCTGTGTATCGCAATTCCCAGGATCTCTGTCACTGGTAGTCCGGCATCTTAGCTCAGACATTCTCTTCCCAAGACTGTATCAAGTCAAGAGGTAAACAACAACAAAAGCAAAAACAACCATGAGTGGGGGACTTTTCCGTCTACTCGCGCACTCAGTCTGGCATTCCCAGCTCAGACAGCTTTTACCCAACTCCGAAAAAGCCAAAGACATAGGGAAGATGGTGAGAAGCCAGTTGTGTATTGGACTTAGTTCTCAGCAGCCTTGATGAGATACTGACGCATTCCGGAATTGTCAGCCTTGCCGAGAGTCTCAATCTTGAGACCGACCTCGTTGGTCAGCTGGTGAATCTCTCCCTCGTACCGCTTCCAAGATTTAAACATCTTGAAAGTTGTACCCGCGGCGACCTCGATTCCAAACTTAGTACAAGTCATGTTGTGAGTCGCAGTGACGTCAAAATAATGCATCGATTTGTTGAGCTTGCTTTCAACGACCCAAGCGGTCTTGGGGTTAGCACCGACAATGCCAGCGTGGTCCTGAAGGCCCTGGAGATAAGTCGTGAAAAAAGCGTTATACTCGACAGTGTTGTATGCGGCATGAGTTCGGCTCGCTTCGGCGCCAGTAGGTCCATCTTGGCCGACGATGAGACGGTCGACGGGGGTCATGTGGCCCTTGAACTCGATGCAACGATCCTTGGCCATGTAGTCAGGAGCGTTGTAGAAGATACTTCCGAGAGACAGGAAGAGACGAGCAGTAGGACGGGTCTGCTTGAAATAAACGTCTCCCTGTTCAAAAGAACCATAGAGACCAATGCACTTGACACCAGGGAAGGTTGCCTTTGCCTTAGCAATGTGTTCAACAAGCGAGGCATGGGACAGGTCGAGAGCGACATAGACACACTCCTTGCCCTGGGCGATGAATTCGTGAACGTAGGGCTCAAACTTCTTTGAGTTGGCGGCACCGAGATCGATGATGTGAGTACCGGACTTGAGTTCCTGAACAACCTGCTTGGCGGTGGCCTTGATGATAGTCATCTCATCGGAAGTCTGGTAAGACTTATCAGCAATGCAGTTCCACTTCTCCATTCCGGAAGTGTAGGCGATCTCCTTGGGGAAGTCACCCTTGCCAAGGAAGGCTTTTGGAAGTTGATCGTCAACAAAAGTGAGGTTGATGGAAGAGCCACCGATGTCGATGACCTCGCCGTCGGTTGGGTAAGCAGTAGAGAGAGAAGACATATTGTCTTTAGTGAGAGGGATGATTGTGAGGTTTGTTTGGGGTATGAGTGAAGGCTGATAGTTCTTGCGAAGTGTGGTGAGTTGATGTGAAGACCAAGGTCGAGATGTTGTGAGGTTGGTGAGGAGGAAAGAAGAGAACTGGATCAACAGCAGAAGGGAACTATTTATTGGGATACTGGAGAGGAATAGCATTTGACAGTGGTAGAAAACAATGCCATTGCCAGTGGGAACAACAGTCATTTTCTGGCTTTTCCATTGTGACTCGCAGTCCTGTTCATTGGGGAGTTGCCAGCTGAAAGGGACTGCCAGAACAGATTGAACGAGGTGACAATCCAGTTGAACAAAGGCCTTGCAGTGGCAGAGATGATAAACAAGAAAGGGTGTTCATGATTCATGCGCTGTGAGTTGTTTGAGAGCATTGGAGAGTTGATTGGTGGCAGGGATTGATGGCAAGTCTTGACACTGTTCATATGGACAACCTTATAGGCGACAGTCAAACATACAGTTCGTATGGACAGACGATGCTGACAATACTACTCGGTGGGGGGGAAACACGGAACTCGACCCTTTGTGAAATATTGAAAGGTTCGGTTCATGTTACTGTCTAGGCAATTGAGCTGGTTTACATTAATTCATGGGCATACCGTAGACTACAGTCTGCATCTACAGAACAGTATTCGTACTAAGCCACCTTTAGAAGCTTTGACATACTTCACGACATATAATTCTTTGAGAAGCATGAAAAAAAAGATGGAAAGACACGATCAAAGATTGTTCAATACTAGCCAATCAAGTCTTACGTCCTGAAGTCCTAGCCCCCTGGCGTCCATCCGCTCGCACTCCAACTCTCAGGACTAATATCAGGCCAATACAGCCCCTGCGCCCCATCATGATACATCGACGCATCAATAAACTGCAAATCCAAAACCGGCTGCGACAGCAACTCCTGCAACGACGGCTCCGACAACGCCATACCCGCCGTAGGGTTCAACACATCCAACCCCAACAACCCCGTGTCCTGCACTACATATTGTCCCCGTCTCGCCTCAAGCGCCCTCATACAAACCTTCATAGCATCAACATGTCGACAAAACTCCTCCGCTGCAAAATTACCATTCTCTTTCAACTGGTGCAGAAATTGCGCTGCTGACTCGAATTGCTCTTTATCACTGCGACATTCCTTTCCGTCGATTAGGCTTGAGATGGCGAGGACTGTGGCGGATGAGAAGAGGTATTGTGTGTAGAAGTAATCGAATGTTGCAAAAGAACCATCGATCCAGCAGTCGATTAGGAGGCGGCACGAGTGACGTGCACAGCGTATACACGCTTCGGAGAGCGTCATGGCTGATACGGGGATTTGAGGCTCCGTGCGAGGCTGAGTGTCCCATGCTGAGACGTGAGTCCTAAGAACATGCAGAAGAATAGGACGCGTTGCGGTTATGGCGACTTGGTTAAAGTACAAGTGCAGTGACAAAGGCTTCGGACTCGGTTCAGGTGCATCAGTCGGTTCAATGTGAAGATGCGGCGGCAACTCCTCCACAAAAGCCCTCAGATCCCTCAACGCCTCCTGGACCCTCTGCGAGAGTGTTTTCTGCTGTGGTCTCCTCGTGTAAATCGCATTAATCACCTTTGCCGCCAATCTCGCGAGTCTCAGACCCGCGATGAAATAAGATGAGTCGGCAAAGTCATCTGAAGGAGTGTCTAGGACTGGATCAGTGGGGAGATCGACTTCGATGTCGTCGTCTTGAATGGCGACGGGATGACCGAGACGAGAAGCCCACATGCGATCAAAACTGTAAGCAGTCCACCATACGCGGTTTCTGTGTTCGCGGGCGCCAGCGTCGCGGAGTTGGGATTCGGGGACGTTGAGGTGAAGACCCATTACGACGGAGAGACGGACTGATGAGCCGGCTAGGGCGTACGCTGTATATCGACGGTTAAGAGCGAGGGAGTAGAAAGACTATATTGTCAGATGATCCTCATAAATATGTGAGAGACTTACCAGAAGAAGACGAATCTCAATGGCATCAATGCGAGGTCTCTCGCTAATTATGCGAAGAATACGAGTCGCCCTCGCAAAATACGCCATACCCGGAAAGTTCCTATCCTTGGCCGCCGTCCTCGTAGAGTACATCTCCCCAATCGCAAACAAAACCCAAAGCTTACTCCTCAAAAGCGAGTCCGCCGAATGCGGATTAAGTATCGTCTGCTCCAGCCCCTCCAGGATCTGACTCTTCCTCACGATATAATAAGTCCTACTAACATACTTCAACGCAACGTTCACAAGCAGCCTTGCCCTAGAGGGTATAGGCCACGGACAATCCTGATCCGAAAGCGCAAGCAACCTCTCATCCGGTGCATAGTTCACACGGGGTATGTGACTATGCCCTGGTTCGGAAATGGCCTGGCGAAAGCGTGTTGCGAACGCAGCGTCGGAGGCTTCACCGATGAGGACAGGGGTGTGAAGAACGTTCATGTCGAAGAACCAGGGCCGTTCTTCGAGGAGGGTTCCTTGGAGGGATGAGGTCTCGGTGCTTGAGACTTCGGGGATGGAGGGCTCAGGCCGAGGTTTGGCGTCATCTTGACGAAGACGCTGGTTCTCGGCGATGAGATCGTCAATGTATCTGGGCAATTGTTGAACAGGGGGAATAGATGGTAAAGGGAGGGGAAACGTACTGTTGGCTCACTTTGACGAGACGGTTCTTTCGGGGGTATGAACATTCGGCGCCTTTACTTGCTTGACGGCAGTTTTCGCAGGGTTGACCGCCTGAGCATTTTACTTTTCTGGCATGACATCGCCGACATCTGAATCAATTGGTCAGATCTGAAATCCATTCTACAGAAGTGAAAGGGTCTTACGCTGTAGATTTGGTCTTGCGCTGTCGCTTTCCGGGGCTCAATGGCGTAACAGTCGAAGACCCAACATCCTCCTTATCAGAGTCACTCTGATTCTCAGCCATTGTCTCAAACCTAGCTTCTAAACAGGTGATCTTGCAGGCCGAGCAACACAGTCTTAACCAATTACCCACCCGATATATTCCTGATTGGATAACCGAAGTACCGGCAAGATCTGCAATACCGAACTGTGTCGTGTGACTCCCCAAAAATACAGAAGTAGGTTCGGTTCAATGACACCGACTAAAATCGGCGAGAATTTTACCTTTCCCGTGCTGACTCATCACTAACCTCGGCAGAAAAGTATGCTTTTCGGTGGTTTTTGTAGTTCCCGCCGAAAGAGGTGAGTGGAAATAAGACGGGCAGAGATAAAATGCGTCCGACACCGCTGGGAGAAAGTCATAGGTCCACTATTGTGAGCCAAGATGCAAGGAATTGGGATGTTTTAAATACCTGATTAAGAAGGTGAAGAAAACTCTTTCTAGTAACTATTTGTACTACAGTTTCAATGGATTAGCTGGACATCCGTTTTCCAATTTTTCTGTATTTCTTACCTCGTTATAATCCATTCGTTTACACCATGGCAGAACCAAAGCCAGCCCTCACATCTTCTCCAGAATCACCACTACCCCCAATATCTGCAATAGACGACGACGTCGCTCAAATCCCCTCCTGGCGAAAATGGGTCATCCTCTTCGTAGTATGCTGGATGCCCCTCCCCATGACATTCTGGAGCACGGCCATAATGCCCGCGACCATCGAAGTAGCATCCGACCTCAACATACCCGTAACAACCATAACGACCATCAACGCTGGTGTTTTTGTAGCGCAGGCGTTATCGGGGCTGATATGGCTACCTGTTAGTACGATTATTGGACGCAGGTCTGCGTACCTTGCTGCGAATGCGGTGCTGTGCGTTTGTGCGATTGGATGTGCGACTGTACCGAATTTAGCTGGTTTTGCGGCGCTTTGGATTTTGGGAGGGAATACGGGGCCGTTCTTTTTGGTGGCTGGGCAAACTATTCTGGCGGACATTTTTGATCCTGTAAGTATTCTTGGTCAGTTTTGGGTTTGTTGCTAACATGTATTAGACTTCTCGAGGGACTGCTGTTGGGTTCTTTCTGGGGAGTTGCGTATCCTTCAATTCAATCGGTAAGTCTTTCGAGCCTCTGTCATGAGATGGTACTAAGATCACAGCACCTCTTCTCGGCAGTATCATCGCGACATTCACCAGCTGGCGAGTTATATATGGCGTTGAAGCTGGAATGTGTCTCTTTGGTCTCATTCTCTCTTTGTTATTCATCCCGAAAGCGAGTGAAGTTGAGAATCCCAAGTTGGCTGAGACGACACGACCCCGAACAGCTAAGGAAATTCTTCGGACCTTCAATCCGATGCACGTATTCTGCCAATTCAAATATCCCAAGGTCATCCTCGCTGTATGTATTCCTCCCAATTAAACAAGTCCAACACCAACATATCAGAACATCGCCTGTGGTCTCCTCGGCTTCAACCAATACGCCATCCTCTCCTCCATCCGCCGCGTCATAAACCCTCGCTTCACCCTCACATCCCCTCTCTCCAGTGGTCTCTTCTACCTGGCTCCTGGCGCTGGATTTCTCGTTGGAAGTACTGTCGGCGGTAAAGTCTCCGATGTAGTCGTCAAGCGATATATGCGGAAGCGGAACGGGCAGAGAATCCCTGAAGATCGCTTGAACAGCAGTCTAGTCAGTGTTCTCATTATTCTTCCTCTTGGAACACTGCTTTATGGGTGGAGTGTCTATCATAGACTGGGTGGTATGGCGTTGCCGATTATCAGCGCGTTTATTGAAGGTTTTGGACTCATGGCGTCGTTTAGTGGGCTGAATACATACGCAGCTGGTACGTCAATCAACTTGACAAAGAGACTCAACTAATACTTTTTAGAGGTTCGACCAGCACATAGAACAGCAGTCATAACAGGAAAATACGTTGTACAGTATAGTTTCGGCGCAATGAGCGTTGGCGGCGTTGTCCCAATGATTGACAGCATCGGCGTAGGCTGGGCCTTCACCGTTAGTAAGTACATCTCTCCACGTCCTTTACTCTCCACTAACTAGTCAAAGTCACCGGCTTCTCAATGCTCGCAGGTGTCTTGGTCCTCCTCATCGCGCGGTTCAGCAAAAATTGGAAGGCATAGGTTAAGACATGGCTTAGATAAGATTCCAGCCGGGAATGATGATTGTTACGAAAAACGGGCGCGAGATCTAGATGCGGGGAAATCTAGATCTAAGCGGCGCTTAGAATGAATTACCATAGAGGGAATAGATAAAAGTTATCATTTGAGTGTTGGGCTTTTCTAGCTACAGTAGTCGAAACTCACTCCTCATTTTCGCACGGAAACCGAACTACTTCGGCTTGCATTCCTTCGCCAAGCCTCGTTCGCATTCGGTCCCGAGGGGCGAGTAATTAAATAGTCGTGGAATCTGGGGATGGGGTTGGCTGGAATAAGCCATTGAGTTTGGTGGTGGAAATTTGCGCTGACATGAGCTAAGATGACTTGGTCGGGTATCGGCATGGGAATGTCCATCCTGGGGATGTTAAGACAGACAGTTGCCGTTGCCCATCCTTCATGTTGTTTCTCTTATTATCGCAGATCTTCAACAGTTGAAAAGGGTTGCAAGATGTATCGCGATTTATTACTTCTCACTGCATTCTTGGGTTTCACCCTCGCGCAAAGCGGCGCTGATCCGTACGCCCCAGTCTACACGACATGTCCCTCGTCCCTCAAGATCCGCAGCGCCAAAGACGTACACATGCCTCCCTACCCCTGATTCCACCATATCTAACTATCCCAGGGCCTATCAGATGAAGAATCATTTTGGCGTGAACAGCGTGCAAAGCAAATGATCCCCAATCTCGAAGACTACCTCAAACTCGCCAACATTTCGAACTTCAACGTCACAAACTATATAAACAAGCTCAAGACTGACGATGTTCCCATCGTTGGGCTTTCTGTCTCCGGTGGAGGCACGCAGTCTGGTCTTGGTGGCTTAGGTGTCTGGCAAGCCTTTGATGCCAGATCTTCTATCGCAAGAGCCGCTAGAACAGGCGGCTTGACGCAGCTCTTCTCATACATCACCGGTCTATCCGGCGGAGGCGCCGTCACCGTATCCCTTCTGTAAGTCCCCTCCACCACCATCCCAATCACCATTAACATCCCAGTGCCGCAAACAATTTCACCACAACAGACGGTGTCAAAAAAAGCCTCCAACTTCTCCCTCGACTACACAGCCGGTCCAGACGGCAACCAAACAGCCTTCTTCACCAGCATATTCGAAAACATGGGCGCAAAAGACGAATCCGGCTTCCCCGTCTCCGTCGCCGACACGTTCGGTCAATTCTGGCGAACTTGGCTCCCTGAGGATAAAGTATACAGCAACTACTCCGAAATCGCCTCCAAAAACACTGCCTTTTCTCTCGGCGACGCTCCAATGCCAATTGTGTGCTTTGCAGAAGTAATCCCCGGAAAATCCCCCGAGATTGGAAAACTCATGTATCCGGGCTTCAACAAATCCACACGCTTCAATCTCACAGCATATGAAGTTACACCCTTTGAGTTTGGAAGTTGGGTCGGCGGCCGCGTGCAGGCGTTCATCCAGACCAAGTTCTTGGGTACTTCCATGACGCAGGGCAAACCGCAGAATAAGAGTGAATGCGTGCAGGGGTTCGATAAACTTACGCTCATGCAGGGGACGACTGCTAATGCGTTTACTGCATGGTTTATTGATTCGTTTTATGGAATTCCGGTGTTTGCGAAGAGATGGTTGGAGAAGAGGCAGAAGGTCAATCCGGATATTAACGACGTTCCTATTCCGAGGGATCAGTATGATAATCCGCTTGTTCAGCTTGTGAATGAGACGGCGATGTACTTTGATTTGACGTTCAATGAGTCGTTGTGGGCGACGTATCCGAATCCGTTTGAGGATTATAATGAGGATATGAAAGGTGTTTCGGAGCTTCTTTTGGTGAGTAATTCTGACGAGGTTTTGGATGATGCTGATTGTTTAGGTCGACGGAAGTCTTACGCTTGAGAGTAATCCTCTTCGTCCGCTGATCATTCCTGAGCGTAAGCTTGATTTGATCATTGTTTACGAAGCTTCATCTGATGCGCCCAACTCTTGGGTCAACGGAACAAACCTCATCAGTAAGTCCCCTCTTCTCCTAGCATGATCTTAGCTGACATCTCAGACACCGCCGTCACCGCTTCCCAAGGCAACATCCCCTTCCCCAAAATCCCTGACGTAAACACCATCGTCGCCCAAAACCTCTCCTTCCAACCAACATTCTTCGGCTGCAACGCCTCATCTTCCACGCCCCTCCTCCTCTGGCTGCCCAACGCCCCATGGACAGGGTACACCAACTACTCCTACACACAAACCCAATTCACACCCAATCAAGTCGACATTGCGCTTGAGAACGCCTTCCAGGTCGCTACGTACGGTAACGGCAGTGTTGATGAGAATTGGCCTGCTTGCTTGGCTTGTGCGGCGATTAAGGGCTCGTTGAGAAGATTGGATATTGAGATGCCGAGGCAGTGTGAGCAGTGCTTTGAGAGGCATTGCTGGAATGGGACCGTTAGTGAGAGGAAGGCTACGGCGGGGGATTTTGATCTTAGGCCGAGATTGGATCCGGAGTTGAGCTTTGCGAAGTGGAATGAGAGTGATTGGGAGAAGGAGGAGAGTGCGGGTGGTGGAAACGCCAATGGAGGGGATAATTCGGCTGGTGTCAAGCTTGGTCATAGTTTGGTTGGACTGGTTCTGTCGCTGATGGCGATGGCTTCACTGCTGTAGTCAGACCCGTCGGGGTATCGGCTGTAGGTAGTCAATTGGCATGGGTAAAGACAGAATATCGGATTCATGCTTTTAGTCCAAGATGTCAGGCGAAAGAATCAATGTGATGATAAATCTCATCGCACTCTGTCCACTGTAGGGTGAGTGAACTTTAGTGGACACGCTACAGAGGATCAGCATCGAGTCCACTGAACTAGAGTGGCTACACGCGATGCAGTGCACCCATATCATGACTCAATGCACTACCACCGTCAATCAATCTACAGCTAAGGTATCTAAACATCCTAGTTCTTCACCTGCACGCTCTCCCTCATAACAGCTGGTTCAATCTCCCCATCAGTAGACTTATTCTCCTCAATCTTGGCCTCATCAACCCTTTGTCAAATCAACAGCCTTGAGCGCAAACATAACAATCAACATCGGCGCAAGAGAGCACGTCGCAGCGATAGCGAGAAGGCGCTGTGTCTCACGATACGCTTGATCAATAGCAGCGCGAACAGGTGTGCCCTTTGCGAATTTCTGCGCGACGACGATGGACTTGTAGATCTTGAAGGCATTGGGCTTGGCTTGCTCGGGGAGATATGTCGTGAGTTTCTGGGGGAGGATGTTGTTCCAGATAGCGCCGCCGACGCTGTAACTGTTAGTAAGAATTGATTGAGGGGGGGATGGACTAACCTGGTACCGACGGCTCCGCCAAAGTTCATGGCTGCGTAGTATACACCCGTCACGACGGGGACGTCTTCCTTGGCGACGAGAGCCTGGATAGAGACTTGAGCAGCGGTTTGGTAGAATGCACGACCAACGCCGACAAGAGTCTTTGCTGTGATGAAAGAAGCTTCATTGGCGTGGCCTCCGTTCATGTTGACAAAGTGAATCATGAGGCCTTGACCAAGAACACAAAGCGGAACACCGATAAAGACAAAGATCTGGCTGCGCTTAGTGTACTTCATCAAAACACCAACGAGCACCGAAGCGATCTGGAACGCGACACGAAGAGCGTTACTAGAAAAGTCAGCATTGCATTACCTATATGTAAGACGTACTTACTCAATGCGAGTAGCGTGTCCAGGACTGAAACCCCCAGCGACTTGGAGATAACTCGGAAAGAAGAGCGTAAAGCAAGAATAATGGAAAAAGTCCAGCATGGATAAAACACAAGCTGCAACGACAGTTCTCTCCTTGATCATTCGGAATGGAACGAATGGAACCTTGGCAAACTTTGTATCCCAGACGAAAAACACGCCGATGACGACAACGCCAATGACTAGCATGGCGATGTAGCTCCCCTGGTCCCAGCGATCACTATTCCTCGCACCCGTAAGCGAAAGCGGAATGAGGGTGAGACCAAGACCGAGGACAAGAAGCACAGCACCAAGAATGTCGAGATCAACCCAGACAAGATTCACGATCCTCTTGCTCAAAGGCTGTGTTTTATCAGCTGCGTCCCAAGCGCCCTTTCGTCTATATCCCGCCTTTCTCGCGCGTCGCTGAAGGACATATAAAGTAATAATGAGAGGTGCCGCGCAGAAGGGTAGGATGAGAGCCCACATTCCGTAACCCCAGCGCCAGGTCGAGTGCTTGAGAACACTGTCAGCGACAATGGACCCGAGGTATAATGTTGGGATGGAAGCGAAGGATTCGGGGAGGGATGTCCAGAGACCACGGTTGATGAGGCTTGTCGTGTCGGCGATGAAGACCTGTTGCATGATGACGTAGCCGGTATCGCCGATTGATTCAAAGATTCCGCCGGCCTGTGACGTTAGAGAGATATGAGATGGGAATGGGCGGGCTTACGATATAGGTTGCGATGTTTTGACATGCTGCGTACATCACTTGCGAGAGGACGAGGAAGAGGATTGAAAATGTTAGACCTTCAGCTCTACCAAACACCTGGGATAGTTAGTTTGCGTTGGAATTGGTTGGGAGGTATGCATACGTTGGAGAACTTTGCCATGATGGGATATGTAACGAGACCGATGATTGTACTAACGACATTGGCTGTCGCAAGCGCTGAATGGCGCTGGAACGCAGAGGTAGCGTATGCATCGTAGACCTTTGTCGCGTACTTGAGGAATTGGCATACAAAAGTCGTTGCAAACAAGCTAAATTGTTAGATGAAACATATGCCCAATTAGATGAACGTACCCAGTAAACGCGACGATCAAAGCCTTCTTAGACCAAGACTCCCTCAGAATATCCGTATTCGAAGCTTTCTCACGCTCCTTCGGCACAGCTTCCACGTCGGAGCTCCGATGAGAATTATGATCTGCCATTGCAATAAGCTTAATCGACAATGATTATTCACTGCAAAGTTGAATGCAACGCTGTCTGTTTATATTATTCGAGTGACGGATGAATTCCGCGCCCACAATCCGGTGATCCATCTAATCTTATCAGATTTTCATGCATCGCGTGATATCATTGGTCTGCCAAGACTGGCGTGGCATGACTTAGCCGTGATCTGATAAAAAAAAGCCTCATGTTTTACAGGGATTGATGGAGCCGCGTTCTTATTCTGGGAATAGTGGTGGAGAGGTTTAGGTAAACGTGGATCACATGAAGATAAGTTACGCTGGTGGGTTTGGCGTTCCGAGAACAGGCGATCTCCAATGACACGTTTTCTAATCCCTGCGAAGAGTTTTCGCATCTGATTGATGATGAGATTTCAAGTTGGGACGACTTGCTGGTGTTGCTACGAGCTGGAGTGATCTGCCGTATGATCGATGATAACCTTGTTGTTATCAATCTGATCAGTAACGTGGGGGCCATGTAAATCCACTGAATGGTAATCGTTGACCATGCGAGAATGAGACGCATGTCGACTTACGACCTTGTCGAACTCCGAGTATTCGGAACCGACCGTTGGAACGTCTGTGCGAATAACATCCGTGAAAACTTGATGCGCAATAGTTCATGCAGTGCATTGAGGTTATTACCCACGCGATGGTCCTCGGAATGATCCGCTGGTCATCTACAAAAGCTCCACTTGGGGAGCAAAAGCGCCGAGTTCTGGTCTGCAGACGAGTTACCGCTTTTGGAACAGACATCCACCGTCTCTCACGATGAATTTCCGTGCCCCATGTAACAAGAGATTCACGTCACAGATGTTCCTGGGTGAGTTAAGCGAATGGCATTCTATGAGCGAGGATATTGACACCCCTAAATTACAAATTCTATACTAAATACCAGTTGTTCACCAGACAACTGCTTCTATACCTCTCCCCATCTCAGGCCTCTAATGGAAGACTGTCGAGCTCTGTCGCATCTAGCCAAGGTTGTTTGGACTCTTGGCTCGAATCTTGGGTCCATACAAGAAGAATATGACTGGAACAGGTACAAGAGCCAACGCCAAGAAAGCAAGGATGCTGTTTCCCCAGCCAAGACCGAGATCATCGTACATGGATAGTCCAGCGAGGGGAAGCATGGCGCCAGCGAGAGATCGAAGGACTGTCATTGCTGCGACGGCGGATGCTGCGTAGGTGATGTAGGCGTCGACGAGATAAGTTTGAAGACACATCTATCTTGTTAGTAATGCATGGTGAAAGCGAGAGGGAGTGTACTCACCATGATACCCATAAGACCAAAGCAAAACAACGCAACGCCAATCATGGGCACAATCCAATGCACATTCTGATCCGCCGCCCAACCATACCAAAACAACGCCCCCACAATGAGCAACCCCGAAGGCAACGTCATCCAAATCGGCAACCGATCCTCCGGCACCGTCTTCCCATTCTGCGCAATCTTCTTCTTGATAACAACATCCGTCATGACCCCAAACGTTATCGTACCAAACAGCATTCCAATACCAGTAGGCAGATACGCCAGACCGATGGTACCAGTGCCGAAACCGTACTGCTGTGCGAAGACGAATGTGAAGGTGCTGAACATGAGGTATAGCACGCCATAGACGATGGCGACGTAGAGGGAGAGGATGAAGACGGGGAGATGGGTGAAGAGCATTCGCATTGGGCGGATGGAGGCGTTGCTTAGGCGTTGTTTGGGCGTGAGACCGTCTTTGTCGAGGATGGAGTAGAGGTCTTGATTGCCGGTTTCTTTCTTGAGTTTGGCGGCTTTGGCCCGGAGGAGGGTTGGCGCGTATGTTTCTGGGGCGGCGAAGTAGCACAGCGCAGCGATGAAGCCGGTCTAATGGTCAGTCACAACATCACACACTCAACGCAATGACTTACAAGAATAGCAATCAGCCAGAATACCCATCGCCATCCAATAGCCTCAACCATATACCCCCCCGCCAACGGTCCAATACACGGTCCAAGTAAAGGCCCCATAGCCCAAACAGCCATAGCCTTGCCCCTCTCCTGCACGGGAAAGATATCCGATATAGTTCCACTACCATTAGTAACAGGCGTCGAGCCCGTGAAGCCCATCAAGAAGCGAAAGACAATAAGCATGGGCATGTTTTTGCTCAGCGCCGTAGCGACGGTCATTATAAGAAAGAGGACGTTGGCGATGTTGAAGACGATAGCGCGACCGTAGATTTCGCTGAGGGGCGCGGCGAGGAGGGGGCCGAATGCGAAGCCGAGGACGTACACGGAGACGACGAAGGTAGCGATGTTGCGGTTGGATGTTTCGAATTCGCGCATAATGTCTGGGACGCCGGGGGCGAACATCGAAGAGCCCTGTGTTGTTAGAGGTGTAGTTTGTGGTGAGGGAGGGACGTACGAGAGGTCTGAGGTGTTAGTGATGGTAAGGGGAGAAGCATAGGGGACTTACGTTAGGAGAGTCATGACGGATAGGGCACCGATGCACGACCATTTCTTCTTGGCTGGCCAATTCATGGGATTGTTAGGATCATCTGGTCCATCCCAGCCAACAGCATTCGGATCTTCATCCTCAACAACGTCTTCTCTGGTAGCGCTCTCTTCATCCTTCTTCGCAGTGCTACTGGTATAAGAAGGCGTGAGGGTCCTCTGACTCGCGGGCCGTTCAATATCGAGGGAAGCTTTGTTTTCCGCCATCGTGAAGGCTGAAGCTCGTGTAGCTCATGAAGACAAAGAATACTGCAGAAAGAGAGAATAAAGGGGTAGTGAACAGTTATTTAACACAAGCCACGACTCACGAAGCGTAACGAACGAGCCAATCAAGTGCCGATTCGAAAGCGAAACCGAGGGTGAACCAATCGCGTCGCATTTTCGGGTCCGTTTTAGAGCCCGCGCCGGGTTGGTTATGCGGGAGCCCCACACGGATCTGGCGAGTTCCGTACCGTTAGTTATGCAGATACACGGGATTTGTGCAGATTTGTGCAGAAGACGGCCGGATGGCCCCTTTTAATTTTCCCGGGCACGGAGTTGTGAATACATTCATTCGCACGGCGAGGCGGTGAGGCGATGAGTTGTTCCGTATGTGTCACGTCTGGAGATGAATGATTCTTGGCGAGGGATTTATTATTATTTTGAATGTACTTGTTCAGGCGTGATGCATTTGTTGTTTGTTCAATCGAGAATACGGCGTACGTTATGCGCGTATTGGCTCCCCGCAGTTCCTGATCATGTGAGGTTGATCGTATTTTTATCCTCAACCTTATCCTTATCCTTATCGGCGGCTTATCGCATCACAAACACTGCGAAACACGAAATACCGGTTCAATGCGCAACACGATCAATTTATTCTATGCATGTAAACAATCTAGGCCACCTACTTCCATATTACAACAAACTCAACCAAGTCATCACCATACTAACTCCTGCCATCTCAACTAAGCCTTCCTCTTCTGCAACAATCCCTTGAACGGATTCTTCCCTCTGAACCGCATCCATGTAGCAAAGTAAACCACCGCATAGTTAAACGCGATAAAAGCGCAGAAAATGCCAAAATCCCTCCAGATGTTCCTGTAGTACACACTGAACCCCGCTCCAAACTCATCGCCAGTCGCATACTGGCAAAACTCACAGTACCCATCTGATCCAGTAGTAACATACCCTCCCGCGCGCTTGATAAACGGCTCAACGTACTCATCGCACGATTGCCCGCTCGGCGGTTCAAAGCGCGCGAATTCACCCTCCTCGCAGCGAACAGGCTGGTCGTGAATCGCAGCGCCTAGGAACGCTTCGAGGAGGTAGTGGAAGGGAGTGAGCCAGTACATCCATTCGCGCCAGAAAGTGGGGAGACCTTGAGGCGGGACGACGACACCGCAGAAGGAAACGACGAAGAGGAAGAAGATGGGGACGAGGAGAGATGCGAGGAGTTCGTTGGGTGCAAAAGCAGCGATGGCTTGGCCGAAGGAGACGTAGTACAGCTCAAAGAGCAGAACGAGCAGGAATGCGAAACCAGATGTAAAGGCTGACGCGCGCCAGCCAAAGACTCCCCACCACCAGCAGTTGAAGTAAATACCGCCCGCGATGATACGATACGGGATTTCAACGACGACAACGGCGGTGGTCCAAGCTACCCAGCTGTAGATCTTGGCGTTGTTTTCTCTCCACTGGAATATCTGGCGCGATTTGAGAAAGGCGGGCTGGAGCTGCTGAATGAGGGGTGGACTGATCGTAAGCGTCATGAAGATGGAGAATAGTCTATTCTGATAGTCAATCGATGCGAAGCCGATCTTGTAGAAGGTAAAACAGTTGAAGAGCCCCGTTGCGATGTGAAGCATAAAGTTACCAAAGATGTAATCAGGTGACCGCCAGAACGAAACGAAACTTCGACGAACGACGGCGTATGTCTGTGTAGATAGCGGCATGGCATACTCGCGATCATCTTTAAGACTCTTTGACGGTTCAACATTACGTCGACGCTCAATCATCTCCTCAATCTCTTGAGATCGCTTCTGTCGCTCTGAAGACTCCGCCCAGACATCACCCCAGTCTTGACCATCGTAGTCAGGATTTCCAGCACCAATCGCATCGAGCATGTACTCCGCTGGGTTAGCGTGCGGGGGACACTTGGGGCCGCCATTAGACTCAAAGTACTTGATCAAGTTCTCTGAATCATGGCCTAAAGGTCCGTGGTAAACAACGCGACCGCCTGATTTTAGGAGTAGAAGCTCATCAAAGTTTTCGAAGAGGACGGCGGAGGGTTGATGGATTGTACAGAGAACAGCTTGGCCTGCATCTGCGAGTTTACGCAGAAAACGCACGATGTTGAATGCAGCGCCGGAGTCAAGACCAGAAGTCGGTTCATCCAAGAACATAAGCAGTTCCGGCTTACTCGCTAATTCAACACCAATCGTCAAGCGCTTCCTCTGCTCCGCGTTAAGACCTTGTCCAACAGTGCCGATAATCGCACCAGCGATATCGCGCATCTCAAGAAGATCAATGATAGTCTCGCAGTACTCCATCTTTTCTTGCTTGGATACTTCCTTCGGTTGACGGAGCAGAGCAGAGAATTGGAGGGCTTCGCGCACGGTGGCGGTGGGTTCGTGGATATCCATCTGTTCAGCGAAACCAGTTGCGCGCTGGAAGGATTTAGGCAGGGGACGCCCGTCGACGAGAAAATCGCCTGTGATGGTGCCGAAGTTGAGACGTTGGGCGAGGCCGTTGAGAAGGGTTGTTTTACCAGCGCCTGAAAATGTTAGTGTTGGCTGTTGATTGAGAAGAGTGGACTTACCGGATGCGCCCATGAGAGCGGTCAATTTACCAGGGCGAACGTAGCCTTGAACATCGTTGAGGAGTTTTCGCTCGCCTTTTTCGTAGGGGATAGTGTAGTTGATGTTCTGGAACGTAAACACGGTTTCATTCTTTGCGACTTCTTGGGTGATCTGTTCATCGCTCTTTGTCCGTTCAGCATCACCATTTGCGACAGGATCACGTCGACCAGTCTCTTCATCTTGCTTATCGCCCTTGGCTCTACCACCAGTCGCGATAGACTCCTCAACCTTCTTAGGGACTTGTCCTCGCTTAAAGACTGTGATCGCCCCGCCTCCGACGTTGGGCTTCATGAGTTCCATACCCAACGCAGTGAGGAACACGAAAAAGATGAAGAATGCCCAGAGGAAGCCAAAGTTGCGCCAGAGATGGGAGCGTGTGTATGTGAAGGATTGTTGGATGTACGCCGCGCCAGATACAGACGTTGAACCAGGCGATGCACCCGCGAGAGTACAGCCCTGATTCTGAGGTCGTGCATTCGGGCCTTGAGGGACAAGATACGGCGGTTCACATGTGAGTGTGAGGTAAGCGAACTCATTAGCCATGAGACACTCGAAACCGTACTGAATCCAATTGATCCATCGTAACCATCCAAACCAAGGATGCATCGAGTCTGGCGGAATGAGATATCCCGTGTACACAACGAGAATC
This sequence comes from Fusarium verticillioides 7600, assembly GCF_000149555.1. Classification (NCBI taxonomy): domain Eukaryota; kingdom Fungi; phylum Ascomycota; class Sordariomycetes; order Hypocreales; family Nectriaceae; genus Fusarium; species Fusarium verticillioides. Next base: position 411,078 of record NC_031680.1, on the reverse strand, counting down.
TGAATCGCAACACCCGTAAACCGCGTCGCGACATCCAACGTCCCGCACCAAGCAGAAATAGCCCTAAAGAACGCATACGTCACCATGGTGACCAACCAAAGAATGAGATTCGATATAAAAAACTGCGACGCCGTTCTCGCAAGATTCGCCATGAAGTAGATAATAACGTTGAAGATGATAACTTGTATAAAAACAAGCGGGACGTCAACGACAGTCTGGGCGATAGCGAATGCAGAAGGGCGGTAGAACGAGAATGACTTGTGCTTGAGAAGAATAGGCTTTGACTCAAATGCAGCAGTCTGTTCAGCTAATGCGAGGAGGGCGTTGAAGAGAAGAAGAAAGAACAGGGCACCGCCGCGGGGAAATGCACCGGCTGCTGTGTCGGGGAGGTTGTAGAAGAGGGAGCCGACGATGAGGCCTTGGAATAGCAGACCGCCCCATTTTCCGAAGAGAGATGCTTTGTCGCCGAACATGACGAGGAATTGACGATGGGTGCAGGCGAGGACCTGTTTGTGGAAGGCAATCTCGTAGTTCTTCTTCTTGCTCTTCTCACTCTCGTTCCTGCGCCGCTCTTCAGCTAGTGTTGCAAGATCACCTTCGAAGTCATCGATGTCTCGGAGGTTCTTCTGGTAATCCTCGCTGCGACGATATGCATCTGCAAACTCCCCCGCTGAGCGCGGGATCCGATCCTCCCAGCCCTCACGAACACTGCGCTCATGCTCATCCGTCACACTCGTCAGAAAGTCCGCCGTCGTCCAACGCTCAGGACACTCAAAGCCCAGGTTCTGGAAATACTTCTTTGCATCTTCTGCGCGGCCAAAGTACAAGCATTTTCCCTCATCAATAAGCAAGACCTTATCCACAAGGTCGTAGAGTGTTTCACCAGCTTGGTAAAGCGACACAGCGGTGGATGTATCAGCCATGTTGGTCATTGCGCGAATAGACTTGACGTATTCCACTGCCGTGCTTGCATCAAGGCCTTTACTGGAATTATCCCAGCCTTGCACCGAAGCACGCGTTATCATCGCTTCAGCGATAGAAACGCGTTTGCGCTCGCCGCCTGAGACACCACGAATAAACTCATTGCCGACTTTTGTGCCGAGGGTATGTTCGATCCAGAAGAGCTTCGTAACAACTCTCAAAAATTCACGGACGTAGTCTTGGCGCGTTTCGCCCTCCAGACGAGATTCCTTACCAGGCGTGCGAGTCTGCAGCGCAAAAGTAAGAGTGCGCTTGACAGACAGCGTGGCGTAGTGAAGATCATCCTCAGGATTATAAATAATCTCCCCGCGGAAATCTTTCGCCATGGTCGCTGCGTCGGTTCCACCGTATGTAACATCTCCCTCGACGGATTCAAAGCCCGCGCGCTGGTTGCAGAATGTTTTGAGGAACGTACTACATCCAGCACCTGGACGACCGAGCACAAGGAGGAGTTCACCTGGTCTAACGCACCCGTCGAAGTTACTGATGAGGTCTCTAACGGGTGGTTTCGCCATCGCAGCTTTAGGTCCTTGGGTGAACAATTTCCCCAGTTTGCGCGGTAGACCTAGGAAGAAATCGCCAACTGTAGGTTGAAGACTTGAACCGAGACCGACGCCGCGAACGGTGAGGTTGCGAAAGATAACACCGCTGTGACGCGTTTTCTCTTCTTCGCTTTGTTCCTGGCGCTTTTGACCGAAGATGCGAGACATGAGACGGTCGAGTTCCTCGTTATCTTCGTTGGCTTCTTCTTTCTCAGCGGGTGTAGAGGCGTTCGTTCGTCGACGCGAGAGCACGCGGAAGAGATCATCTTCGGTACGATGAGACTTGCGTTTCTCAAGCGGCGGTTCCTCATTCTCGGTGTGAGATTTGATCGGGGCAAAGACCGGCGCATCATCGTTGGAGGATGTACTCTTGCGCTGCTCTTCAGATGATTCGCGGTGGGGAAGAACAGTGCTCGAAGAAGAATTGCGATCGAGGATAGGCTGTTGAGGCTCAGAGGTTAACGCCCCAGCTGTACCGGGTGAGGCTGAACTGCCGGCGGTGACAGTATCATACGTCGCAGCCGCAGCCGCAGTATCACGGCCCGCAAACCCGGCCTCAAGCTGTCTATCAGCGTTTCCCATTGGGGTAATCGAGTTGACGCTTGGCGTAACGGGGAAACCGCCTGGGATGTCTTCATCCCTAGGCGTAGGTCTCTGATCAGCCATTTTGACGTTGATAACCTCAGAGTAACGATCACGAATAGCACATTATCGGTTTACGGGCATTGGCCATAATAAACAGACATTTTTCACTTGTGATTTATCTATGACGACATCAAAGAACAGTCTAGTCGGGCTTTCGGACATGCTGGAATTGCGACGCGGTCCGGGCGTTGAGTGGAGATTGGAGCGTCATCGATAAAAAGAGCAGATTACCCTGGAGTAATCAGGAGAGTCAATTAGTGCCTCGGACAGATTAATCTTGAACGTGCGAGGAACAGACGCTACGAGTTGGGTTACGCATGACGTTGCAGCGGCATTTTTAATTGTCCGACCGACGACAAGTGCCGTTAGCTGGAGCTTGTGATTATCGGCTTGTCATACACTTTTAAACCTTGATTGATCGAAATATTTGTTAGATCGTATCAGTCTCGATTGGGTTGCAACCCACCCAGGAGAGGACATGATTAGGGCTTATTAATAACGGATATTGACAATTTTGTTTTATTCCTTTCGATCTGTGCGATTCATTGCATTCAATGTCTTTCCTGCGTGTAAGATTTTGTGAATGCTGTGTAACTGCCCCCGTGGCCAAAAAATTCGATTATCCCATATGCGGCGTTCTCACCCAAAGCCCCCCGTCTCACTCACTCACTCACTCATACACTGTATCCCCCAAATCTCCACCGCTAGTCCCATCACTTGTCACTAAATGCAGCATCGCACGATGGCACTGAAACATTCCGATTACCAGGAATCCACCAGATGAAAAACAACCCGAGCCCGACCAAGTGAGCTAGTCTAGACCGTTTTATTTGAAACATGATCAGATCAAAATCAGACCATGGTCTCCGATGATTATCGGGCATCAACGCTGCCATTTCGAGACGCCTGCAGTGAAATGTTCCAGTGTCTGTCTCAGCTCGACCTCTCATATCGCTGCGCCCCAAAGGCGGGCGCCAATTCACCGCCGACAGAGACAGGCCACCATTTCTCGCGCTACGGATGAAAATGTTCCTAGCGGGAGATGTACCCGCGCGGTTTTTATCTGATCTCGTACCTGAGTTATTTCCATGAAGCTAAACCCAAGCTAAGTTTGAGGCTCTAAAACACCATCACCAGAGAGTCAAGACACACAAGTTAAAACGGAGACGTGTGACTTTTCAGCGTCGAAATTGATGCAAAAGTGCTGCGACATGTACCGCTCATACGATTCAGATTTCTTCTTTTTCCCCTCGGCCCAGACCCAGCCCAAATGCAAGCCTCGAATGCATAGGGAGGCCTTGTGTTGCACAAACCTCAAGGGAATTGGATGCCCAGCAGCCCTGTCGCGATCATTGGACCCGGACCGAGACTCCTGATTCGCTACGGCGTAGATATGCTGCATTTTGCTTGTGTGGGCGAACGGCAATTCCGCGTGCATGCTACCGCTGGCCGCGGTCTATATGAAGGGCCAATCCCCCCCAATGTTCACTGGCAATAAGGCATCGATTCACAAACAACGCATCTCAAGAACACTACACATTTTTTATATAAATTATCATCATCTACAGTAAAGAACCATGTGTCAGGCAGTCCCAGAGAACGGCAACACGAACACGCCCCAGAATCAGAGCCAGAGCCAGAGCCAGAGCCAGAGCTGCTGCACGCCATCTTCGGCCACGGGATCGACGCAGGGTCCTAATCCTGCCAATCTGTCTCGATACCACGTCGAGACGTTCCCCATCCCCGCTCCCCTCTCCGAATATGACTTGGATCATCGTCGTACAATCACCATTGAGTCCCAGCAGCGACTGTGGCCCCAGGACATCTGGGTTCACAGTCCGCATGGTCGACAGCTGTACCAGCCTGTGCTGATGTTTGAGACGAGAGTCCCGGAGGAAAAGCCCGAGACCAACGGAAGTGCTTCCAAGAGCGGTTAATTGAGATGCGATATGTGATATTGGGTTGGAGGAGTCGTGATGGGAAAATGATTGAATGGGCTTGGGACGGTACGGAATACACGCGACGGAGTTGGGGTCTTTCATGACACGGCCAATCAACGGGTTTTGCTTTATTCTGCATTTCGACAAAAAACCACAAAACATCAAACAACAAGGGCTTTTCGACGTCTGTACCATCGAATTTGGGGTCAATCACTGTACTAGCAAAGCCAACACTATTGATGAGAAATAATACATCACATTACTTCCCCAATCGAAGCATCAACACTCAAACCTCCACTCCACGTCCTCCCATCCCCGCCTCATCTGTATCTCGGCCCCCAACCCAGCGCCATACCTCTCAGGCCTCACCGTGCCCCCCGCAAGCTGCGGTCCCAACTTCTTGACATCGCCAAAGCCCATGTCTACAGCTTTAATCTCAAAACCTAGTAGTAATGCAGACGCGAAGCCGACTATCTCTGCGAAAGCGAGGTTTCGGCCTGGACAGAGATGGCGACCGCCGCCGAAGGGTATATAAGCTGCTTTTCGCTTGCGCTCGTCTTCTGCGCTGCCCTTGGACGCGGGGAGGAAACGCTCTGGATTGAAGACGTTGACGTCTGCGCCCCAGACACTGTCTTCGTAGTGTGCTACGCCAGCGGGGAGTTGTAGGTCTGTGTCCTTTTTGAGAATATATGTTGTTCCCTCGGGTGTCGTGATGCTCGTGTCTTGGAGGATGCGTCGCATGCTAAGAGTCTGGTTCGCAAGCCTCAACGTCTCGCGATAACAGCTCACCAGCAGCGGCATCTTCTCCTCAAAATCCACAATATTAAACGTCGCACTCCGCTTTCCATTATTCTCCTCTATAACAGCTGCATCCTCAGCTTCGGCTCGTATTCGCGTAAGAAGATCCGGTCGGTCGAGGATGTACAGCAAAAGCCAGTAAAACGTCGGCACGGCATTAAGCGTCGCCACATTCGGGAGAATAACCTCAAACTTGCCAATCTCATACCCAGTTAGACCGTTCTTGCGCAGTGCGCCGGCGCGGTTTCGTACGAGGGCTGAGACGCTGGGGTCGTGGATGTCGTGGTCTTGGGCGTACCATTTGCACGCGATGTTTTGCAGCGTGGAGCGCGCTTTGTAGGCTTTTGGCATTGTAATTGAGGGGAAGAGAGAGAGGAGGAAGTAGGGGACTGATTCTTCGAAAAGCCTAGTTCATTAGCGATGCGTTAACGTGTGATGGGGGGACATACCACATGTCTTCAATTAAAGAGGGATCGCGATTGAACGGATCAGTGTCGCCGTAGAGAGAACGCGTTGTAGCGAGGCTCATAACATCACGACACCAAAGATATAAATTCTCAACGTGTAGTCTTCCATTTGTGACCGTCTCCTTTCCCGCATTGATCGCATCAGCACGTATCGTCGCGGTGTTCAGCTTCGCAGCAATGCTCCCCAAGAAATGCACATTCATCTGCTGCAAATGCCTAACCTGGAAGCTCGCATGGATCGCCTCGGTAAATTCATCGTAAACGCCCGGAACTTTAACCTTCTCAAAGGTCTCCTGCTTCAGCGCAAAGGTCTTCTTCGCGTAGTCGAAGACAAAGGGCTCGAATGACGCGGTCTTGTTGCGGAGGAGGGTTTGGAGGAGGGCGGGATCGAAGGCGGCGTAGACTTTGCCGTTGAGCATTGGGAGGGTCGCGATTTGAACGTGAGGGTTCTCATTGCTGCGATTGATGTGTCAGTGATTGAGGAGGAGATTGGGAAGAGGGAGGGAGAGACGGACTGGATGATTCTGGGGTAATCTGCTTGGTGACGAATTATCCCGATGATGTGTCCTACCCACGGAATCGACGGTTTCACGACGGGCGGTTCGCGTGGGTCGATGCGGGGAGTTAGTAGGCGGTTTAGCAGGGCGAGCGCCACTATAGCCGCCAAAACGGTCGTGCTCAGAATTGTGACATTCGCAACACGATAGTCTACGAGACTTGTTAGTAGAGATTGAGAATTCATTGTCGCTGTGGATGCGAGAGGATGGAGGAATTTAGGCGGATTTACTTGATGAGCGGTGGGTTGCCAATGGTGCTGACTGTATTGGTTCCTGGCATTGCTAGTGCTGAGGCCAGACTTCTGTTCGAGGGGACACCCGACTTGGCCAGTCATCGTGTATTCATTTGCTTTTCAGGATTGTAAGCGCTTATTTCGCGCATTCGAGATTGTACTCACTGCAGAAGATGTAATTACTTAGCTATAAAATTGTCAATTTCTTGAAGTCATGAGGTATTATGGCCAACAATTGAAGTAACATGTCGTATTTGTTGATGCTGCTTCAGTGAAGATGCACTGAAGCTGTACCGAAGCTTCCCCACTGTTGACGAGACAAGCATTCAACTGCCGAGAGCACAAAACGGTCTCTCAACGGCCACGTCACAAACTCAATATCTATCTCTGGTACCAATGTAGCGAAACTCAAAGCTTCGCAACAGGCTTCTCCGCCTTGATCTGCGCCTTCAAAACCCTCCTCAATATCTTCCCACTCGGACTCTTAGGAACAACATCCAGCACCCTAACCCCGCCCTTCAACCATTTATGCCTCGCCTTGTGAGTCTCAACGTGCTCACAAACAGCCCTCACAACATCCTCCTCCTTTAAACCATTCGTTTTCCTGCTCTTGACAATAAACGCTAACGGCACTTCGCCTGCGCGCTCGTCCAAAATGCCTATGACTGCACAGTCATCTACGTACGGATGATCGAGGAGATGCGCCTCCAGTTCTGCGGGGGCAACTTGATGGCCCTGAATAATCAGCGATGTTTCTTAGGAAGGGTTTAGGGGGCGTACCTTGACTTTTATAAGCTCCTTGATTCGATCGACGATGAAGAAATGATCGTTCCCGCGTGGTGATTTCCGCACGAGGACTTCATCGCCCGTCCTCAACCACCGCCCATCATCACGGTGCACAAACGTCTCAGCGTTAGCTTTCTCATTATGAAGATATCCTAGCACTACATTCGGCGCTTGAACGTATAATTCGCCTGGTGTTTCGTAGGTAGTGACTTCAGCGCCGTGCTGGTCGATGATCTTGACTTTTGCGCCGGGGAGTAAAGAGCCTGATGAGCCGAGAACGGGATCTGCTTCGCTGGTGTGAAATACCGATGGTGAAGCCTCCGTTAGACCTGGTCTGTTAGCTAGAGGTTTGAAGAGATATTAGTGGTAATGAGCGTACCGTAGCCTTGGCTGATTCTCCATTTTGGATACAACTCGAGTAATTTCTGGATTGTCTCGCCTCCCAGGGGCGCAGCGCCTGAGAATACAAGCCTCACCGAGTCGAGATTGTATTTCTTGCACTTATCCTGGTTACTCAGAATCTGCACGATGATCGGCGGTACGACGCTGAGTTGCTCAATGCGGAATTTCTGAATAGCAGCTAGCAATTGATCGAGTTGAAAGCGTTGTAGAACGATGATCTCGTCGCCGCGATACTGCGCTATATGAGCGATCACAACGAGACCGTAGATGTGGCTGAATGGTAAAAGACCCAGAGCTACTTGCGTGTCGATGTTGTCCTGGGCGCGGGTTACAGACTCAAAGGTATGTATCATAAGGGTACATGCGATGACGTTGTAATGAGAGATCATAACGGCTTTCTAAACTTGTTAGACAGAACAAGAAGAATGTGAGATACGTACGGGAAGACCTGATGTACCACTTGAGTAACACAAATACGCGACTTGCCGTTTTCCCTGCCCTGGTACCCAAGGTGATAACTCCAACGGCGGTAGAGTCTTACCCTCTGCGATGAGGTCCTCAATAGTTTTGAAGGATTCTTCAGAGGGAGTCTTAGGCAAGGGGAGTAAGAAAACATGCTTTTTAGGAATGCCAACGGCAGAAGCAGCTTTGAGAGCAGTGCTGAGAAGAGGAGCGGAAGTGAATAGTGCTTTTGCGCCAGATGATCGAAGTTGATGTTCCAGTTCAGACGCTGAGTGCGCTGAACTAGCGGGCGTGACGATACCGTCTACACGGTGGATAGCGTGCGTGACGGGAATGTAATCAATCTGCGAAGTCATTAGATCTACTCACATATTGGGTAAAATGGGATTTACCGTATTGAGGGCGTAAATCGCCACGACTCTATCCCAAGCCGTTCCATCATTCGGATCAAACCCGACATTTTTCGCTAAACCCCTCGCAAGAAGGTCAACACGCCGCGCAACATCCTCCGCAGTCCACGAATCCCCCGTAACACCACACGTATACGGCCTCTTTGACTTATCAAATGCTCTTCGGCCTGCTTTTTCAGTATTGATAAAGTCTGCTACGCTGATTGAATCAGGTATTTCTACACCAGTTAGTACTGCTTCTGGGGGGCGGGGCGCTAACAGTACCTGGGAGGTTAGGCACCCAAGAGGGAGGGTAGAACGCCATTTTTGTAGTGCTTAAAGTGAGATTTGGTAATGAGGGGGATCGGGGATGGGATTGGGAGGTTGATTGATGTTTTTAAGCTATTGATGGACCGAGGTTTGCCTCTCCAAGTTCCGCGGATGAGATACCGAGCTGTTGAGATGGTATGGTGGGTGGACCAATGAGAGGGGGGGGGATTGAGGAGTGTGGGGAAATCTGGGGAAGACACGTGAGGGATCTTCGCGGGTTTACCCTGGAGGACTGGGTTTAACGGTTTTAGTGAATAATTAGCTTTTGAGGGGTTATAGAATGAAGAAATGGCTGTGTCTGTGGAAATACATCTGTTCTTCTGCATATACATCGTTGCACTACGATAGATGCAGGTACAAGATTGGGAGTTTTAAGATTGTGATACGCGATAAACTCAAACTCAGTAAAGTCTCATTGAACGGAATGAGGTTGGCATTAAGAGCTCAAGGTAAAGAAGCCAATTACCCAGGTGTCATGCTACAATATCTAGAATAGCGAAAGCAAAAACTCAGCTATAAAAAATAGAACTGGACGTTATTCGGCCAAAAAGCAGTCATCGCATTCACGTCCCATTGACGACAGGCAAAAAACGTGGTTCCGCCCGGGATCGAACCGGGGACCTTCTCGGTGTTAACGAGATGCCATAACCAACTAGACCACGGAACCGAGCACTAGTTTTGATTGGTTGAAAGACGTGTGCGAATTAGAGTCCAAGTCGCTGACACTCACAGCACGGATTGGCCAGAAGTGTTTTGAACGGTGAAGGTTATTGAGTGAGTTTGCAACGTCGCTGTGTGTATCAACATAGGTAATGGGAGCTGCAAGACGCTTCTACCATCCATATCAATTTTATTCATGACTTATTCGTTGACCAAGATGCCGACTGCCTGTAACGCCTATGATCTGTATTCGTGTACCCCACCAAACCCAATTTCATTTATTACCATTCCGGAATAGCATCGTCAAACCGGCAACCTCGTCTTGGCCCTACTCAACGTCTCAGCACACCTCCTCGCAATATCACTCTTCTTCCCCAAAATCCACAGAATCCTAATACACTCCTCCCCCCTCCCCAACCTCTCTTCCAACTCCTCCCCCGCCCTATCAACCTGCAGCAGCTCATTGACCTCGGCCATCCAAAAATTCGCCGCCTTGCTGAAAGCACGTATCAGAATGACCGTCCACGGCTCCGTGAGTATCATGCACTGGTTTATCGCGTGGTGAAACTCTGATAGCGTGGGCACGATGAAGGTCCTGTTGTCCGGGGCGGTCACGCGCGCTAGGTCGGATAGCTCTCGGGCGCTGCGCTCGCGGATCCGCATCACCCATTTGCAGCTGGAGCGGGATTGGCTCGGCGCGGGGAGGCCGAGGGCGTGCTCGTCTATGTGGTGGATTAGGTCGGCGAGGAGGAGGACGCCGAGATTCCAGTGGGCGCAGATGCAGATGAACCAGCTTTGGATGCGGCCTGGGATGGAGTTGTAGTTTTGAAGAAGTTCTCTAAAGAACGTGCCACTGGAAAAGTCAGTATCAGGATATTAGCCAGAGGCAGTGAGACTTACTATGTCGTGTTCCAGTAGCGATAAACCCTTGCAGACCGTTCAATAAACTCCTCAACCTTCTCCCCAGACTCTCCCTGTCTCAGTAAATTCTGCAAATACGCTACATGTCGAAACATCAACACCTTGACCGGCGCAGATCTCGTAACCGCCTCAGCAGCCTCTTCATATGAACAAGGCCAATGCACATTCTGCCTCGGCTTCTCAAGACTATCCTGAATAAACAGCGGGACATTCCAATCTGTGTCACCACGCGCATCATCATGCTGACTATTCGCGTCCACAACAACAAGCGGCCTTTCACTCATCGTCGAACTAACCGTATCAAACATCACCATCAACCAGTACAGCAAACTCACAGTACCCGCATCTTCACTGCTCATCGACGCCACGAGATTAGCGCGCTTGCGGCCTTTGGTGAGACCCTTTTTCTCAGCGTCGAAGCGGTATTTTAGCGTGTGCATCTTTCGCGCCGCGCGCTCCATGAAAATTGGCGGACCGTCGTTTTCGATTATGCTGGCGATTTCGTCGGCGACGGATTGCATGTCGTATACGTCCTCGAAACAACCCGATGTATCGACGTCGCTGTGCTCTGTGTCTTCAGGATCAAGAGGTTTCTGGGTGAGGCCAAAGATCATTTCTGCGCAGACGACGCGGTAGGATTCTACATCTGCGACGTCGTCTAGCGCGCGACGTGCTTGATCCCAGATGTTGCGTTGAAGGTGACGATCGAATTCTTCTTTAAAGTCGTCCATGTACTCGTTTAGTGGGTTCTCTTCTGCGATGTCGTCTAGTGAGGGATATCGTTCTCTGTGCCGTCGTGAACCTTGAGCCCATTGTGTTGCGAAGGCCATGATGCAGAGATGAAGAGCCTTGGCGGTCGCTGAGTCTTGTTGGCGGGTCATGTGAATCAGTTGTGTTGATTGAGCCACGCGATCGAGATTCATAGTCCGTCGCAGAACGCGATTCGTCCATGAAGATCCCCATTCAGCAAGATTCCCTGGTTGAGAGATAGTCTTTTGCTGGCGACCGAACGGACACGTAACTTCATTCAACCAACACGATAAATTATGCTCCAAGACATCGTGATAAATCTGCAGCAAATTCGTCGAGATCATGAGGTTATTAGACTTTGTCATCATCGACTGATCCATAGTGAAGGACGATAAAGAACTACTCTGCGTATCGCTCCATGTAGTCGACACACGACGCCGTTTCGTTCTCCGCCAGTCCTTCTCATTGTTCGGACTGACTGCGATGAGAGACTGTGCAGGTTCCGTGGGACTCACGGTGGGGAACTGCGACATTGACGCAGCGTCGATTTGAAGTTCAGGCGGGACAGTCGAGTCTTTGAAGAATTCCCAGGGTTCACTCAACGGTTCCTCAGGTGCAGTCAGATCCTTGAACTGAATCCCGTAGAAATTAGAGTCAACAGGCTCTGTCTGTTCAGGCACAAAGTCAAATGGTAGCGCATCGAGGGATGATGAATTGTCGAGAAATGAGGGGACGTTTAGACTGGTGTCGATCTCTGAAAAGACGGGCACTGGAGGTAGAGACTGCGAGACAAAAGACTGCGCTGCTGATTGCGCATCAAAAGGGTTATCATCTGGGACAATAGAATTCGGTGTATCGCGTGTATTCTCCGTTGATGTCGATTCTCGTCGTGTGGAGGTTGAATCCCGCCTCGAGGGGACAATGCATTCAATACCTGGTTCGCCCCGCGCAGCCGCAGCGAGAGCATAAGAGATCTGAATCTGCGTCCACGCCCAGTTCATGGTACATTTCTTGTGAGTCTTTGTACAGTACGAACACGGCGACGATTGAGCTAGAGGTGCTACACAATTGTCAGCACTCCCGTACCCTCAACTGTACTGAAGCGGGGGGAGGGGGGATCTCACGCTTCTCGCCCACAATCATCTTGCCATCGCGGAGAGGATCCATATTTCTCGGAATCTCCAACGGGGGAGCGTCGCAGCCCCTCTTTGACTTTCTACACTGATCGCAGGCATATTGCGTTCTCTTCATGATGTCGATATAGGGGCCTTGAGGATGAGAGATGGTAGCGTGAAAAATTGCATCAGCGACAAAAGTGGGCGGAACTTGGGTTAAAGCTCCCCCCCTCCCCTCCCTTGCAGATATAAGCCCCCCAAGCCCAAGGCCCCCCTCCCGAACCCCGGATTCCCACCTGATCCGAGCGTTTGTTTCCCCACGTTCTTTGCTCTTTTGGTTTAGTGCATCCAACCAAAGTTTGTCCTGGGAGAGGGGGAGGGGACCCCTGGGAAATGCTGGCTGGCGACTAGCGAACAGACAACAGCCTCATTTCTAATGATTTTACGGTTTAGATCGAGATGATCAGAGTTTCTAGACTCTTCCAAAATCGAGGTCAATGTGTAACTTTACGCGAAAGCACTGAGAGGCTGTGGAGGTTCGGGATTCAACGGGCTACGCCGCAATGTCTTGGCTGACTCTTCGATTCTGACTCTCAACTAGCCTAACTTAGATCTCAAATCTCATCTCATCTACAGAACAGCCTTGTAAATCTCGGTCTCAACAGCGGCCCAGAGACCCAGGACCTTGGCATCAGCAAAAGGCAGAATCTGCGTGCACACCATCCCTCCAATGCCGTGCTCGCGATCAGCCCACCACCAGAGATTAGCCAATCCAGCCCACTGAACCGTGCTCTTCGACCGCCCTGAGAAGCCTCCATTGGTGAGCATGAATGTCAGTCCCCAGCCCTGTTGGTCCCAATGGTTAGTGTGTGTCTGCTGAATTGCGGGGGAGGAAAGGGAGCGTCGTACCTGGGGTGGATTTCCGTCGACGGGGTATAGCTCGCCGATAGGGTTGGTCAGATCTGGTTTGGCAGCTGGGATGGGCTGACGGCTGAAGTTTGGGAATTTCTCGATACTGTTGCTTAGCATGAGATCGACCGTTTCCTTCTTGAGGATCTGGGCGCCTGTCTTGGGACATGTTCCACCGTTGAGCAGAACAGTGAGAACCTCTGTTTAATTCAGCATCCATTCACCCGCACAGCATTAACCATTTGTACTAATTACTTACTTCCGTACTCTTGGGGCTGCGCAAACATTCCCGCGCCGCCACTATGGAAAATTGAAGCGATTTCGCTCGCGTTGTCAGTCACGAGAGGAAGACGCTGGAGATGATCGCGCGTTCGCAGTGTACCGTCTGCGTCGCGCTGATGCATGTGAGCTAATTTCGCGCGCATCTCTTTACCGGGCAGCATGGACATGTTTTTGATGCCTAGAGGTGCAAAGACGTTCTTCTGGAGAAAATCATTGAGACGCAGACCGCTGGCTCGCTCAAGCGCGATGCCAGCCCAGTCAATTCCGACCTGAAATGTTAGCCGACGTTCAGACGCGAAGAAAATGTACTTACACCGTATTCCCAGCCTTCGCCAGGCTGGAACAGAAGAGGAAGCTTGACGATATCCTCAATACGACCAGAAAACTCATCAATACCCGCAGGATGACTCCAATCCCTCAAGCGCTCATTAAAAAACGTATATCCAAAGCCAGCAGTATGTGTCAGCAGCATGCGCAGCGTAATAAGATTCTTCTTGTCCTCAAAGCTCCCATCAGGCTTCAAGACCTTGAGACCCTTGAGCTCAGGAACAAGACTCTCAAGATGTTCACCATCATCGAGTTTAAGCTTTCCCTGCTCCACGAGCTGCATGCACGCAACGCCAGCAAGCATCTTGGTGCACGAGGCGATCCAGAAAATGTTATCGAGCGTCATGGGCTCATTGGTCCCGACACCGCGCGTACCCGCTGAATGAGCGAATATCTCACCGGATTTGTCGACCAGTACGACCGTGGTACCGGGAATACCAGTTTTTTGGTCGGCGCATGCATCGTCGATTATGCTGCGCAGCTTGGAAGTCGCTTGAGCAGTGATAGGCATGTTGGGCAAAACGTATGGTCTAAAATTTTTGAATGGGGGTTGATCAATCTGTTACAGAACTGACGTCTATCCCTAGTGAAGCCATCTATTTATACTGCTAGTCGAACAATGGCGCTATGATTCTAAGATAGCGCAGCCTTGGCTCGTGGCCCGCGCCAGCTCACAAAGGTTTATCTAGTCATATGACAGGGCACCACCTGCATACAGCACGCACCATACTCTATTCATCGCGACCCCGCCCCCTCGCAATCTAACAGAGTTCAAGAAACACCAAGGATTCCAGCGTAGATCCCTTCCCCAAGCTTGCGGACCCGCATCCGCAGATACGAGTGCACAGACGAGGGGTAAAACGCAAAAGCTCCAAGCTGGACTTTTGATTCTGGATTCATTGAGGGTGCGGCGCCGCGTGCGCTCGGCAGTTGACGGCGTCCGAGGCCCCGTGGGGTTCGATCCGGGGTAGAGCGTGCGGGGAAGGACGACGTGCTGTAACATCGCTGTGTCTCGTTTGGTGGCATTGCAGGGACGGAGCTGGGGTTGTTGGATGTGACGAGGCGGATGCGGGTACGCAGTTACGCAGGGCGGAACGGAGGCCGGTTTGCGGTGCCCTTTCACATGATGCTACTGTAGAGTTTCACGGGGAATGCAAGGTGTTTCGATTTGATGAACCGCAGGACCAACATGCATATGCAGATGACGAATGGTGTTTATAAACTGGTTGTATTTCCTGTAAACTAGAGTCTTCTCATCACAAGCAAGTCTTTTCATCTCAAGCATTTACTCTGTTTTTAAACAATACTCTTTCACAATGGGCGAGAATATCCCAATTCACAAGAAGTTCAACACTGAGCTTACAGATTACTCCGTCGAGCATCATGATGATAAAGGTGTCTATGCCGATAATCTCGAGGTAGACGCTCTTGTCGTGGGTGCTGGCTTCGCTGGTGTTTTCATGCTCAAGACTCTTCGGGATCGCGGTTACAAGACTGTTGTTTACGAAGCTGGCAACGACACGGGTGTAAGTAAACCGACAATCTACCCAATGGTTTGAGACTAACAGAATAGGGTACTTGGCGATGGAATTGCTACCCCGGTGCTGGTGTCGACTCCGAAGTGCCTGAATACGAATTCAGCTGGCCTGAGGTTTACAATACCTGGACTTGGCCTTGCAATTATCCTACTTACGCTGATCTCCGCGCTTACTTCGATCATGTCGACAAGGTCCTTGATATCAAGAAGGATATTGCTTTCAACACTGTTGTTGTAGGCGGCAAGTTTGACACTGAGAGCGGTCGCTGGCATATCCGCACTGCAGACGGTCGCGTCGCGAAGGCCAAGTATCTCGTCCTCGGAACCGGTTTCGTAAGTCTTTCACAGTCCTCCGTGGTGATCTGGGACTAACCTCATAGGCTGCCCGTCGATACATCCCCGACTGGCCTGGCATGGACAAGTTCAAGGGCATAATCCACCACTCCTCCTTCTGGCCCGACGAAAAAGTCGACGTCACCAACAAGCGCTGCGCCATCATCGGCACCGGCGCCTCAGGAGTCCAGATCACACAGGCCTGGGGTCCCGAAGCCGGCCATCTCAAGGTCTTCCAACGAACCCCCAACCTGGCCGTCCCCATGCGCCGCAAATACCCCACCGCCGAAGAGCAAAACCAAGCTAAGAAGTTCTACCCCGAGCTCTTCCGCTACCGCGAAGATTGCTTCGCTGGCTTCCACTATGACTGGTACGAGAAGAACACCTTTGACGACACGCCTGAGGACCGCGAGGCTCTGTACGAGCAGGTCTGGAAGGATGGCGGTTTCAGGTACTGGGTTGCTGTGTACAAGGATAACCTGTTCAACCCTGAGGCGAACAAGGAGAGTTACAAGTTCTGGGCGAAGAAGACACGAAGCAGGATCGGTGATCCTAAGAAGCGGGATATCCTTGCGCCGACGGTGGACAACATGCCGCATTACTTTGGTATTAAGCGCCCGTGCTTGGAGTATGATTACTACGAGCAGTTCAACAGGGAGAATGTGGATATTGTGGACATCAAGAACAATGCGATCAAAGAGTTTACGGAGACGGGTATTACGCTTGAGGATGGGACGCACCATGAATTCGATGTCATTGCTGTTGCGACGGGCTTTGTAAGTGTTCCCCAGAAGATTTGGTGGAGAAGAGATGCTAACGGTTATAGGATGTCGTCACTGGTGGTGAGTACGCTTTTGGAAGAGAGAGTTGAAGATACTAATGGTTTTAGTGATGACGCAGCTTGGTCTTCAGAGCATCGAGGGCGCTGAACTCGAGAAGGAATGGAAGACTGGCGCGACGGTATGTATTTCTTCTTGAATCTTCATATCAGCACTAACATTATAGACCTATCTCGGCGTCACTACCCCCGGCTATCCCAACATGTTCCATATCTACGGTCCCCACGGCCCTACTCTTCTCAGCAACGGCCGTAAGTCACCCTTGCCCCAGTAACATCTTCATCGCTAACAAAGCCAGCTACATCCGTCGCCGTCCAAGGCCGCTGGATCGTCGACGCCATCGACAAGATCAAGAACAACGACATCAAGTACCTCAACCCCACCAAGGAGGCCGGCGAGAAATGGAAGAAGCATATTGTTGAGCTTAACAACAGGACTCTCTTCCCTACTACTCGCTCCACGTAAGTACCCCCTATGCTACAGAATGAATGACTTGGCTGACGATGAGTGTAGATACATGGGCGGCTCTATTCCTGGTAAGATTTACGAGCCTGTTTGTTACTCTGGTGGTATTCCTGCGTACAAGGTTGAGATTCGGGAGGCGCTTGATACGCTGAAGGGCTTTGAGGTCGTCAAGAATAAATAGACGAGACGTGCGGGGTTCGTACTCTAGCTATCTCGAGCTCTTGCTGGAGTATGAAGTTGGTAGACTTAGGTTTTAGCTATGAATTTATGTTTTGTTCTTGCATACTATGGCATCGCATTGGGTCGTTGAGTGATGTCTTTGGCTTCTGAGATTTAGTGTCTTGATTCAAATTCGCTGCACTCGGAGGCTCGCCGAGTCTTTGTGAGGCGGATGACCTTGACAGCCCTTGAATAACTTCCGGGCCTCAAATGATGAGCACCAATGAAGTCTCGCCCCTACTGTTCTCAATTGCAAGTCATTCGTTTGAGTGAGTGATGTGTTGGTATTTACCTTTGGCTACTATCATCGCAATCGCGGCGTCTAAACGTACCTTGATGTCTGCTCTAACCAACATCGATGTCGCGTCGCGTTCAACATTGCACGCCAATTACCTAGTCATCTTCTAACGGCTATGCCAATCATAATATCGTTGCGTCGTATCAATCTCCATGCGCAGTGAATTCCCTGAGCATCTGCCATCTTGCATCAAGCTTGCATCAGAGCCAACTGAAGCAAGTGTCGCGCGTATTTATATTCCGGCCGCATCGCATCGCGTCAAATCGTCACATTTAATCGCACGCACGTTATCCGGCAGTTCCGCGTATCATCGCATTCCCGAGATCCAAATCTTGCCATCTCCTTTTCGGAATTGCCCCATCTCAAACTCTGACAGGCTGAAATGTACCTGCATCTCCTCGGCGGGTATGGTCTGACGGGTAACCCGGCTGTACAGGCAAACTTCGGTAACGCGACTTCAACTCGGTAATAGTCATGTCTCCTCCCAAACATCCTCTACTTGCCTCAATTCAATACGGAGTAGATCCCAAGCATCATCACTGTGTCCATCGTATATCCACAATGATCGGATATTTCATCAAATTCTCCCCTCGGCAATGCCTTGGATAAATAATACCAGCCCCAAATTCTCATTATGTCATAATTTCGGAGCCTCCAACACCGAACAAACCCCGTGAGCAGAGTCATCCAACCAGAATAGGAAACTACGGGGAAAGGCCCCATAAATACCCGTGCTTCTGAATTTCTGTTACGAAATCGTCTCGAAAAGATGCCAATAACAAAGCGAGCCCGGCTCAAACGGCCTGGTCACGTATTACTCACTCGGTTTTGCACAGGTTTTTACTGGCATTTTTCGGCATCATGGAAGCCTATGGTGTTCTTTTTGGTGGGTGCATCTCCGCGGCTTGGGACACTGGTATAAGGAGCGTTGGATCTGCTCTTTTTTTGGGGCTGAGGGTATCGTCAGACATTCATTAACAGAGTTTGGACAAACAAACGCCATCGTTACTAATTTACGTCATAATTCGTGCTCTCATCTCAATTCTCCTTCTTTCATCATTTTGAGGCGCGTTTCGCAAAATATCACCTGATTACCCCGGATTTTCATCTCAGATCAGTCAGATCTCATGGCGCGTCTTAACCCGACATCATGGACTTTCGATATCGATCGATACCTCAATCCATTTATACCATCACCGCCATGGCAACATATTCCGTATCCTATCGCATACATCTTTGGATACCGACGCGATAAACCAAAGAGCATTGGGTCAATCTTGCCAGTGATATGGGCATTCATCGGAATATTCATCGCACTCTCAGTAATTGAATTGGCATCTGAGCGCATTCCCTCTTTCGTTGAACGAGGCGCCCCAATTATTGTTGGATCCTTTGTAAGTTGTTGTCTACAACGAGTTTGATGAATGTTGGCTAATGATGTAGGGCGCCGGCGCTGTTCTCGAATTCTACGCTATCGAATCTCCCCTCGCCCAACCACGAAACTTCTTCGGCGGCCAACTCATCGCCGCAACAATAGGCGTCAGCATCGGCAAACTCTTCCTCCTCAGCTCAAACTTCCACTCCATCCAATGGCTCGGCGGCGCCATATCCTGCGCGACCGTAACGTCCATAATGGCCCTAACAAAAACCATCCATCCCCCGGCCGGCGCAACCGGTCTCCTCGCCGTAGTCGACAACCGCCTCCTCGATCTCGGCTGGTTCTTTATCCCCGTAGTATTATTCAACTGCACTATCATGTTTGGCGTTGCGCTGTTGGTTAATAACATTCAGCGCGCGTATCCGGTTTATTGGTGGACGCCGGAGGACTTGAGGGGGGTTAAAACGGAGGGGAAGAGGGAGAGTGTTGATGAGGAGAAGGGGAGGGTGACGGAGGATAGTGATTCAGAGAGGCATGAGAGGCATGATGGGAGGGAGATTATCATGAAGCCCGGCGGGAACTTGGTGCTGCCGCAGAATTTGTTCCTCATGCAGGAGGAGCTGCAGCTGTTGGAGGAGATTGCCAACCGTTTATAGGTTGTGAAAAAGTGTCGCATCGCGTTGCATAGCAGTCAATTTAAAAAGCAATTAATTTAGTCTCATTCAGGCTATCAAAGCATTATCTCGTGACTCATCGGTCGTTTCTCATAAAGACATGTCATTCCTGTAACGTTCATAGTGCCAAACCAGTACAGCCTCATCTGACCAACACCAAGTCCTCAATGCTCAACCATCCTTTACCCTACAAAAGCAATCAGAAATATAGTATACTTACCCCAATGTCAAATGGATTCTCTACCAATCTCTCAAATCATTCTCCATTTCGTGAGGCTCATGCTCACTTTTCGTCGTGACTGTACGCCTTTCCGTAAAGGGTAATGGTGGACATCACCAACCAATCAACACGCTCCATATGACTTAGTAAAAGTCATAAGGGCTCAGACGACCACTATACTCCTCCTCTCTCACCCTGAATCTCTCCACAAACCGCGGCGCACAATGGAACCGACGTCGGCGCGAAACAGGCATGCTATTGCACGGCGCATTCTCCCCATCTCGCAGGCGCTGCTCATGCTGACGCTGAAGCCCATCAACATGGCGTCGGTACTCTCGCAGCCCAAATCGCTCCTCTTGCATTCGGCGCCGACGGAGCATCTGAGCGTGACTAATAGCACGGCGCTGGTTACCGCGGTTGATGAAGAATTGGAGATTGCGACGGATGCTACGGCCGTTGATGCGTCCTCCGAGGGTGTTTCGCTGGGGACTGGTTCGTGGGGAGGGAGGGCGGGACGGGATGGGTCGTTCCATGTCTGGTTGGGGAGGGGACATGTCAGGTGCGGCGTAGAAGCGGGGGATGTCGTAGAGGGAGGGTGAGCCTGGTGAGTGCGGTACCTCTACGACATCGTCGTCAGTTTCTGGAGAAGGCTCTGGCTTTACAGTGGCGGTTGCTTCATTCTCAAGAGGGTCGACGTCTGCCTCTTCAATATTCACTGGAGAGGGGGTTTGCGAGCGTCGAAAGGGAGGGATGTCATGAAGACATGGCGATCGAGGTGACTCGGATGCAGCCAGGGTATCCGGCGACCCAGGCTCGGCCTTGACAACAGTGTTTCCTTCATCCTCCAGAGAATTGACAGCTACTTCTTCAGTATCGGCCTGAGGAAGGATGTCTAAGGGGAAAAAGAGGTCATGACCGTAACAATGCCCTGCTCTTCGAGGCGGAAGTTCAAACTCTGGCATCACACCACCGTTTGCTCGCATCTGAGCAACGACATGCGATATATCTCTATGCAACATCTCACCCATATGAGTGACCCATCCTGGGCACATAAAGTCGTAGTGCTCTGCTTCTTCATCCATCTTGATGATGGGCCCTGGTGAGTGTTTTGAGTTTCGAAGGATTGACTGCAGGGAATAAACACGAGGGCTACTTGGTCCTGGTGTAGTGGGTTTAGGCGTGCGTTGGGTATTGGGTAGAGTATACTGTCACATCGTCAGATGGGAAGACTTGTTGAGGTTGATGAGACATACCAAGTAGATGGAGGATAGTGAAGGCTCTGGTGAGTATGAAGTCTCGTAGTTCTGCGGTCGAGATGACAAGGATGAGAGTTTGGTGATAGACCTCAGAGACTTGAGATGTGGATGAGGTTGATGATAGATGAGATCAAGACGACGCTGTGAAGGAGAAGGGTTATGAGATGTTAAAGACGAATCCGAGTTTCAGAAGAGGCTCGATGAGAGGAGTACATGGATGAGTGAGATGCTGCCTGGTTGCCTCAGATGCCAGTGCCAGCGCAGCTGGCCCATTATTCCCTGTGACGCATGTCCAAACGAACACCAACCTGAGTGTCCTAGTTCCACTGGCAAGTTTTGGTCTTTCTTGCTGCCTGCTGGAAAGTCTGTTCACTTCCAGAACGTACTTCAACACCATCTATCTATGTTCAGTGCATCAAGTCAAGCGGAACATTTAAACCGTTTCCTCTAAATTCGAGCAGAGTCGATCTAATTAAATAGCAATGAAAAATATCCCGACCGTGCCCCCAAACCCGTATCCAATTAAGCCGGAGACGCCTTGTCTACAGATACAACCAGCGACCGGGCTTCGCATCCGATAGCCCATTGATCTAAAGCAGTTGAGATGCGATCGTGCCAGCCCGTAGTGTTCTGGATGTAAAAAGCAAAGGATCAGTGTTCGCCGCCTCGTGTTCTAATGGATGTTCACATCAATTCTCGTCTTGGCATCCCCTATGACCTACAGCAATGGTGCATCTCGAAACATTCCAATTGGCTGATTCCCTGTTCTTGTTCCCAAAATTAGGCCTGACAGGCGCCAAAAAAACACCTTTGCAGTTAGTCACTCTTAAGCTTAAGCCCGTTAGAGAAACCATCGACGTTAGTGCGGCGCTGGACACCAAACTATTGACTCCTCGGAAATTAACCACTGCGATAAGCATAACGATAAAACCAGAGTAATCCCCTCTGTGATTTATTCTTTCTTCACCGACCATTTTCGCTCTTTCAGTCGCTCGTTAAACATGATTTCTGCAAAGGTTTTGCTGGCCTTTGGCCTGGTCGCTGTGTCTGCGGGGCCTTGTAAGCCTGTTACAACCTCGTGTAAGTCGATCGCTTCGGCGCGTGAATTTAATTGACGAAAATGGTACAGTGGCTGTGAGCTCGGAGACAAGCGTTACTGTCGATTCCACCACTTTGGCCAGAAGCACGGAGTCTACTGCCGTGACAGCTGCCGAAACTGAGACTGAGACCGCCACGACTGCGACCCTGGACGCGACGTTGACCTCCGATCTGACGACTCTCTTGACTGCGACTAGTGATGTGACAACCCTCACCACTGAAGCAGCCACGACAACCACCGAAGAAGTCACTACTACTACTGAAGCAGCCACTACCACCGAAGAGGCTACAACCACGGAAGCTGCTACAACCACCACCGCCGAGCTCCCCGACTCAACCCAATTCAACATCTACCCCAACCAAGGCGTATCCGCCACCGGCCCCCTCAAAGTCCGTATCCAGCCCGGCGGCTCAGTCTACTTCAACAACCCCTCCAGCGACTACACAACCGGCACATTCGTCGTCAACTCCCGCGGCAAGCTCGTCAACGGAAACCAGCTCATGTGCGCGTTCTTCCGAACGGGCCAACAATACGGCGACATCGTTGGTTGCCCGCCCGCTGACGAGGCGGATGCTCGCTATGTGCCTATAGATTGTGAGCTCGGTGCAGAGGGACAGCTGGATTGTTCGGTCCAGGGCAAGTTTTGTTATTACAATCCGGAGATCACTTGTGATGCTAGGGGGTTGTATCCTTATTTCTATCTTGAGAGCGCTGGGTCTTCTGGATATGGGCTTATTTTGGGATCGAATGGGCTTAATCTTACACCAGTTGAGCTTGCGGCTCAGCCTCAGCCAACGGAGCCTTAGGCCGGAGCATTTTGTTAGTTCATGGCTTCTTATGCTCTAGAAATAGAGGGTTTCTAGTCATTGTTCCATTCATGTACATATCTTGAACCAAGTACACATAGATTCGTTGTATAAAACCTTGGCTCATCTGAATTGGTGATCTTTGATGGTCATGTCGTTTCATGCCTCGGAAGATCGCCTATCGGTTATCCAGGAAATTGACATCGATCTAATTCCGCGATGAGCCTCAATCAATTTAATTCGGATATAGCAAGATATTAAATAAATACACCAAGCGCAACAGCAGCCGCCGCAACCATACCCTTCGCTCTCGAAGCGCTATTATCCGTGACAGTAGCCGCAGCCGCGGAAGTAGTCTGACTCGCCACCGAACTCTCAGTAGCCGCAACCGTGGCCATCGCCGATGTTGTCTCCTCAGTCGTAGTTACAGCCTCAGTGGCCTTTGCCTTGGAAACAGTAGTAGCTTCCGAGGTAGTCACCGAAACAGAGACTGTCTCAGACGAAACAGGCAATTTAATTCCACAAACAGCTTCAGCGTCGAAAGTGAAAGGAATGCCGTGAGCATCGCAATCATTCGAAGATCTCTCAATTTGTTCTGTGCCAAATTAGTGACAGTTTGGTCAATTGATGGGGATGCATTACCTGGTAGAACGTTCTCAGCACAATTGTCAGCGATGCAGCAGAAGAACTTCTCGCGCATGTCTTTGAGGGTACAGACACACGCCGGGTTATCGGCGTTGCATTTATTGGTAAAGTACTTGAAGAAACAATTATTCTGCACTATTATCAGCACTAATATTCTCAGGTTGTAGAGCTAACTCACGTTGCAGGTGGCATCCTTGTTCTGCTTCTCCTGATCATATTGAGCAGCCGCAAAGCTGCCCACGACGCTAAGAAGCATTAACACGTTAGATAGACGAGTCATTTTGTCGATACTGGTATTTTACGGGCAATTGTCAGAGCGAATATCGTGGATTTAAGTAAGGCATTGATGCCCCTGATTGAACTTAGCCGATAGAGACGCTGATTGGTTGAAGAATGGGTCTGGAAATTACAGGCAGGGGATGAATAAAACCCAGCGAATGAGGTTCACGAATCGAAGCTTAGTTTCTCTGTGCCTTCGCCGAAGGATTCATGGTGTATTTTTGGATAAAAATGGCCAATGGTTGTTTGGCCAAGCGTGTCTGAGAGCCGATTAGCCGTTTTGAACCATGTGCATATCATCCTTTTCGCATTCTCCCTTATGCACCAGCGAAGAGTCATAAGGCAGATTAGCTGGGTTCGCGTTGAAGCGTATCTTAGTAATGAATTATCAGCAGCGTCAGAGTAACAACCCAAGACAAACTCATCAGCAAACCTGTAAAACAACAAAATACGCATAAACACCAGCCCCAATCCTCTGATGCTCCCTCTTCCTCCCCACAATCTTAACCCTGCCCTGCTCCTCAAGCCCATTAACCTTATCCTCATACCCCTTCACCTGCCAAACCGACTCTCGAATCGTCGAAACAATAACGCCCCCAGCTTTAGTAACTCTCACAAACTCATCAAATGCCTCAGGTCCAACATGTCCCTCCGTCATAGTCCCGACACAAATAACCGCATCATAGCTCTGTGAAGGAATATCAAGCTTTTCAGCGAGATTCGCGACGTTGAGTGATTTGTAAACGCCTGTTCTGTTGGCTACTTCTAACATACCGGGGCTTAGATCTATGCCGTGGATGTTTGAGGCGCCGAGGTCGGTCAGGGCTTTGCCGACGAGACCTGTTCCGCAGCCGGCGTCGAGAATCTTAGCGGAGGAGATTTGAGTGTTGAGATGGGTGAGTAGATCCTGGGATGCGAGGAGGGGAGCGACGTATTCTTCTTTTTCGACGTCTTGGTTGTAGGTGTTTGCCCATTCATTGTATGTACTTAGCGTCTCTGAGACGCTGGTCGCTTTGAGGGAGCGCTCGAGTTGGGACATGTTGATTGATTAAAATAAATGGGCTATTTAGCTACTGGCTTGCAAGCGTCAATCTTGTTTGTTGTAGCAAAGAGGTGTGTGTAGATGAGGCGTTGGAGAGGGGCGGGCATTTGTATCTTACTCAGGCTAATGACGTAGTGGCATGACCGGACAAGATTACACCGGGAATCGGAAGATAAGCATCACAACAGATTAATTTCTCACAGCCAAGACTCAGCATTCTGCAAGTAACGTAATGATGATGTTTATTCTTATTCGAGCCATGACTATCGCGCGCAAGACGATATTACTCAAACCCATCAATCGCCCACCAAAAAATGCCGTACTTAAATACGATCAAAATCCGGTATCAACAGCCCCGAGCGATGCAACCCAAACCTCGGCGAAATCTTGGCCAACTCAGCTACAAACCCGGGCACACCACCCGGAATCTCCATGTTATACCATAACTTCGGATCGTCCATCGCCAGCGCAGCCTCGTGCATCTGCACAATCTCCTTGCTATCCCAGATCCCCTCGCGTCTATTCAACCTCCGCAGCAGATCCAGCGCTCTATCACGATGCGGTCCCTCAGTGCACGACCATACCACCACTGACAAGCCAGAGACTAGATCGCCGTCGAGGGAGAAGCTCGGTTGGCCGGGTGTTATGAGCCGCTGGGCGAAGATCTCGGCGGCGTTGAGGAATGCCTCGGCGGTGTCGGGGGTTGGTTCAGAGAGGTCTTCGGGACCGCAGGACATGCCCATTCGCCAAAAGGTTTGCTGCATGTTGAGGTATGTGAGTTGCGGGGATGCTAGGTCTTGGTACTCCCATGTAGCGATGTGTTTCTTTGTCAATTCGAATCGCGAGTTCCAGACCTCGAACTTGGCATCCATCTCGGCCCATTTCCTTTCCAGTTCCTCCTTCTGGGGTGCGTCGAGGGTAAACACGTCGATCTGACCGTCGTCGTTCATGGAACATGAATATGGCGTTTGCGCAATAATGTCGACCGTCTCGACGTCGAGTCTGCGCAGGTAACTCGCTGCTTCATCGAGGTCCTGGAATGGCTGGTCCGAGATATCACCGCTCTGCAGAACATCAAGACAGCCAGAGTGGATATCCGGAATGATGGTGTCCTCCATAAACATCGATGCCTCAACGCCTAGGTTTGCAAACACCTCTGTAAGCTTCCTCGTCATCTTCTGCTCCTTCGCACCGTTGATCAGAAGAGGCGACGAGAGCAGTTTCGTTCCGGCGCGGATATGTCGGATCGACTCGGCATATCGACCAGTGATGCCCTCGAAAGCAACGAATAACAAACAGCACACAAGAGTACATTGCAGATCAAAGGCAGACTCCATGGACATGTGGGGTATTATACGCTGGATGGACTTGTTGTACTGCTGCATAGCCAAGCTTTTCAGCTGCTGCAGCGGAGAACACGTCTCTTGACCGGCCATGTAGAACCTATGCGCAGCACCAACAGCGATGATGGCGTGTCTAATAGGTTCGCACGAGTGCGCAAGAGGGAGGACATAGTTGATGTAAAAGTTTGATGAGCCAGGCGCGCAGGTGAGTTGAGAGGAGGTCCAGTGGTGAAAGTGGTGAAAATAGCAGTTCTCAATGGATGACTCGGCTATACGGGGGTTGAGAGACGAGATGGTGTATCCAGCGACGGGCAGTGAAGCGCGCTGCTGAATCTGGTTCTTGTTGGGCGTAGCGTAGCCGTCGCATTTAACACGGCCATCGCGACAGCGGCGACACGTCGGCTTCTCCTCATCGCACTTCAAGTGCCTGACTCTACGACTCACAGTGATTAGAACCGACTCAGTACCCAATTAAAACACAAATACGTACTTGCTATATAGATATTAGTCTCTGATTCGTCAATCAA
The DNA here is from genome assembly GCF_000149555.1 of Fusarium verticillioides 7600. Classification (NCBI taxonomy): domain Eukaryota; kingdom Fungi; phylum Ascomycota; class Sordariomycetes; order Hypocreales; family Nectriaceae; genus Fusarium; species Fusarium verticillioides. The sequence goes on along the minus strand of NC_031680.1, from coordinate 384,622 downwards.
GCATACGGCGTAGGGACATACCATGTTAAGCAGCCAGTGCGAACTTTTGGTCTAGAGGCACGCTGCCATTTGACCTTCTTGGGCAGAATTACGAGCTGGTCCGACGATGTAGTCATGATTTGTTCCTTTTCTTGGTAGTTACGAGAAAGCTTGGGTCGAAAAACAAAGCAAAGGCAGGGAAAGCGAGAGAATTTTGATGCCGTTGGATGGTGCCCTTGGTACGGGGAAATATTAACATGTCGCAGTTCTCCACCCGCCAAGAGGCGCAGTCTACGCGCTAGCAGGGCATCAATCCCTGTTTTTACGGTGTAGCCAATCATGCACACGATGTCGGGCTGAAACGTGGGTCTCACAGCATCTGGAACTGTCTGTGTCATACCGAGAGAAGTCAATAACTGCGTAAGCCTCAATGATTGTTTAGTAGGCGTAGGTTCTGTTTAGAAGCAATAATCATGCATATTTGACAGTGCCTCCCAATTCACCTGAAACGGCGCATCTTGGCATGCACGTTTTCGGCACTCAAGAGCCGATAAGGCTGAATTAGAGGGACAGAGATCGCGATGAATTGCGCGGCTCCCAGGGGCTGCGCAGGTTTGAGAACCTCTAATTGTCATTTGATGCTGGAATCACACTGGAATTATGAGGCGTTGCTTCACGGCGAGCCTGATTGGGAAAGATATCCGTGATGAGGTTGATATGTGACTAGCGGAACTATTCTAAAACATTCTGACACTACGAGATTGACGAAACAAGTCGTCAACGTCGTTTAAGGGCTGATACTGCCAAGAATCAAAGGGAGTATCATGATCTGCTGCACCCGTTCCGCACTTTCGGAACCACTCCGGAACTCGGAACGCTTGGCTCGGAACGGCCACAACGCTATATTCTCCATACTCAAAGCTCTCAAAACTGTCTGGGACAATTTCTCTCTTCGGATTAATGGTGTTTAAGCGTATGTACAAGCCTACAGACAACCATAAACATTATCCCGTATAAGATATCTACGGCCGGGCTCCACTTCAGCTTTGGAACTTTTGGTAATCACAAGTTATGCTTTTGAGTTTGGTCGCTAACCAAGGGGAGGATAGTCTTGAGAAACAGGCATTTGGGCGTTTTGTTTCGTGGCGGAGTACGGCTCACGGGAATGTGGAATGGCTGTATAACGTTAATACCACGAGGTGAGCCAATTGAAAAGAGCTCAACCAGCAGTATCATTTGTCGTTTCGTTCAGGAGGTTGTTGATTAGCCTGAATTTGTAAACGGCGGCTTACGTCGCCCTTGTTAGGGAGCCCAGGGTTGTAGAGCACTCACCGGAGCTGACCCCTCAAAAGATCACAATGGAACTTTCTCCTCGAACGCCGAATAACACCTTACACAGAAGGGGACTACAGAAAAGGAGATCTTCAGGATAACTCGGCCTTGGCAAAAGTGTGTTCTGCCTCTAGTTACCCAGCTCTTCAACCTCCTATCATCTTGGCATTACAACCCACCATGAAGAGAACCAAAGTCCCAATCACATGTATCACCCCGTAAGTAGCCCTATCAAATTGTGCTATAAGCTTCGTCTTGGCCTCGCTAATCGTGAATCCCCTGAGCCGCTTTTCCGGTACACTGCCTCGACTCCACTAAAATGGGTTTTTCGGGAATGCCGAATGTAATGCGCCTCAACACCAAGAGTCATATCCGGAGGCCGAGAAATCCGTGGATCGCGGATGAGACTTCGGAAAGATTAGATAACTATGGATCTTTGGTCGATCAGTACATCACTCGTCGATCTTGTGAGTATCCGAAGCGAAATGTTACGTTGTAACGTTGGTGAATGAGGCCATCTCTTTGAAAGGTTTCGCAGGCGGTGAGTGAGACTCAGATATCATGAGTACCGACGCATCGATTCCTAATCTATGGCAATTTATACCACGTATTGATATCATGTAAGTCACCGGCTGTAGACTTGGTTCCTTCGTCTGACTCCGTGATCGTTGAACCCAAGGACCAGGACTGATGTAAGCTCAATGCCTGTAAAGTACCATGGTAACATCACCTTTTAGCTGAACAAGGCTCTAAGTAATTCCATCCGCGAATTTAATTTCCTGGCTCCTTTGTACAGAGAACTTGCATGCTCCGAAAGCAACGACATGTTGAATCCGTGGACGTATTTGATGCACAAGTGGCTGGCTCATTCCATCGCATAGTGTACAGCCTGGTTTGAATACGCTGCCAGTTAAAGAGAAGCTTCCCTTTCCTTGTCCCGTGGTTGCATGTCAAGTTCAATTTTGCTCGCAAACACCGCGGCCTTACCGGCTCCTCAGATGTCGGTGAGCCATAGCACGTCCAGTGGCACCCGTAAATTGATCTAAACGTCAGAGAGTGATCTTATGTACATTAGTCCGAATCAATTGAGGTGGTTCCAAAGCCGAGGCCCATTTGATTAGACGCGCGCCTCGGTACTCCGTAGTTTCGTGATACAGAACCCGGCCATCCGCTCTTCGGCCACCCGTCTTTCGGTGAAGCCAGACTAGTGGGTCCGTGCCGCGGAACCCCGATGTCTGATCTTCACAACTCTCATATCTCAGACATGACATCATCTCCTCACCGCAACCATCATGACTCCCAATAAATATCCAGTTTAAAAGTCAAATCGCATATGGCCCTACCAGATCCGCACATGCCGCCCGGCCGCTTCCATCACGCCATATGCGTGGAGACCAGCAAAGACGGCTCTGGTACTCTGTACCATGTCACCGGGGACGTCACTTCAACAAACGGGATGAGCTATGAGAGTAGAGAGTCATCTGATCCCGCTCAATTAGAGGGTTTCTATTCTAAACAACTGCTGGGCTATACTAGTTCCGACAGCCATCCGGGAAAATGGAATGCGCTTCTTGCTTCCCTGCCGACTCCGCCGCAGCAAAAGGCTTCGAATCCGAGCAACCACGGCCGCGTTGAACCGTTCAAGGAGAAGATTGGGGATTTTGAATATGTTTTTTATACTGATGGGGAAGAGCGAAAGCCGCTTTGGAAATGTACTGAATGGGTTGAGTGGTATGCAATTCCTGCTCTTCATGAAAACGGCCTTATTTGGAGCGGTGATCGGTGACTGCTCTGACATTAGATCTCCTTGTTCAATAGTTCGAATTATCCAAATTTCTAGTATAATTCTCCTGCATATTACGTGTCTCGTCTGCCACGCGTGTATCAGTGACTGTAGTTGTCTCGCACCTTTCCCTCGACAGGGACAATGGATGCTCATATCAATAATGCCATTGCAGCAAACAGTCCGGCGCATATCGCAGCAAAAGAAAGCTTCAGGTCCCTAAAACCGCCGTTCGACTCCGCTGGTGCATCAGCACTAGCTTTAGAACTACCAGTCTCCTTAGACACGGATTCAGTAGCCTCAGCTTCATTCGTCGCTGTAGTCGTAGTCGGATACTCACTCTTTAGCTTCTCCAACCCAGCAGTAAGTGTAACCCTCCCATACTCAAACGTAGGTCCATAAATTTCTCTCAAATCTGACTCCCCCTTATACGTCTTGGGTCCAATTGTCGACGGTCCATTAGCCGGTCTATTGACCATGTTACACTCCTGCGCAACAGATCTGTTCATCTCGCAGTGGAGAGAGTAAAACCATTTCGTACCGTCTTGTTGCTCCGTGATGACTACATCCATGATGCCTGTTGGTTCTGCGCTTCATGCGAGTGTTTTCTCGGCCCAGGGGCCTAAGGTTATTGTTTGGCCGTTTCTGTCACAGCTATCAGAGTCGGGTGGGCAGTTGAGGAGGTATGTTGTTGCTGTGACGTCTGCGCCTAGGATTTTCCCATGAAGAATCATGGCGTCTGAGGGGACCAGGAGGAGGTCTTTGACTGATGTTGACATATTGGCGTTGGAGGCTGATGATGGCAGAAGGGCTTGCAGTTAGGGGTTTTGTATGGAATTGAAGAGACTGTCTTTTGTGTAAAACATGTAGTCATTCAGATGATTGATTTTTATCAGCGGTGAGGTTGAGGATGAGATGTCAGCAAAGTGAAACAGCGCGTCTTCTCACGCGACCAAGTCCGTGCCACATCCTTAATTTCGCAGTGTGGATTACAAGTACAGAATCTCACCAAACAATATTATTGTAGTCAATGCGAAAATTAGAAGGACGTAAAAGAGTAAAAACCGGATCTGTAGAGACGGAAACAGAAGCCATGTCTTGGTATGCATCGCGAACCTCGTGTTGTCGTGCATAGGCCTTGTCAACCGCTCCGCGAATCTCCGAAAATGGATCGGCCAATTCTCGCTCTTACATCAACCCATCACGATGTCAGTCTTGTTCGTACTCATCTATGTACTAAAAGGTTTGCGACACTAGACTTTCCGCAGAAATAGAATAATTCCAGCCTTTACCTTAGGGAACGTCCTCCGCCGGTGCTTGTCAAAAAGGCTCAAGGCAGATGACGTCGCGTTCCTAGAGCTATTTTCGCGCATTCTCATTGGCCGCGACAATTGCCCAGGTCCGTCAACCCATCTCGTCACGCAAACATTCTCTAACTCCGTCTCAGATGAAATCTCAAGAGCCCTAGAAAAAGGAATTAAACTCGAGTGGGAGGACGCCTACGATTTTGTAAATCCGTTCGGTGACATAAGAGGCCCGGCTTTCAATAGTGTTTGGACATTCGACCTCGACAAAGATGTTCTTATTCCCACCAAGCATGATCGGCTCTGCCCTGCACCTCTCAGCCTGGCAAGAGATCGGCTACTTACTTTGGACGACTTTGAAATGCTGAAATTGCCGAAAGAAACAACCGCAGAGGAGGGGATTACGCTAGGACCGTACTGGGATCTTCAACCTAAAGTTGACCATCGACGGAAGGCATTCCTTGGTCGCATCCTCCGCGACTTTGGTCATACATGGCGCCATTTGCTGCGGAGAGAAATGAACCATGTCACATTCATGAAGCTGGCATACGCTATTATCTGGATTCTCGATCTAGAGTTCACTATAGTGGAAAGGATGGGATTCGAGCATGTTGGTGGCCGCGGCGGGCCATATGTCGGAGTAGCAGACTTGCCACGATGGGATGTCCCTGATGAAACGATCGTGCGAGTTGGTACATGCTGGATTGTGTTTGCACAGAACATTCCAAGCGGCCTTGAGATGGTACGAGAACATAGGAAAGCCTACGCAACGATCGGCGATACAACTGGTACTGCGACATACGCAATACTGACCCTCAAACAAATCGTCTGCTGCAAGTTCCAAGACGACGAACTAGTGTACGCACTACCCGGGACACTCTTTGGCGACACCGATCCTTCTGGTTCCGCTATCGAACTGCTTCTCTGGACCTCAGAACTTCTTCCAGAACCACCCCAGCCTTGCCGACTCAACCATCTTCCCATCGAGATCCAAGACAGGGTCCTTTGTCAAGCAGCGACAAGCAGCGTTGCAGCAGCTAAATTGGGCATTCAGCTTGCTTCAGGGTCACCGTTTTCTTGGGCTGAACAACGCTGTAAGATCAGACTGGAGGAGGTACTAAGACATCGAACAGAGGCATCACCTGTCGAATCTCAGATCTTTCTCAATGGGGTGATGAGTGGATTATCGTATAAACGCGAAGCAGCACCCAGTCGTTTCAAGGTTGACATGGGCTCGCTTCCTGCGCCTCCACGTTCCACGGTTGCTGTGCTTCCGCCATAGATATCACGCAGCCGGCTCGGCTGGACCGGGCCAGTACCGTGATGCGCAAAGCCAATTATTCCGCGATATTGTCGCGAGGAGTATGTAACCTAAACAATACCATAACTGCGTCTTGATTCAATTAATTAAAAGAAAATATTCTTCCTCATAAATCTCGGTTCTGCGACGTTACTCTTGTAGCCAATTCATGACCAGCCCCCGCTCTGGCCACGAACAGCTTCCGAATATGGCATCCAGTACAACCCTGCGTTGGTCGCCCGCCACGCAATGATCTGATCAATGCGGCGCGCGCAATTGAGCAAAAACACATAATTATCGCGCATTCAATTTCTTCAAGTCTATGAAGCAGGAAAAAAATGGCGCAAGAAGCGAATGAACACGAAAGTCCTCTCCAGGCAGATGTACGGTTTCCAAGGAAGGGTTAACTGCTTTGCTGATTCTATTAGGACGCTGCGTCTTTGAGCCATGATTCCGCATTAGCTGCCTCGTACGTGGCTTCGCGTCATCTGGCGAATACTCGCTGATCTGGTGTCTAGTCTTGAGTCGGGAAGTTATCTGACCTCCCTCAACTCCAGCGTGCTAAACTACAAGTACGTTCTGTCCACATAACACATCCACGGCTAACCTCTTACCGCAGATACGAAGTGCGATTCTACAACAGACTTCTAGAATCAGTTTAGCTGACCGGACTTAGAATGGACGACGATATCATGCATTTCGTGAAGGCGTTTACCTGGTCGTAAGTCAACAGATATCTCATTGCAAACATGCACTAACAATCGTAAGCCCAATGATGATGAGGAGCAAGACAGAATGGATCTAGGCCATCATATCTACCGTCTCCTCCTCGGCGGCGATCTTTTCCTCGCGCCCATCGGCGATAAAGTCAAGCGCGTTCTCGATCTCGGCACGGGAACAGGTATCTGGGCTATGGACTTCGCCGAGTACACATTTCCTCCTCCAGCACATATTATATCTAACAATCTCCAGCGAATATCCCCAAGCCGAAGTCCTTGGCACTGATCTAAGCCCCATTCAACCCCCATGGTACATCCCCTCCCCTCGCCATCACCTCTCTAACATCCCCAGGACCCCACCAAACTGCGTCTTCGAAGTAGATGACTTCGAATCAGACTGGCTCTTCCGCCAGCCCTTTGACTTTATCCACGCGCGCGAACTAGAAGGCTGCATCAGCAACAATGCACAGTTCTTCACCCGCGCTCTGGCAAGTCTAGCACCGGGTGGATATCTCGAAATGCAGGCTGTGCACTCTGAGTTCAAATCCGACGACAACACGAAAGAAAAGGCGAAAAACGCGCTGCTTTGGATGAAGAATATGGTTGAGGGGTCTTCTAAATTCGGAAAGCCGTTGAATGTCGCGCCCGGATGGAAGAAGGAGATGGAGGATGCTGGGTTTGTGGATGTTGAGCAAAAGATTCTCAAGGTAAGTATTCTTGTTGGTGGGGAGATGCTTGCTGATGGAAGGATAGGTGCCTATTGGATCTTGGCCTAGGGATCCGAAGCTCAAAGAGATTGGCAAGTTTCAGTCTGTGCAGGAAGCGCAGGTTATTACATCGTATACGCCTGGTATATTCTCGCGTGTTCTTGGGTGGAGTGATGAGGAGATTCAAGTGTTTATGGCAAAGGTGAAGAAGGATCTTTCTAATCCGAGCATTCATCTTTATCTTCCTGTTTATTTCATCTGGGGAAGGAAACCAGAGTGATGAGCCGGTTCAGTCAGATACGTCGTCGTTCGAGGCTTTGGAAGGGTCATTGCGGGTGACATGGTGGATCAGCGTTGGCCCCAGTTAAGATCTAACAGTTGTATGTGTTGAGATTAAAGTTCAACCTGATTTCGTCTTGTTGTCAAAAATCACATTCTATTAATCTCTACGGAGTAGGCTGCAGCTCTTGTTGTGGCTTATTTCCTTGGGTTCGTGCTTCTTGGTCATCGTTATCTTGCGATATTGATAAGATAAGCCTCATCTAATCTCGACTGCTTTATCAACCATCTTCGGCTACCCGAGACTTCGAGAGCTGGTGTTTTGTATCTGAGTTTTGATCCCTTGAGAAAGCTAGTACCAAGTAGAAAAAGCACATAAAAAAAAGTTGCTTATATAATTTTGATAACTGGGGGACATTGGGCTCGTAAGTATTGTTTGTCAGTGGTATCATGAAAGACGTAAGGTGAGCTGATTGGCGGCATACCTCCCCCATACGATGCAATACCTACAACATCAGTATGTCGCGCACAACATTCTCCATTGCCTCAAACACGCTACAGTATCCTTACTAAGTTCCTGCAATACCGAAGCTTCTTTGTTGTGCTTCTGCCGTTTATCTTGAATGGTATGCTGCCAACACCAAGACATTGAGCTCATGTCCAATAAGCACGAAGACGTGAAGCTTTTGTGGATCACCCCAATGTTCGTGGGGTCGCTTGGGCGAACATCTCTTGGCATCGACTATGGGCTCAATTGGTTCTTTTTTATATCAGTATCGCTATTCCACCGTGTTCCGCACTATGTATGTGGTCTGCGAGTCTAGTTTTCAGCTATTCAGCCTTCAAAATAGATATCGCGGACCCAATTGGTGCTGGTGGTGTCGCAAGCCTCTTTCGCCGCGTATATGCTATCTTTGGCTACTTTTCGCGATTGACGGGGAGTAGAAACTTTAATGTTGAAGGAATAATCTGTAAGTGGCTTTCATCTCCTCTAAGAGATCGGATAGCGCAGATGCGGGAGCCTTACGCCATCCGCGACGCGTAACCCGACGTGCCCTCAGTCGCCCACTTGCAGACATTGGGGGCAATCGTGGGGGATTGCGCCATTAAGAGGCTCAGCACACTTAAGCGTAATTAAAACAGACCAAAAGACAAGCTTAATACCTTAAAATAAGCGTCCGATAGGTGGATAATCGTTCACGACTGTCATCGCGCCAAGCTCATTCGTATATGCGGCTATCAATCTCCCTAACGGTGAACCGTTGATACTTCCCAATTCAGCCCAGCACAAATGAACAGTTCGGATGAAAAACCAACGGGCAAACAAAAACACTTCGATGATCCTTCGTCCATCGTATCCGGTTGGCGGAGAATCACGGTCCGCCGGGATAATCCGCGGTGAATGTAACTGTGCACGGGAATTGTCCTAATCAATATGAAACGTCCGTCTTCCAAAAAAAGAAGATGGATAAGCTCATGGTTAAAGAATTAAGCTTATTGGTTAGACCGTCTACTAGACACGGAAAAAACTCCCTTTTCAAAATGACAGTGGATCGCATCGAATGTTTGCAACGTTGTTTAAATACCTACTCCAACCCCGCAGGTAAGTTGAATCGTCATCGAACTTTGACAATCTCATCGCTCACCATGAAGTTCCAGACCCTCCTCACCGTGGCCTCGGCCAACCTCGCTCTCGCAAACAACCTCCTCGCCAAGACCGCCGACTCATGGATCCGCAACAACCGTGAGACCCAGCGCGCATACTGGTACGGCCGCGCGGTCGTCTACGAGGGCATCGAGGCCACCATCGAGCTCACCAAGAACAAGACCCTGCTCTCCTGGTACCACGACCAGATGGAAGATGTCGTATCCCCCAATGGCACCATCATCAACTATGACTTGACAAAGTACTCGCTTGACAACTACCGTATTGGTATGAACTTGCTGTACTGGTACAAGCAGACCGGTGAGGAGAAGTACAAGATCGCTGCGGATTTCATCCGTGATAGGATCAACCAGCATCCTAGGACGCCGACTGGTGGGTTCTGGCATCGCTCGCCGACGTATCCGGATCAGATGTGGCTGGATGGCATTTTCATGTGCGATAGCTTCTACGCTGAGTGGACTGCTGAGTTCGATGCCAAGAACACTACTGCTTGGGACGACATTGTCCTTCAGTGGGATAAGATCCAGGAAGTCACCATCGACAAGGAAACCGGTCTTCCCGTGCACGGCTTTGACGAGAGCAAGATCGCTGTCTGGGCTGACCCCGAGACCGGTGCTTCACCTATCGTCTGGTCCCGCGCTGTGGGTTGGTACATCTGGTCGCTTATCGAAGTCCTCGACGTCTTCCCCAAGTCTCACCCCGGTTACAGGCGTCTCGTCACATACTACAAGGATCTCTCCTCCGCACTTCTCCGCGCCCAGGGCCACGAGTCTCACCTCTGGGAATTGGTCATGAACAAGGAGTACGAGGGTGTAGAGGGCAACTACATTGAGAGTTCCGCCTCTGCCATGTTCACCTACGGATGGCTAGCTGGTCTCCGACGCGGCCTTCTCGATGAGAAGACGTACACCAAGCCCGCTAAGCAAGCTTACAAGCGCCTTATTCGAGACTTTGTGACCAAGAACAACAACGGAACTATTACCTGGGAGGGAACCGTCGAGGTTGGGTCGTTGAACAGTGATGCTTCTTTCGAGGTAAGTTTTTGTGTCTTGCGATTTTATGGATCTGGCTGACTTTCGCAGTATTACACTGAGGTTCCTGTTGTTCCTAACGATACTCGCGGTATGGGACCTTTCATGATGGCTATTTACGAGTGGGAGCGTCGCAGCAAATAAGCGCATGACGGAATGATCTTATAGACGTAGACTATAGATTGAGATAGAGATGATGACCGATAAGCTTTAGTGTACATATTTAATTCTAGTGCTCTGAGCACGTACATTTATTTAGTTTGCGTTCCGATTTCACCGCGATATGTATGTATTCAATGCCTGTTTAAGTCTTGCGTCTTCAGCATATTGTCATCGTGAGTTGGTGGCGCGTCCATGTTAGCGCGTTGATCGCTGACCCTTGAATGATACGCAACGAAGTGGCATATGCCCGGTTATTTCCGGAGACTTAATCAAGTCTACGATTGGCTCGCTGCCGTTTTCGCTATTAGACTCCAATATCATTCCAAAGGGAATATTGATGCTTTCACATGTCGCTGATAAGCTCAATGTGATTTTTGAGCCCCAGTCTCGGATGCGACATGAGAATTGGTTCTGACGTCAGATTAGTGAGCGATACCAATAGCTCATGAGCTATCAATCGCAGACTCGCATCGCATCTCCCGGTAGAAAACACTACCAAAACCATCGATTGATACTTCATACGTAGTCTTTGAATAAGTACCTAGTTATTGTTGAGTTCTCATAAAAAACAGTCAATCTCATTCCGACGATTACACATTCCAGCCTGCTCACATTACGTCATGGCCCGCATCTGTCATACGTCATGTCTCCCCGTCATCTTTCAGCCTCGTATATCTCAACTCCTCTCAACAACAACACAATCTCACCAAATCATCATCCACAATGGCAGAAGTCGCAGCTGGTGTCATCGCAGTCGAACAAGTCGTCTCAACCGGCCTCGAAGTCGGCGCCGCAGCCACCGTAGCTCGTCCCACGCAGCCTCTCACTGCAGTCTTGAGCCAAATCGCTACGACCCCGAAAGACGATGACTCGTATGTCCCTCACGCAGTGCTTGGCGGCAGTGCTAACAAGAGTAGTCTGTCCCTTGCAAGATCTCATCATAGCGTCAGTGTCATCGATGGCAAAGCGTACATCTTTGGCGGCAAGAGAGATGACGGTAAACTCTGCAACAACGATATCCACGCTGTATCCATCGGCGATCATCAAGGCGAAGGCGAATACGCATGCTACCCAGCCGTAGGCGACGAAGGCCAAATCCCCTCTCCCCGCATCAACCACGCCTCCTGCACACGTCGCGACACGCTCATCATCCACGGCGGCCAAAGCAGCGATGACCAACCCGTCGATGATGAATTCGCACTCTGGGAATGGGAGCCCAAAGCCGCACGATGGTCTTCAATAACCGCTGCTGGAAAAGCGCCCCAAGCTCGCTACGGACACCAGATCTTCTACGATGCCAAGAAGGATAATCTTGTTCTTCATGGAGGGTTTGAGAATGGGCAGCGGAGTAAGACGACGTGGTTGTTTGACTTTACGACGCGTCTTTGGCATCCTTTACCTGATGCACCGGCTGAATCTTTGGCGGCGCAATTTGTTGAGGGGACGCTGTACGCTATTAGTGCAGAGTCGGATGTTCATGGGTCGGTGCACTATATCAAGACTGGTACGATCCAAGATGAATCTCTCGAGGAGCTGCCGGAATGGACGACTGTTGACTTTCCCTCAAACCCTCTTGTTCCCGGTCCCCGCCCCCGCGTCGGCAGCGCTTTGATCCCCGTAACAACCGGCCACGGACGCCGCTACCTACTGTACCTCCTCGGCAGCCGTCAAGACGCATCAATCTCCAGCGATAAAACGTACACTGAAGAACATCCGTTCTACTCCGATATGTGGACGCTTCAACTTCCCTCCGATGGATACAGTGCTACAAGAGTCAAGGATGCTATTCGCGACACGATTCCAGGTGTTCAGTCGGGAGCTTTTAGTTGGCATGAGCTTGAGATTGCGCCGGCGGAGATGACGCAGGAGGCGGGGAAAGTGCATCCAGGACCGAGGGCGTTCTTTGGAGCTGATGGTTGTTTGGACGGGAAGGGGGTTTTGATGTGGGGAGGTGTTAATGCGAAGGGGGAGACTGAGGCTGATGGATGGTTGTTGAAGATTTCTTAGAGGCCATCGCGGTGGTGTATGAGACAAGGCAAGGCAAACAACAAGGGAGTGCTGATAAGTCAACAATGGATCTTTCAAGGGAAAGCGAAAACGACTATAGGTTAAAGCAATTGAGGCGTGCTATTTTAGTGGAAGTTCTCACCTTGTCTGAAGTTATATCGACGACCTATGAATGACTGCATTATGCCGTCAAGCAGCCAATGACGTATTATCTTAGTCATCACAAATCCCATCATGAGACTCTCGGTGGCCAGACTCTCACCCTTAATCATCTCATCACTACAACATCAACAAAATGAAGCGCGCTCTAATTACATCCAGCCTCCGAGTAAATGCGACAAGAAGCATCATTCGCACAACCTCCACACGCGCTACACCCAACGCCGCGAAGCCTCAGCCTCAATCAAGAACGACAGAAGCGTCAAGCAAAGAAGCTTCAGCAACCAAGATTGCGGCTCGAAAAAAGACCAGTGCGGAACTGGATCAGGAATTGAGGGAGAAGTTGGAGGGTATGTCTGGGGATGGAGGAGGCGCTGGGGTAGAGTATGAGAATGGCAGGGCGGAGGGATTGAAGAGAGGTGTCAAGTCGAATATGTTCCGGGTGATATGATACGGAGATCATTGGATTATGGGAATTTCAGCCTTTGGTGATAGCAAGTCTGAGGCTGATGGACTCTGGGAAGAAGGTACATAAAATAGGCATACACATGGACTGGAATCGACTCGTTATTCGTATCCTCCTGTCACTAAGACATCCATGGCAGAGTTCTCGTTCTGTCAATACGACTTGGTAGTATACTACCCGTGGTTTGAATGCTGACATACTCTTTGAGCGTTCATATAGTTGATAGTCCGCGCTTACCTGGCGCGAAATGATTCGAAGCCTCAGGATGACTATGATCTGGCTCACGTCAGATCAAGGTGCCATTGAGAATCCTGCGCGACATACGATAAGCAGGTAAAAGGTCACTGCCGAGCTCATAGGTCAATTCTCCCATGCGATATCTTACCTCTAGACTGGGTCGGATTAACGAATGGATGTTGAGCCGAGCCACTATTGTGTAGCCATGAGATGACCCGAATGATCCAGGGTATCCACCATTACATTGGGCCCATGTGTATATACGAATGGCAGACTCTCGTACAAAACGATGCCGTATATTCCGAGGAACACCAATAGACTTGGAGCTTTTGTCTTCTAAAGTGAGTCAATCCATGACTCAGGCGCAATTAATCCGCCTCGAGAATTGATCACCTCTTGACTATCGCGAATGGAGGTCGTGACTCACTAACCATCACGAAATAGGAAGGTGAAAGTGGAGGCGGCCACGCATTGCTTACCCGTGTCGCTTAGATACGTGCCGTATTCCCGAAGCGATAAACGACCATCTACAACTACATAAACCATCAAGACAACCACCTTCTTTCTCTCTGTCAATCATCGCCATCATGGACATTTCCAGCGTGACCAAGGCGTTCCAATCGGAGCGCCTTATCTACCGCTCACCAGAAGATAACGATAAAGATAAGGAATTCTTCTTCAAGCATATCGAGAACGACCCCGTCGCAAAAGCCCTCGCAGACCCTTCCATTCTTCGTCCCAGGAACAAAAAAGGCGTTGAAGACTTTTTGACAGAGTTTCAAAAGTCCGCTCTCGCCGTGGTCCTGTGTCTCTCCTCCGCCGAGGCCAAAAAACAAAACATTGAGAACGAAGAACCAGTTCCCATCGGATTCATATGTATCGGCTGGGGCGGCAAACCCAAGAACATGGAACAGCATCGCGCTACACATATCGGCATCGTAATCGCGGAGCCTTTTAGGAACCAGGGCTATGGCGGGGAGAGTATCAATTGGGCGCTGGACTGGGCGTTTAGGTTTGGGGGTTATCATCGTGTTGGGATTGGGACTTTTGGGTTTAATGAGCGGGGGCAGCACCTGTACAAGAAGTTGGGGTTTGTGGAGGAGGGGAGGAGTAGGGAGGCGCTTTGGTTTGATAGGAAGTGGTGGGATATGATTGACTATGGGATGCTGGAGCATGAGTGGGAGACTTTGAGGGCCAAGCAGAAGAGCGATAATTAGTGGATGTTGATAGACTTTGTGCATAAAGGTTAAAGAGGTACGATGCTGCAATTTTATAGCCAGTCCCGGCTGACATTCTCGATCAGTTGCTATCTGTATCGTGAAGTTACCTTTACTCGGGCCGATGACAGCGTGCATAAAACTCTTGCTCTATCGTCATCAGTACGTGGCATGTGTATACTTTCAGCCACAAATCTCATCTGCCCCAAGGTTCAGACACTGTGTCTGGACACAGGGACACAGCCAAGAAAGTTTATCTGATGGCCTTTGTGTCTCCTTGAGGTGGTATCGATGTCTAAGTTGTGGGCTAGAAGTGTTATTTGCAGTTGAGACGTGTGGCTGTGAGCTTATTCCGGCAGAGAGAACCTAGTGTCTCCTTGAGGAGGTATAAAACGCCAGATACAGCCTCGACATCTTTATCCTTCCTCTTCGATCTTTTTCAATCCCACCGACAAGGTTCATCATCGGCCGCAATTACTCCGAGCTAACACAGGAAACTACATTAACATCGCTGCGCTTTGTCACAAGCAATCAAGAAAATAACTGAATCGATCACTAGCGACAATGCCAAATCTCAGATGTGCTCTCTGCGGAGTCGACATCCCTTGCCCCGCCTCCAGACGTATACACGAACAACAACGGGTATGGTGGCGCGAGATCTTTGCTGGTAACATAACAAAATTCCACGTGTAGCTGAAAACCTGCTGACATTCTCCAGTCCAGCGTCAAGAAGACCAGTCGCACTTTTCGCTCACGCCTTTCGGATATTCTCAAGATGGGTCTTTGGAACCGCACCCAGTTATTCAGCCACATGAAGGATACTTCATCCACCAAGCATGTTGGCCTATATACCGCGACAAGATGTTGTTGAAATCAGGGCAACGCTATGAAAACGAGCAGATCCTGCAGGTGCTGTTTGACTTCCAACAGAGTATGCCTAGCAATGGCAATAATTGGATATCGTATCTCTACCCCGGTAATGAAAGAGCGCTGGTTCTTGCAACGTTCCCACGCGACTACTATCCCCGTTGCGCCTTTTTGAAAGCTGATCCTAGCGTATCTATCACCCGTCCTGCTTTGTGTCCTTTAGTCGATGGAGGCACTTATGATGTTATTGACACAGAGGCATCGTCAGACGTGTTCTCCAAGCTTTCTACAGAGCTGAACCACTGTATAATCGACTTGCTAGATAGCTTGTCTTTGTGTAACCTTCGGCTTGCATCAAAGGCAGTTGCAAACCTCAGCAAGCCTACCGAGTTACCTCAAACATTCTGGGCAAGTCGCTTCAACCAGGATCGCGAAATGGGCTTCTTCCCGACGGAGTACAACAGAACAGAGACATGGCGGGATCTGTACTTCAACGTGAAGTATGCTCTTAGAGACAGCTCTAAAACGGGACACATGATGAACCGGCGTCGGATCTGGAGGGGCCTTGGGGTGATCAGGCCTTACCTGGTCGCCATGCTTGACCAACACCCACGTCTGGACGAAACAGCTCGTTTGAGAGAGGAGCTAGTGTCATTAGGATATGAAATGACCCAGAAAACACAAGGTTATGGAGGACGCCCGGGCGCAAATCCTTCCGGGGATATACATGTCAGAGGCTCGCGATACCTGAAGCTGCGACTCGGCGGCGCATGGATCTCTGTTATCACGGGGTGGATCGATCAGAGGCCCTACATAATAGGCTTTCGGGTCAGGAGGCGAGACCATGTTGAAAAGTTTCGCATTGGCTTGATTAACGTCAAAGCAGAAACGGAATTCCTCATCAAGCCATCGGACCAGGTTATCGCTGTCAAGGTGGCTACTACCTTTGGTGGCATAGTTGGACTCGCCTTCAGGATCAAGGATGAGCTCGGTGGAGTAGACTGGAAGATCGTGGGTAAAGTCGACAAGCCTGACGATTACGTTGGCATCACACTGCTAAAGCCGCAAAACGGGCCCTATATTAGTGGCTTGCTGCTTGGTCTCGATGTACGTCTTTGATCCTCAGCTTACATGGGTGTAACTAACGAGTTTAGGCTTGCAAGATCGTTTCTGTCCAGCTGGTTGAGAAGCTAGGCGACACCACTACTATGGATAAGCCAAGAAGCTCTGGACTGCAACATGTATGGCATCCGGCACCGCCTCAACCTAATGTGGTGACTGTATTTACTCCCCCCGTCGATGAACATGCTTTCATCTTGAACATGGACTTTGGCGGCCCGAGTGGCTCACTGCTTCCACTCCTCATTCGAGTCGCCTTATTTGTCGATGATCGACATAACGCTGTCAAAGGCTTAGGCTTCTACTACGCTGACGGAACAGAAAGGGAGTTCGGCTTCCGTGAGGTTGTGACTAATTGCCGACAGCGAGATAAGACCCTTGAACTGTCTGTTCCTATCGATGGACCGGCTGGCGAGAGAATCTTTGG
Source organism: Fusarium verticillioides 7600 (assembly GCF_000149555.1). Classification (NCBI taxonomy): domain Eukaryota; kingdom Fungi; phylum Ascomycota; class Sordariomycetes; order Hypocreales; family Nectriaceae; genus Fusarium; species Fusarium verticillioides. Next base: position 367,861 of record NC_031680.1, on the reverse strand, counting down.
CCTGAGGGTCATGGGTCCTTGGTCCTTCAAGGTACGTAGCGTGAATCATCTCAAAGACGACTTCAGCTGATTGCCGGTTTCCAATTCAGTTAATTACCAATTTTGGGGGGACTTCAAGAACGATTGTTCCTGTGACAGGGCTTGGAATGAACACTCAGGTTATGCATTATGGAGAGCCTGTAACTGGATTTCTGGCGCAGGTTCGCGTAAGTTTTATCTAATTTCTATGTTCTCTGTATACTCGAGATACTGACTTGTACCTCGCAAGATGATTCCATTGGATGGGTCACTACAATCCTTCGGACTTGTACATCTTGACCGTCCAGACTCATCTCAGCCCAAGTCGCCGTCACCTGCGCCCAAACGATACAAAGGCTATCAAGGGGATTCAAATTATGTTTTTCTCCACAAGGTCAAGCGCGTAGGGATCTCATGCGGAAGAAAAGGGCGCAGCCGACGCCCAGAACATGTATCAGGTTTCCTCTTCGAATTCTGGGACAAAAGCCCGCCCGTTTATATCGGTCAGTGGTTCAAAGAGATTGGTCATCTCGACGTCTGTGAAGGTGAAAGAATCACAAGCTTCACTTTCTGGAACGAACCAGTGGTTTGCGCACATCATAACAGTAGAACTACAAAGTACAGCGGAGTCCGGATTGAAAAGTCTGGTCCTGAGCCGAACGCTGTCGAGGTGCATCCTGGGCCACACGCCAATATGCACGAAACGTGCTATTCGGAGAATCGCTTCGAGAGACTGGTAAGTCATGTGTGATGTTGAGGAAGAAATGCTAACTCTGTTCTAGGGTGATCTTGTTTGGGATGTTTTCCATTCGCACGACACTACCAGGGTCAGCGTGAAACCTACACCCTTGGCCAAGAATTGTCTTTCGTCAATGTCGCATATACGCTACGGAGTATCTACAAAGAGCGACAAGATGTTCTGGGAGATAGAAGACGGAAAGGGAGGCTGGACTAGTGTGTCCCAGATAGCCGCGTTTTTTAATCCCGACACCAAGGGACTGTGCGGTATGGAGTTTACATACCGAGATAACCAGATCAGATGCGGGGGTTATACCGAGGGAACAAAAACGACCTACAAACTCAAACGATACGAGAAGGTCACAGGCGCATGGAATACATCTGCGACAAACGTCACCGGTGACATTATTGATGTTTCTGTAAGTTTGTCTCTAGACCTTGGGGAGTAGCATAGCTAACGAGCAAAGTTCATTTTGAGGGATACTCAGAGAATTCAGATGTACTGCAGTTTCGTGAAGCTCCGTGGTCATAATCCCCACCAAGTTTATCCTACACAATGTTCTGAAGTCCTGACGGCGAGAAAGGTGCCAGGTGGAGTGTCGGAGTGTGTTGGTGTGTACCTGGAGATGTGGCCAGACTTGAAGCACAAGGTTTGTTGTCAGAAGTTTGGGCCGTTATATGTTGAGCCGGCAGATGCGGAGGAAGAGAAATAAATGACACAGACAGTGTCAGGACGAGTCAAGGTTTCTGTCTGGATCAAAGATTGTTGGGGCATCATTTGATGGACGTATTTGACGACAGCCCATCAACACGCAATTCCCAGCAAGGCTTGCAAGCACCTCAGATGTCCATTTTCTTAATGATGCCTCCCGGATATGTTTAGTAGAACATCCTCAATTTGCACAAGTAGACGATGGCTCGGCTACTTTGTCGATGGATGTTCAGGGTAGACAAGTATAGCATGTAGACGACCAAGTTGAAAAACATATTACACGAGTTATGAGAGACATAATGAGAAGCCACGAGCAATCTATATGCATATTGAGTGCCTTGGATTGTGAAGACAGGTATTCAATGCCGAACAACGTGGTTGGTAACGATAGCCAAAGCTCACCACACGCGACTGCCTGGAAAGGTTTTGAGAGTGTATTCAACGACATGGCGCATGCCAATGTAATATGTAGCTTAAGCTATCGCTCAAGTTGGAGTCAGATGAATGCTTTTGTCTACTCCAGACATCTGATGCTGGTGGTCGGGACATGCTTAGGGCCGGTACAGGGTATGTAAGTTAGACTTCAACGAGTTTACAGCAAATCGACATTTGATCAGCGATGTTGGAGTACGTTACCGCTGGCCTTGTCGCAGGGTAGTATATTTAGAATTAGTAAGTTGCGCAGGCCGATATTGAGTTCAGAGAGCAATTTGCCTGATTGAGTTTTGAACATGTCAGTGCATCAATTCACAGAAGGCTCCAGGGTAAGCATGTCGGACTCGGTGAAAAACACAGTTTAATGTTCAAAGTGACAGTGTCTTGAGGGAGGTTTTTCCAAGCGACAGAGAGTTAAAATGCAGTCTCGATAGTCCATTCACAATGATGACGGCATTGCCGCCCGTCAGTTAGATTGCCATGTGCCTTTCTGCGAGTACTACATAACCTCGTTACAAGCATCGCCTGAGAAGTTTCTGCAGTCCTCTGTAATGATTCCAAATGCTTCAAACACCTTGCCCACCATTTTGTGATGTTTCGCGAAATGTTTTTCCAATGCCTTTCTGTTCGCGCGACTGGTACAGGGTAACGTGCCAGCCTCCCGAGCGAGGTCGAATTAAGCTTGTGGGGCCAGGAGATTGGACATTTCTAGATCTGCACAGGGATTGGAAACTTTACTCACCCCCGCATCATGTGATCACTGAGATGGACCTCGACGCGAGTGTTTCTCAACTTTCCTGTCGGCAAGAAACAGGCGTCGCTTGCTTTTCCATTAAGTGAATGATTTCTTCCATTTTCTCAATAACATTTTACAAATTTTGGGGAGAAGTTTGCAAAATTGGGTCACGTGACATTCTACGAAAAGTAGGATAGGAGGATTGGAGAAAAGGAGGATAGGAAAATAAAAGTTGTGGAAAACGGTAAGTATCGTTGTTGCTTAAAAAAAAAAGATAAAGAGATTTGTATTATTCTTGAATATACTTTTATAATGCGCAGGCAGCATTTTCCTCATCACAGAATTTCCCACATAATATTCAAGCCTGGTCTCATACGACAGGCTATAAATACGCAGAACGCGTTTTCAGCGTTCAGTGAATTGTCGACCTCGCACCATATTCTCTGTTTTAAGCTCTCAGCCCCAAGTCTCATTAATCATAAGATAAGTGACTGGACCTAGAACAAAGGGGCGCTCAAGGCTTGCTATCGCCCCGCGTGGCTCCAGCCTTTCGGTCATACTCCAACTCAGGGTTTCGCGACGCCGTCTTCATTTTTACCCCGCTGATAATTGCGCCTAACAACACGCTCCCCCTCAGTCAAGTCGTCATGCACTGACGCAGGAAGCCTACCATCCGTGATTTCTCGCCCAAGAAGGCCCGATGCCAATGGCCAAGATACCCCTCCATCACATCATAAAAGACCTCTTCGCTCCAGGCTGAGTCACAACGGTCCCCCTTCACTCTCTAACCTGCCTCTGGTAGCGTACCATCAGTTTCGCAATCCACAATGCCGCTTATGCTGGTGCCCTACAACGATGCCATGCGTTTTGTATGTTACGCTTCCCCTCTCTGTATCCAAGTCTTTGCCGGCCTATGACCAATTGCAACGGTAACTGATATAGATCTTCAGGGCATAGGATATAACTCCTACACCCAGACCATGTGCATCGATTACGCGGTTGAAGTGTCAGAAGGGAACACAGTTGTTTCCGAGAACACTCCGCAGAAGGTTACCTACTCGGTCAAGGCTATCGCACGGGCCTCTGATTTGCTAGATGAGATGAATATATCGAGAGCTGCTACCATTCAAAACGGCATGGTCGAAGTCCACGGCACCTCGAACGCCTTGGACATTGCTGAGATCGAAGACGCTGATATCACCTTGATGATATCAGTGAAAGTCATAAGCCAGACAACTAGTCTGGGAGCCTCCGCGCCGTTCAAACCAATCCACAGTCTCCTCCCTGGTTCTACCGGCTTTACCGAGGCATTTGGGGACTCTTATATATCGGGTACGCACTGACTCCATGGGCCAAAGGTCTTCGGGCTGACAAATTTAGGCTTCATCCGAGGTGGCTTTTTGACCATCATCATTCCGTTCTCCTGCTCCAACCTAAGGAACAAAGAAGAGTTGATCCGACGGTAAGGAGGTTTCTGTTTGGGTAAATATCTGTGGCTAAATATCACAGTGTCAAGCAGGCCTCATCTAGTCATAGTGCCGAGTTAGCTAAGATTGCCAGAGATCTCACCGACATATCGTCCTTGGACAGCGTTAAGGCTGTAAGACCTACCATTTTGACAGGTGGTGGCCAGATAGATGTTGGAGAGGAGCCCTGTAATATAAACTACGCCTTGGGAAAGGCCATGGATTTCCCTGGCCATGTCCGCCAAAACCCGCAGAGAACATGGTAGGAACAAACATGCATCCCTCGAGCAGGGCTAACGGATTACAGGGCTATACTAGCTAAGTACGAGGCCAATCGTGGCTTTGTTGAGTGGTCCCCACGTCAGACAATGTCTCCTACTGACTATAGCGGCATTGGCTCATTCACTTCTGAACTCTTTGATAGCTACGTGCAATACAAGTGCCTGTCCAGGGAGGTTCAGCATATCATTTCTCACCGAGATCAGTATGGTACGTCTACTGTGGTCTTATTGTCGACCCGCAAACCATCTAACCAAAGCTCTATAGTCCAAGTCGACAAGCCTAGGGCTATCCCGCTCGATGTCCACACTCTCCAGGCCGTTGAAGACGCGCTGGCTAGTGAGATGAACAAGATAGTTGAAGTGGTATGTTAGACTCCCTGTTGATCCCGTATCATCTAACGCTTTGCAAATAAGGTAAACACCTTGGCACGCCAACCAGAACTTCTGCCGAAGAAAAGCTACCTCGATTGGAATGCCAACGACAAACTCGTGCAAAGGATCATCAACGAAGCCATTCACCTAAATGTATCAGAGGAAGAATCCCCGACACGAGACCATGGTTCCCTGAACCGTTACTCTCCCAGCGAGACAAGTGGTGGCTTCGAGGAGATTTATACCCCTCAGACTTCAGATGTGGACTCAGCTAGTCTCATTAGGAGGCCTGCCAGGTTTTTGAACAAATCAGAGCCTGTCAACGATCTGAAGCTGCACATGCTGATCCCTCCTGGAGTTTGGGCTGAGTTGCTACCGAAGAGAACTGAAACTACCGCCAGCGACATTGAAAAGAGCACCAAGGCTGAAACTGCGATCAAGAAAAAGGTTAAAAGGTTTCAAAAACTGCAGATTATGGCTGCTGTTTGTGGAACTTACGATATTGCATTGAAATTGCAGCAAAAGATGTTCTCTGGCCCAAAGAGTGATAACTTGTTTTATTTGGACACCGAAGTCAAAGAGCTCGAAACCGTATTTTCAGGTGGATACTTAACCCTCAGGAGAACTTGGAACCTTTCAGTTATCTACAAGTACACCGACGGACCTATAAGAGTTTGTTTTCTTGGTCATGATACCTGTTCAGCTGAGCAGCCAGAGCTATTTAAGATCACCAAAAAGTCGCAACACCAAAGAGTCAAAGGTGTTTGTTGCTCCATGTGTGATTTCCGGCTATTCTGTGTGATATATGGAGGAAAGATCTATCACACGCCATGTGAACTCGAGCGATTCATTGAGAATGCCGATCACGGTAATTCAGGGCTCTGGCCTTGCATTCGGTTCAATGGGGAGACTCTTGGAGATGATTATCGGCACACGAATGACGCAACCGGCGTCGTATTCTATGAATACCTAAACGCGCCAGGGATTCAGAGCGCTGTTACCTTGGGTAACAAGGGTTGCCTTTTGAAGAATCAGCGACAACTTGCTGATCTCGCTGAAGAGACTGGAAATGAAGGCATCGAACATGGCAACAACGAAATCGAACGGCATACAGTCCATTTGCAAAAAGAAACATCGGTACCAAGTGAGTCAAGTCGAGTTCCTCTCTTTACGCTGTAAATAACCTTTGTGTCAGGGTACTCGTGCACTTTTGAATGTGGGGAACTCAGAATCAAACCCTCCGAGCTACCATTTTTGCGGTTTGAGAATGGCGTAAGGTTTTTCTTCCGGAACAACGGTACATTCGAAGTACTTGACAAGGATGACGAGGTCTTGTGGTCCAATACGGAAGAAATTGGATGCCAAGCCGCTATGTCTCTACATTTCGGCAGAGATGGTAAGTTACGCCTTTGGAATACAGATGGACGGGTTTACTGGTCTCCTGTGTCAAGTCGGAGTGGCTGTGATGGCACGATGGTACTTTCGAGTCAATTCCCCTACTTGGGAATCTATTGTAAGCTAGGTAAAGAGCTCTGGGGTGCATAGAGTATAAAAAGATTTAAATGTTCCCACGAATAGGTCTATGATTCTTCACGGTAACGCAAGATCTCTATTATGGGGATTTTGACCGGGTGTTGCGTTGGTGCTCGTTCAAAATAGCCAACGCTAACGTATAAAAGCCATAAAATGTGCACAAGCAGGTTCTGTACGAATCTCAGCCAAGCGCAGAGGCTTGAGGGCCACTGCACTGTGGGATCCAAGTAGTTTTGTTCGATGGGTTTGTGGTTATGCAAGGTGTCTAGAAGTGCTTATAGCCTTGGGTGAGGCCCCAAAATTTGACGAAGTTAACGCTCACGATACGCCTAGATCCTTGATCTCAGGACCAGTCTCGGCGGTCGGCTACTCTTCAGGCTTCGGTCGATATTCTGTGCTCCCTTTACGTCCTAGCCTTTATACTCCCAGAACTAGAAGCATTTGTGGAAACGAAAGTATCAACAAGACCTACAGAAATTCCAACTGAACTAGCTTGTAGTAATGCTTTTGTTGTAGCCTGGCGAGAATGACCACTGTAGCCCAAGCGTAATGGCCTTATCCACCTTCTCTATGCCTCTTTCCGTAACAAACAAAAAGTAATCAGTACATAAGCTGTATTGAGAAAGTAATTACTGTCCCGACTGCATTCCTAGCAGATTACCCCTCTTCGATGCTCGGTGCAGTTTCGTACAGAACGTACGGTTTCCGATTAGCACAGCGAAGGGAATACACGGATGGGTCAAGTCAAACAAATCGTTGTATGCATGGGAAACTACCAATCTAGAGACATTTCCGGACTCTTTCTCCCAGAAGAGGTTTGAGTTTGGCAGCTCATCGAAGTGGGCAGGCCACGAGTATATCACCGCATAGTATGCCATAAAGAATAGCCCTTGCCATCAGAAAAGGAACAGAAAGCGGTGAGAAGCCTTAAGCTTAATACTGATAGTCCACCGTCACCTGAATTTCAGGTTGCTTGGGAAAACAAGCAGTCTTGGATTACTTGTCATGATACCATCAGTGACGTTGACGTAACTGGTGTGTACGTTGGGATATATGTAACCGAGAGTTAGACGAGGAAGAACTAGACTGACACCGTCTCTGCTACCAGGGCCATAGTTGGTCCTCTCCGGCTGATGCGGATGAAATGCCTGTTGGAGTTTGTCATCGCAACCATTGATGGCGAGGTTCCATCCTTTCTTCCCTGTGAGTTGGGAAATGGATCATCAGTTCACACTCGCCGCTCCTCTTCAGAGAGGGACAGTGCCAGAAGATGCGCGGGACTCCCAGAGATCGCCTATCTACTCATATGGTTGACCTACTCGGTGGGCCAACGTTGCTCCGTCGCCTGGAACGAAACCCGCGTGCTGACTGAAGAAGGTTTGGTAAATCTCCTAGTCTCTGTATTATAACAGAAGTAGACTCCAGTAAGCCAAATTGCACGGTCCGAATTGAGCTGTTGCCCTTGAAAACTTAATGCCGCATCTGCTCCCCCAACGTACAGCCGCCTCACTCGTCCTTGCGGCACAGAGGTAAATGGCCCGATTACTCAACTGGACTCTGAGACACCTCCCAGACTTTGCAGCTTGTGGCGAGACACAGTGTAACACTGAGTGACAATGCCGTGATGCAAGCCTTTTATCCCTCAGTCACTATGTCATCCCGACCAAATCCGGAACAGCCGGAAACAACACCGGCGGCCCGAGATATCTCCCTCAGCTTGTGAAGTCCCCTCTCTACGTCAGATCAGGTTATTCTACTCGTCAGAAGATGAATGCGACGGCTCCGATCTCGAGTGGTATTGCGGATGCGATTTGTGGAGTTTCCCGCAATCACATGCAGTAGTTCACTGATCATCTGCCTCTTTACAGAGCCTCAACGTAACCCCAAAGGGAACAGTGGAGCTCACGCAACAAAACAGTAGACAGTATTGGCTGAAAGAACGTGGAATGGCTTCTGTCGCGACGGGATCAACGGCTCCCTCCCTCCCAAAGTGCCTCACCCGTTGTCCACATCAATTAACCCCCAAACCATCATCTCGCTCATCAATGCTCAAACGCGGGGTCTTCCCCGACTTCCCAATTTAATCTCTTCACTCCACGTTGATCAGGAGATAAAAGGTCACAGAAACATGTCATGGCACCACTACCCCAAACGCGGGCACGTATCGGAAGCTCGGCCGTTTGTTTCCCCGTGGGGTTAAAGGGTCTCACATGCTTTGCGGCTCCGAGAAATATTGGGGTACGCCCCGGAGATACGAATGTCATCGCCTCCCCGCTCCCAATTCCGGAAGTGGTGAGATTTTGGGGTTTTGGAGGGATATAAGGACTTGCTTGGCGCCAACATTTTCTGTTTCTCACTTCATAGCTCTATACTGAGAGAACTTCACCTAATCTGTGCACTTATCGTTATCTTATCAGACACATTCCAGTCATGTCCATAGTACAGCCCATTATCCGAGACCAACTCGTCATCGCCGACGATGACGACTGGGACTCAGTATACCACGTCGAATGGGAACCCGACGCCAACTTCTTCACTGGCTCTGAACTTCGATCCAGAACACCACTAAATAAAGCTGCAGCCGATCACCAAATCACATTAGCCCGCGCCGCAGCACTGATAATTCGCGCATCTCTGAACAATATCCCTCTGGATATCCCGGACTTTGATCCCTCCAAACTTGCCGGCTTCCGAAAACAACTGCATCAATGGATGCAGGCGTATAACTCGTCTCAGGCGAGTAAGCTTGTGTTGGGCGATGTGACGATGACTGTTATGATTGAGATCTTATCGTCGCTTATGCGTATGGGCGTTGAGGGAGAGATTTTAGCCAAGATTGGACCGAATTTGGGAGCTATCTTACAGGGAACTATGGATCCGATGCCGCTACTTTTGGAAGGCAATAGGTTCAATCGGATGCAAGACGGTATGGAACTGATGCAAAAGATGAGAACGCATCTCAGACAATATCTCTCAACGTATGCCACAAAGAAGCCAGTCATGAACGTCCTCGAAGTTGGCGCCAGTACGAGCAACAACTCCCAAACGATCTTTGACGCGTTGCGAGAACAAAAGACTGTCTCGTATACTCTTACCGACTCGTCGCTCTCAGTGCTGGAAGAAACAAAGGCGGGCATTACTAAAGACTTCCTCAAGCTCAAGAGCCTCAACATCAACCGCGATCCTATTGAACAAGGCTTCAGTCCCGATACCTACGACATCATTCTCGTCAACAATATTCTTCATACCGTGAACTCTCTTTCAGAAACACTAGCCAACTTGCGAAAACTCCTTGTTCCTGGTGGTGTCCTGGCCATGGTCGGACTCTCAGACATTTCACCCGCGTACAGCCTCATCTTGGGTATGAATGAGAATGTGTGGTCAGGTACGTGTTCTACTACTCACTGAGATAATAGGAAGTTGCTGACAAGTGATTTAGATGAACGTTGTGAACAATTGCCATGTCCTTCGAACGATGACTGGAACAAGCTGCTGCAGGGTAATCAGTTCAGTGGTCTTGAGCCAGCGACAAAGACATTTGATTACGTCGGTCAATCATGCTACTGTGTTATCTCTACGGCGGTCGCTTCCACTCAGCGCTTAATGGTTAACATTCTACCGGGCTCTCAGAGTAGCTTGTTCAGTTTTGCGGAGCAATTGGCTTCCGCACTGGCAGAAAACAGTACAGCTTCCACCATCACGCCAACAAAACTGCAAGATATCTCGTCACGATTCGTTTACGTCGTTCTCGACGATGGATCCACCTCTTTGAGCGAATACGAAAGCCTCCATAAAGCGAACAACGTTCTTTGGATCAAGATGGGCGCTGGATTCTCGACACAACGCGACATGAACATCATCAGTCGTTTCGCTCGTGACGCTCAGAAGGATAACGAAACTCTCAAGCTCGTGAAACTTGACGTCAAACAGGAGTACCCAGAGTATGGAGACCTTCTCAAGGTTATCATGCGGATCATTCAAGTGTCTTTCCAGGAGGATCGTGGTTCGAGGACAGAGTTGGAGTATGAGTATCGCAATGGGAAAGTTCTTGTGCTGAGGGTGAAGGGATCTGGTATGACACAGAAGGTTGCTTGAAGGGATTTAGCCAGACAGAGGGATGGAGCTTAGTGATTTGGAGTTAACTTTGTCTCATTTGGCGCAGCGTTTGGCGTACATGTTCGGTAGTTCATTGGAGTTTGAGATATCACTTACATAGGACATTTGCGGCAAGTGTTCCGTCGTTCGCTAGATATACTACTCCAGTGCATCAAGTTGACTTCCAATTTCCTGTGTACAATAAATCCGAACCTTTATGAATCCCATGATCGATAGAGTAGGATACTTGGGGGGGAATACGGAGAACCTAAGTTGCTCATTATTTACGTTACCATGGTTAGCCAAGGGCATGTGTACGCTTCAGTATCGATGAGCCCAGCTCGGACGACTCATCAAGTCCAGCTGTTCTCTGTTCAGCTTTCTGTCACGTACATACGCGCGCAGCCATGCTCCATGTAGTGCTAGCTGTCATAACTCTGCCAGTGCCAGGAAGCAAAGTTGGACAGATGTTCCAGTCCTAGTCTACAGAATCTGGTCCCCCAGTGTCAAACAAGATCCCCAATGCCTGATACACCTCCAACTCCATCATCCCTCCGTCTCAGAATGAACTCTTCCTCTCACACCAATCTTCCATCACTCACTCCCCAATACACAACCACTTCTGACGACCTGTCCAGACACTTTCTCATCTTCTTGGCTCACAATAACTAGTCTTCTACAACAAGGTTGGTATTCATTTCTTGCATCATCTCACCTTAAACTTGCTCACTAATCCTCTACCGTAGTGATCGACTCTTTAGGACTGTACATCCTTAAACACTCCGCAAACTGCCAAATAGATCAGTCGAGCTCACACCATGTCTTCGGATCTTGCCCCAAGTGGAATGTCTGAGCTGGATACCTATCTGTCAGATAGGTATACCCTTGAAAATAATGCCAGGCAGCTGACTACCGGATCTGAGGAAGCGGCGGACATTCGCCGCAAATGTACCTACGTCCGTACGAAGTGGTATTTTCCGCTGCTAGAGGCCAACCGTCATGTCCCCAAGGGCTTGGCCAGTACCCTCGGTACCCCTACAAATGATCTCGGGATATTCGAGAAGTTGCCTGGAGATGTCATGAACAACATTCTCGTCCGTTTGGATGTAAAGTCCTTCCTCAACTTCCGCAACGCCAACGCTAAGGCGCATCATGTCGCAGAGACCATCCTGGACTGCAAGGATGTCATGCTTCATGCCAGGGCAGCCATTATCAACATCGCTCGTACCGGGTTGAGCGGTCATGTAACCATCGGCGAGATACACCTCGCTCTCACCTCGCCAAAGTGCGGCTTCTGCGAGGAGTATGGCTCCATGCTATTCCTACCAACCTGCACTCGGGTTTGCCACGAATGTCTCTGTACGTCGCCTCGCACAGCGATGATTGGCATGGAAGAGATGCTTCCTTTCTACACTCGATTTGGCAAGTACCGAGGGCCTGGAAATAGATCGCACTTGCTCAAGTGCTTGGCTAAGTCTTCCATGGCGAGTGTTCGAGTCCGAAACCATTTACGCCCCGCCCAAATGATGAAGGGTGTTAGAGCCGTCTTGGTTGATGATCTGTTCTGGTTCTGCGAAGAGCTTGGGATAGAAGACACAGAAGCGATGCAATTCCTCTTTGATAACGAGTGGCTCCAGTACCGTTCCGCCGCTACAATTAGCTTTCCCTATCTCAACACCTCAACAGGCGAACTCGAGAAAGGTCGCAGCTGCAGGGGATGCCAGGAAGCCTTCGAAGAACAAACCATGCAAGGCATGGTACTACCTGGCGCCGGGCGTATCTCCGCTGGTGCTGCAGCACGTGATAACTGCTACTCGCATGAAGGCTTTGCGGAGCACTTCAAGACTTGCCAGCACGCACAGCGAGTGTGGAATAGCCGAGCTCTGCCTGGCCAGGAGTCCTGGTTTGCGGCGGATGGGGGGATGCTTTGGGGAATCGAAGAACGAGCGGAGTACTGCCATCGGTTGGTAGCCCGAGTGCCTGTGGTGAATAACAAGGAATTCTGGGTCATGGCTGGCGTGGCGATCCAGGTTGTCTTCTACTTTTGTGTACTAGTTGGGTATGCCATGTGGCATTGATCGAGCGGCTAGTTCTGGAAGAGTCTGATTAGACTGTACGAGAGGGGAGGATTGGAGAGTTAGGAGAGTTGATACGATTTTGTTTGGTTTGTTATGGGAGTTTAGCGTTTGGATGAGATCTTCTGTGACTCTGATGAAAGGGTTACGGGTCTATTGGTACATGGTTATGGAAGAAGAGCAAAGCTAGTAGATAGCAAACATTTAAGAGTATTGTAAAGTCACCGCTTCCGTGGAATCGTGATACATCCTTTCGTTGAGGATAGAGACGACAAAGTCGTGACTCACCTTGCATCAGTTGACAAACATGGTGATGCTACATACATACGCTCCCACCCGAATCAGAGTATTTACTGCCCATTCTGCTTTCGAAAGCCTCAAAACCTCGGATAAACACGATATCGAGTTTCATTCTTGCAAAGGAAACTCTGAGGCTTGTTCCTCGTCCCTGAACACATCAAAATAACCTTACATCCGAGAACACGCGTAATTCGAGCATGACGTGCGGCCTTCGTCTTGACCTTACAAACACTTGCTTCTGCCTCATCCCTTCGGAGACCACTGCATCTATGATGAACCTTTTACGGTGTAGAAAGCAGCTCAGCCTATCATTTCAGCTTTCAGAGCAACATGCGCTATACGGCGAACAGAAGGCTCTGTAGCCCATCATGGACTCTGTTGAACTCATGGACTGTGCTTAGTCCCTAAGAACTGTGAAATACCTAGAAGCAAGTTTTGTACATTGGCCAAAAGCCCCAGAGGGCCGACATGAACTTACCTAAGAGCCACGTTGGTTCATGGATGCTAGATACGTATCCGATAAGGAATTGTCTTTCTTGACTTGCTGTGAGCCTCAGAACGAGTGCCACGTAACTCATCTAAAGTGAGTTCGGCGTAAGTTTACTATATCAATCTTGTCACTGGTGCATCCCAGAGAGTAACTCAGACTTAGAGTTGGACTTTATCTTCGAACCTATCGTAGATCAAGAAGTATCGCATTGACAAAGCGTAACTTACTTTGCGGTTCACATGACCCGAATATGCTCAAATGGCACTGATAAAACACTGTATCTCTTATTGTACTCCGCGTCCACTGCCAAAGCATGCTTTTCTGAGGCTACCAGAAACTATGAATCACAGAAGCGAGAGTTTAGACTTTCAGCACTTGCAGTATTTACAAAGTCTTCGCGCCTTTTTTTGAAATTCATTCTCAACCACCCTCATCTCTCATCTTCTGAAAACTCTTCCTCTCATTACCTCCCATCTCACGCAAATCAACAAAATGTCTTCCAACTCTATACCAGGAACTAACTCGGTGCTAGGCCTCTGTAGCATCACACAAAACAATGCAGTCAGTAGTAGCGAACTTTTTGAAACTTGCTTTTACAAACGAACCAAATATTACCATCCCGCTCACGACCCCAGAGCCGAAGAGTTCTCCCCGCCAGTCCACAAGCTGTTTGCCAGGTGCTACAAAACTCAAACTCCAAACCTGGGTATTCTAGCATGCCTACCTCAAGACCTCCTCGACGTTATCGTGTTACAGCTAGACATCGATTCGTACCGACGGTTTAGACAAGTTAGTCGGAGGGCGCGCTACGTCTCAACTGCTATCAACATCTACCAGCGTGTTCTGCGCCACGCCCCAGATGCACTTAACGCTTTGAGACGAACAGATCTTTGCGGATTTGTCTCGTATTCCGATATTTACATCGCACTGACGACAACGAAGTGTGCTTTCTGTGGACAGTTCGGCGATTTCTTATTCCTCCCGACTGCTAAACGCTGCTGCTTCCAGTGTCTTCGCACATCACCAGAGACAGCTCTCGTCAACGAAGCACGTATCAGCAGGAGGGAACAATGGAAGGGATTATACGCGGAGCAAGGTGTTGCCCTCACCAACGCCTTGAAGTCGAAGGGTATACGTACTTTCAAGACGCACAACTGGGATGACCCTAAGAAAATGTCCAAGACCCGTGGTGTGTTAGCAAAGGACTTACTAGCAGCCTATATCGAAGTCGACAGCACCCTGGAAGAACCTGGGCAAACCCTCTTGAAGCCTGGCTGGTTGCACTACCGACTCGCAGCAAGCATAATCTTCCCCAGCCTCAATCTTCGCACAGGAAAGCTCCAGACGGGTGTGAGTTGTATAGGCTGCCACCTGAATATCTGGAAGCAAAGCGATGCCTCATTGATTTCCTTGTCGAGCACGAATATCTTGTTCAATCCGTATTTTCACGCTCGCGATCGATCATACTCTGAGGATGAAGCTGCTTTGCACTTTTCTCAGTGTCCGGAGGCGCAGAGGCTTTGGCAGAGGGGAGAAAATAGGGAACAGTGTATGTTTGTTCAGCAGGGGGGGATTTATTATCATAGGGCGAATAAATGGCGGCGAGATGAGGAGAATATGGCTTGATGGAGAAAGGTCGTGTATTTTACCACGCAAGATATGATACCCAAGCGTTACGATCATGCAGAGAATTGAACACTTTACCGATCAATAATGATATCTTCAACTGCATCATATCCTCTAAAAATTTCCCTAGCCGTTCACCGTCAAAATAAAGCAGCCCAGTCGAAGTCAGCACAGCCTCCTAACGTAGCTTCACAACTGGATCACCCTCGCTCTCGCTTACCCTGAGCCTCACGCACTAGTCTCATTTCGTCAAGCCATTCGAGATAATCCAGCCGCGCGATCGTCGGAGTCTCCCATTGGCTCAGTATCTGGGTTAATCCAGATCTTAGGGCTGAGCACGATGCCGTTATAACCGATGACGAAGTGGCATTTAAGCCGTGCTTACCAGCTATTTAAGATCTTACGGTCGCCGAGTTATTTATCATATTCAATTCCTCTCATCTCACTCTACTCAATCAGCCAATCCTCACCTAATCTTTACCTGTGGTCTTAAGCTTGTCATCATGTCGTCCTCCAAAGAAGCAGAGCATCTCGCCAACTCCGCCCAACCATCAGATCCCTCACCAGCCTACCAAGAAGAAGCAGGCCCCTCATCTGCTCACGAACCATCATCCGATAAGATCCCAACCGCCGAAAACCCCTTCAACTTCCCCTCCGCATCTCCTCTACCCTCTTACTCCGAAGCTTCATCCGCGCAAGAACCCCCAATCGCCATCCCTCAAGAGAACCCCACCCAAACATCTCCCTTCCTAAAAGCTTACGCGCCCGCACTTCTCGGTCACGGCATCACAAAAGAAGCATGGGGTTCCTTTCTCGATACTATTTCTGCCTTCATGACGGCCAAGGTTGGAGAGCGCGCTGTTAATCACGCTGGAGATGTCGCAAAGAGCGTTGGCCAACAACCTGTGAATTACGTTAAAAATGTTCAGAACCATGCTAAAAGCGTGGGCAAGAACATCGCTGCAAACACCAAGCGCGGAAATATCCTCGGTGCAGCAGCTGGTGTCGTCGGAGGCGCTATATCAATCCCTCTAGGCGCTGTTTTCGGTGCTGTAGGAACAGTTGTTAGTCTTCCGGGACGAACAATCGCAGCTGCTACGCGAAAGCCAAAAACACCCGCTGAACGCGCGGTCGCATATGTTGTTGTCGCGAATCACGATTGGTTGAACAAGCGAGGTCTGCACGCGAGTTTGGTCAACACTGAACAGTTGTCAGAAGTCGTTGGCGTTTCTGTAAAAGCGCTATTGGAAGCTTCAGCAGAAGGCGACAAGAGCGCTGGACCTTTGGGGCCTTTGAGTGCGCTGAGTGATCATATTGCTCATCTTGAGGTCAATGGGCCTGGGGTTGTTGATATTGGGGCTGAGACTTGGTGGTTGGTTTTGGTGAGGATAGAAGCTACTGCTTAGTGATTTCGTGGCGGGAAAAAAGACCATTTTATTTTTATTTTTATTCTTAATCATTTTATAGAGATATTTTGTGTTTTTTTTGAGCATGATGTTTTATCGTGAAATGCCGGTTTAGTCAATATCGTTGAGTCACAATTCATCTACCCCGCATACGTGCAATTATCAGTACACCTCGTGCACCAATTCCCGTCAGCCGATTTCGCTCACAAGACTCAATATCCCAGCCAAACTAACACGCGACTACTTTCACAGCCCATATAATCAACTACTGTCACTACAAACCCTCATTCTTTACTATCAAACTATCATCAGATTTAGCGTCGCCATGGCTCCAAGCCCCCAGGCCATCTCAGGCTACTTATCCAGCCTCTTCAGCCTCGCCGGCAAAGTCGCCGTCGTAACGGGCGGTTCGTCAGGCATAGGCCGCGAAATGGCTATTGCTCTGGGTCGCGCAGGCTGTCGCATTGTTCTTGTAGCACGACGGCCTAAACCTCTGCAAGATACTATTGATCACCTTGCGGATCTTCATGTCACAGCTGAAGCAATCGTGGCTGACCTCTCAGACCAAGCTTCTGTGCGCGATGCGATTCATGCGATAAAGACTAATGCTGGAACACCGGACATTCTTGTCAATGCGGCGGGGGTTAATTATAGACCTCATATGAATGATCTCTCGCAGGGAGCTTGGGATGAGACTATTGCTGTTAATCTCACTGCGCCTTTCACACTCGGTCAGGCATTTGGACCGAAGATGGCTGAGAATGGTTGGGGGCGTATCATCAACATCATCAGCCAGCAATCTTTCCGAGCCTTTGGAAACAGCGGTGCATATGGCGCTTCCAAAGCAGGTCTTTTGGGTCTAACACGCTCACAAGCAGAGGCATGGTCAAAACATGGCGTTCTGTGCAACGCTATTGCACCAGGTCTTGTAGATACGCCTTTGGCGAGAGCTACGTTTCTTGATCCGGGAAAGTCTGACGCTCATGCGGCGAGGACGATGATTGGGAGGAATGGGCTTCCGAAGGACTTTGCAGGTGTTGCGGTTTGGTTGGCGAGTGATGCTAGTGCTGCTGTGACGGGGCAGACTATCTTTGTTGATGGAGGGTATTCATCAACATGAGTAACGCCATCAGAGTTGGGCTCGAGGTATGATACCATGGAGAACGGTGGACTGACCAGATTGTACGGGCTGCGATAGATATAGAGGCTTTCACTACATACTACACTCAACTCATACATACATTATCTACGCCTCGCCCACCAAAGCATGCCTATGCCCTCTAATCTGCCTCTTATGCAAAGCCCTAATCGTAAACGCAATCCCAATCAACCCGACCGCCATCCCAACCATAGTAGGATATCCCCTCGGATACATCGGCGCCTCAACCTGCTGCCAAATAATCAACGGCAACCACGCCTGAAACACGTACGCCATCTGATTCATCGCCCCCGTAACAAGCGCCCTCTCCTCATTATCATCACTGCAAATCTCATGCGCCCATGCAAACGTAAGACCACTGATCCCACCGCCAAAACCACAGAGCATGAAACATACCCACGTAAACGGCGTGGGGACTTCCCAGACTGTTAGACCAACATAGGCTATTATCTTGACGAGACCAGAAAATACGATGGCGGGCCAGCGCGCGCCGCGGAAGAGACTGTCTGATGTCCAGGCGTAGATGAGCGTTGTGATGACGCTGATCACCTCGACGATGGTGGGGTAGAGGTTTACGTCGCGGATGGAGTAGCCTTCTGATTTGAGCCAGAGGGGGAATGCGGGTTGTGAGTTTCCGCCGTTGCCGTTGTTGAAGAGGATGTAGAGAAGGACGAGAGTATAAATATGCCAGCTGGTGAAGATCTTTTTGAACTTTGCTTTCGTGTAAGGTGATCGTTGAGCTCGACCTTCAAGTTCCATGCGTTTCTTTGCTAAGGCGATGTCCTCGGGTGTAAAGTACCAAGCTCTTGTGATCTCAGGCAGATCTGGTAGGAAGAAAAAACCTGATATGGCGATGGGGAGAGATACGACTGTGTTGGTGATGAATAACCACTGCCAGCCGTGATATCCATGTACGCCATCGAGGTTATGAGAGCCAGCCATGAGATAGCCTGATACCATAGATCCAACGTTTCCCATGGCGTGGAAGAGACATGATCGTTTGGCAAGTTCGTCTTTGCGATACCATGATCCGACGATGTATTGCATTCCAGGGTAGAAGGTGCTTTCTGCGAGACCGATGAAGAATCGGAGGACGTAGAGCTGCGTGGCGTTTGTGCATTTTGTAAGGAGGATGGTGAGGACGGACCATGTTACTTCGCAGGCGGGGATCCAGATACTCGGTCGGATGCGTGTCAGTAGCATGTTGCTGAGTAGTTAGTATGCCATTGACAGTGAGAAGGGGGGAGAAAATTACCTTGGGATCTCGCCGATGACATATCCAACAGTCCAGCATGTTTGCATATAGTTCAACTCATTGCCGAACAGATTCATGTCTTCTTTCATCCCAGAGACAAAGGCATTGTTGATGTTCACCTGTCTCGTTAGTCTCATTCCATACGCCGTCAAGACTCACTTACCTGGTCCAAATACTTAATGAAGTATCCAAGTGACGCCAAAGTCATAAGAGCAGCATCGAGCTTGAACAAGAACTTGCGCTCTTCAGGTGATTTGTCAAAGGTATCCCATATATATGACTTCCAGCTCCTTTTGGGCGTTTCCTGCAGGACAGCTACAACAGGTGCATCTGAGTCAGAGCCTGGAGTAAACTCTTGCGCACCTTGGACCTTCTCTGTCGAGAGCTGTTTGCGACTGTCTGTCATGTTGATTGCGTAGTCGGGAATGGGTAGGGTTGAAGATGGTGGCTGGTCGGGGAGAAAACTTTCTTTTAAGCTTATTTTCGTAGATGACGCTACAACCCTGATCTCCAGCCGGTTTATCTCCCCAGCACCACAGGTATTTACTGCTTTGAGTAATCTCATCGCGCTGTAACCGACGTAGCATCCTGCGTGGCGAGCGTTATGCATGAACATTATGTGCTATCCCATCCAATGAAAGAGTGCACAATGCACTACTCATCCTGCCCATCAATTGCGTCAATACACGATACCCCATATCTGGTGATGATATTTCCGGAAATACTCAGATCTGCAGTGATAAGGCCGAGAGCAGGAGTCATGTATCCGCGATTGTAACGTCGGGATAGCTTGGTGATTCGCTAGTCGCGGTGACGTGACCGAGACCTGGTATGTGGTGATCACGCAGGTTCAAATCTCACTAACGGGGAACAGAACAAGAACCGAGATAAAATGGTAAGCTTACTGCTCCTTTAAGGATCGCATAACAGTGTTTACACTCTTGTTCAAATCTTATTGTACGAATTCTTGTCATGCGACAGGAGTATTCGGCAGGACTGTGACTCCGAATATTTAGCCCATCTGGTCAATACATCATTCAACTAATGCTATTTTCGAAAGCAGTAGTACAAGTCCCGGTGCCTTATCAGGAAACTGCTCAGAAATTCTGAAGTTGTGGCAGCGTGTATCACTGGGGGATGGGGAAGTGGTACAGGTTAGGCAGCTTTGTGCTGCTCAAATCATAGTGTCGGATGGCCTTGATCAACGTCAATAGTGTATCTAAGGAGCAGTAAGCTCTTGCTATAAGGTAAGGCGAAGGATTATATGAGAAACCTTCATAAGTACTATAGTTTCCTCGACGATGGAGGCTAGGTCATCGGGTCTGGGATTTTGGTCACTAGATTTCTCATGATTGACAAACAAGCAGGACATGTTCAGATGCACCGAATTCATGGACATCCAGAAGGCATTCTATAATTCTGATTCATGATCTGGATGTTCCTACTACAGGGTATCAAGAATCCGATGGTTTTGCACTTCAGGAAGGGGAAGAAGTACATACAACGCGCCTTTACGCATAGAATACAGGCCCATGACATATGCGACTCAAAGCATTCTAGTCCCCAACGTGGACGATACCCTCAACGAATATTCCTAGGCAAATACAACGCTTTAGCCGCTACATCAAATCGATAAGTCCATCTCGCTCAAGCCTCTGTAAGCCCTCCAGTCAACTTCAGAACATTCCAGTGGAGCAAGTCTCGTGTCGCAATCGCATCCTCAAGGCTATCATGCCCTTTCCCCTGCTGGATGGCTCTCCCCAACCGCTCCTCAGCCAACTTCTTCAACGAAAGCCCAGTCTTTGTCTCACGATTATTCCCTTCAACAATAAGCGTGTCAATAAGTCGAGGATGAATCCATCGCAGACAAGTGAGATCTGAGTTGACACCATGCCCAATGACAATGGTACCCGGACCCACGAACTTCCAGACCAAGGCCCGGGCGTTTCTCCAGCCAAACACGCACTTTCGCTTGTTCCGAGCTTCGTTCATCATCTTCCAGGTTACGCCTGACCATTTGGTGTTCAAGTGCTGCATCGGAACGTCAGGCCAGACGAACTTGTCGATCAGAACTTGGCTGGTGAAGTAGTCGATGAGGGTCAGGCGGATCAGCTCATTGTCACCGGATGCAGCCGTTCCCATTTCACAGTCGATCACGACGGCAACACGCGTATTCTTTGTCAGAGCGGGAGGCGTTGCGGAGTACTGCCAGCGAGTGGAAATCTCCTTTATGGTACGACTTTCGGGTTGGTGCTCGTCTTCTTGTTTGCAGGGACGGCCTGTCGGATGCTGGTCACAGCAGGTCCATTTCTGTGATAATGGTTAGTGAGCCATGCTTCAGTTCCAAGAGGCCAGAGATACTACTTTGTTGACAAGCTTTCCATCGTGGAATTTACAGCGCATTTCGGGGGCCTGTGTTTCCTCCAACTTGAGTTGTTCCATCCCCAGTGAAACAACCTCATCCACAATCTTACTCTGCAAGGATCCCGGGGCAGTCGAAAGCGCGGCATCTTTCTTTGGAAGCAACTTTTGTCGACTTCGTCGTTCTTCTTTTACAAGCACTAGCCATGTTAGATATCAGTCGCGGGGCAGGGTCAAGGGATTCGTACAGATATTGCATCTCGCACAACGTCGCTTTTTCTCGAGGTCGGCTTCTGACAGACGACCTGTCACATAGCCCTTTGATGCCAGACACTCAGCCGAATGAACGAGTCCAGAAAGGGCGTCAAGATAAGACGGCTGATCCAACATTGCGGCGCTTAAAGGCGCGATGGTGGTTTCCATGATGAGAGTGATAGGGCAGAAAGTATGAAAGATGCTTGAGACCCAGTACAAAGTTGAAGAACAAAATGAACGGAAGAAAAGAGTGCAGATGAAAGTTTGTGTCGTATGATGTTGTGAATGTTGAAGGGAAGTGGTGAGAAAAGCAGCTGCGGGGCGAAAAGTTCAGTTTGACCGGCTGGTGGTCAGCTGCGTCGTGCCAGTGGTGGGGCACTGAACCAGTGAACAGTGAGGCCAGTGCCACTGGAACTTACAGCCCTTGAATGTTGGACATCGCGATGCAACGGAGGCTACTGTCGCAAGCGAAATTGAAAACGAAGATAAGAAATACAGGAAGTTTAATAATAGATTACTGATAGGAACAAGGGCAAGAAGTTGCGGACAGGCCAACCTGTTCCTGGGATGCGGTCTACATGGTTTAAGAAATGAAGGCTCAGCCCAAGCTACTGCCTGGCTACTGAATTTATCTTGGAAGCTCCTTAGGTGCCAGTCTTTTCATGGATCAATCTTATGCTTCAATCACCTATCAGATACCCAAAGTGTAGCCTCACGGCATGCTGTTGCTCCATCAGATATGCAAATGGGGTACGAGAAATCTCGCTTTCTGCATTCTCTGCCAAAGCTTTTGGTATGGCTTCAGACCTGTAGTCTACGAACTAGAAACTTGTATAAGTAGTCTTGATAGGATCGAAAAGCGAATTCCGAAGAAGAACTCGAGCGGTTGCAGAAGACGAATAGCAGCGACGGCTCTCTCATCATACGTATCGCTAAATCTTTCTCTGCTCAGCCAGCTTGGCTTCTAGGGTCTCAAGATACAGATAAGACAGCCACTGCAAATCAGTCTTCGTAGATTGCTCCTCGCCAGCCGCCTGCATCAATTTCGATCTTTCAACTTCAAACAACCTCATCATATTAGTCACCCCCATCATCTCATGGATCCTCTCGATCTTATCCTGCCGCCACGACTGCCACGTACTCAGCACCGAAGGCCAAGCCTCATCATTCAATTGTTCGGAAAGGACCTTAGTGAATGAAAAGGCATCCTCCGAAGCCTGGTTCACTCCTTGACCAGATGAGGCCGGCATGGCGTGCGCAGCGTCTCCAATCATGATGTCATTGCCAGGAGATGATGACCAGCTAGATAGCTTAGGCATGGCATAGAATGGCCAGCATAAGGTGCCTTCTGGGCGCTTGCATAATTCATCAATCGCATGTTTCGCTGCATCATGCCATTGACCATAATCCTTCCGTAATAAAGTGACTAGAGATGATGGGTCGGAGGCGAGGCTCTCCCAGCCTTTTCTATCGGCTTCTGGATACGTAAATTGCGTTCCAACCATGAGGTCTGATCCATCTATCACTTCAGGAACCATGGAAAGACAGCCAGGCTTTCCCAAGCTCGTACAACCAGCTGCAAAGTCCTGATCTGGCCATTGAACTGACTCCGTTGAAATATGTCCATATACACATAACAGATTAGCGTGAACAGGAACAAGATCCGTGATGTGACGTCTCAAGGTTGAATAAATACCATCAGACCCGATTACCATTGTAGCGCTTTCTGTCCTGTCACAAACCTGGAAAATAACCCCCTCAGTCGTATCGCTGATGATATTCTCGAGTTTCATACCATAGAAAATGGGTACTTTCCTCTCAGCCAGGGTGGCCTTCATTTCCTTGAGTAGGGCGAGTCGATAGAGACGGTAGCATGGGTAAGTATCCGAAGCAATCCTCATCTTCCTCAGAGTCTTGTCATCTGCGTCTTTATTAGCGGTGTACTCGCAGATATAGCTCTTGTCTTCCACGCGACTCAGAATTCCTAGCTCATCGAGGATTCGGCACCCGTTAGGTGTGATGCTCACGCCGCTTGAAAGGATATCCGAGTCGGCGGTCTTTGCCTCGAGGGTTCGACATGGAATGGATTGGCTATGCAAGGCTAAGGCAACCGCGGTGCCCTGGATAGTTTGTGAGACTGAAATACGCATCGTTCATGTCAAGTCTGGACATACTCTTAGGCCGGCACATATGACGGCGACACCATTCGTCTTTGTATTGGTGGACATACCGAAACTTGTGTTGGGATCTAATCAGAGAAACTGTTAAGGTACCGAGGAACTTGCCCTCTTGAATTTGTTAGAGGTGTTATACATAGCGCAAATCCAGTATTGGTAGCTTTGGACTAGATGCAAGAAAGGGCATTTCGGAGACTTTGAACAAGTCCAATGGATTGGCTAAGATAGTCTAGACTGGAATTGTTAAAGTTAGAACCTATGTAACCCAAGCCATTTGGGGAGAATCGATGACGATTGACAAAGCGGAAGTTAGCGGGATCGAACAAAGTCCGATATTCCCGGCTCACGGAATCGGCGTTTATGAGTATTTGCCTGGTGCCATCTGCCACTAACGAGATGTAGAATTGAAACACACGGCATGAAGTTGGTTGTATCATAGAACATACCCGCGGGTTCATTTGTGTTCCACGGAACGGTCTACTGTTGAGTGGAGATGCTAGATACAATGAAGCGTTCCTGTTCATGATATGCCCGGTCTAATGCTTCATGCGCTCACTACGACCCTTCAAAACCTCAGCCAAAGCGATACCATCCTTAGTAGCCTCGTCCAAATCCTCCCTTGGCAAACCAAGCAATTCGTTCTGCGCTTTGGCTGACAGATCACTCGGATCCTCTGGGAAGAACGCCCTTGCATAGAGCAACTTGCTGAAACCACTCATATCTCCTCGCTTGACCTGCACCATTCCCTCTTCATACCTCTTCTTGCTTGACTCGTGAGTGACAATCCAGTCAGCGTCGGAAGTACCAGTGACACGCTTGACGCTCTCAAAGAGATCTCGCTGACTAACGATAAAGCTGTTTAAGTAAACAGCCCTGTTGAATAAGCTCGAAACGGTAAGACTCTCGTCATTCTCATCTTCAGGAAGTTCCTTCAAGCTCAAAATCTTGGCAACAGCTCTTCCAACCTGCGCAAGCGTAGAAGTCGAGTTCTTCACATTCCCATCATCATAAAGAGTAAGAGTCTTCTTGTCAAAGTCGAACCCAAAACGACTCTCACCGCCAGGAAGACTATAGTCGAACCAGAAGCCGCAACAGACAGTGATCCACTTCATACCAAGTCTCTCAATCTCGTCTCTGTTTGCTTTAGCTATCGGTCCAAGAAGAGTCTCTTCCCCGAGCTTGACCTGTTCGATGTCACCGGCGTAGCCATTCGGCATGATGTAAGGTACACCAGCTTTGGCGGCAGCTTGGACGAGTTTGCTATGTGTGTCCTTGGGAGCGTTTGGAGCCATGGTTATGATCAGAAATTGCTGGTTGTTCAGGGCTGCTATGAGTGTTGACTCGTTGTTATAGTCGACCGGCGCGACAATAATTCCGTTAGGAAGGTTGCTAGTGCTTCCCAAGCGCGTCAGAGCAGTGATGGTATGTTTGCCGGTTTGGAGAAGGGCGTTGGCGATGTGAGAACCGACTGTACCGCCGGCCTGACCTACATGTTAGTGCCGTTCGGTGGAACAAAGGCTGGGTATACTTACGCCGACGATTGTAACTCTCTCGATGGAGTTGGTAAAGCCCGTTGGCTTGCTTTTAGCGTAGTTGGCCATTTTTGTCGTAGGCAAATGTGAAGGAGCGGAGAGTAGTTGTGATTGTGGCTGTAGGTGATGATAGTTGTGCTCGATGAGATTCTATTGCGGGAAACTTTGTTGGCTTTTATAACTGTAATCTAACTTTGTTTGTTTGGCCGGGATGTTCAGCAGTCTCAAATCTCGGTATTTTCGTATCCATGGCTTACAAACTGAGTCTCTCTGTCCCTCGCATTCTCGGGATATTTCTATGGCTGGATCCACATTTGCCCGGTATATCGGGTGTAGCACGGGAATAATGCTGCTCATTCCTGACTTCCAATAAACCGAGACGAAATCACCGAGAAGAACCGCGACAATCATTCCATCATTGGAGAGCCTTGCGTGTAATCTCAGGCCTGTTGCATACCGGGCTTTTCTTATCTGTGGATAGTTGGACACCGGCGGTAGGATGACTCGATCCTACGAAGAAGCGTCGAGCAAGAGCGCAAGAATGCAGGGTTTCAAGATTTTACTGATGGTCACTCTACAGTCTTTTATTGGCATGGCGCATATTGATACTTCAGCCTTATACCAGCCGGTTATTCCCATTCAGAATGTTACATATACATTGAATCTCCGCTGACGCTTACACATCTGTGCGCTTAAAGCAGGTCATCTTACCGGGAGTCAAGGTATAGTTTAATCAAGTTCTACACTGCCCAAGGGAGACCGTATAAACAGCAACACTGTTCAGTATGCATTCCATTGGTACCTGATGAGGATTGCAACACTAACTACGTCCCCTGTGTCAAATATAGTAGAGCCATAAAGAAGAAAAGCAATGCGGCTACAAAAGCAGGGAGAACTAAAGCAAACATGTTTCTGTAACAAGAAGAGGTATTGGCGTTAAACTTGCGACGTGCAGATGGGACCTTAGTATTCCCTGATTCAGTTCCATCATCCGGATCTGGAAATCTCGTGACACCAAAGCTTTCGGGCTTGTACCTCTTCCATCGCCCATCTTCGGATCTATGGCTCAATGGCCGACGAACCCTTTGCAGTGCTGAGACAATGCTGAACTGAGAGCGATCGCCGGCGATGAAGAGGATAATGAAGTAAGTTGGCCGAGGTCTGGACAGGGCTGTCATCCTTGTGACAATGAAACATCTGGGTGGCAGTATTCCTGGAAAGTGCCATTGTCGGAGCGGCGAGCCAAGAGGAAGGTGTGGCGCTATGCTGTTTTGTATATCCCACATGATAGAGAACCAAGATCTCGAAAAGCACCCGAAGTAGGCCGTTGTGTACAGCCAACATGGACTGTTAATCTCATAGCTTCGTCCATTCACATAAAGGTGTGGGATCAGCGGATCTAAGAAGTCATAGATTGGCATGTAAGGGCTCAAATCTCCATCAAACAGGCGTATAAGGACCTCCAGATATCTTTCACAAAGGCAATCGTTAACTGGGGGCCTCCATTTCCCACCAGGGGGTATCCGAGATACAATACCTAGATGTCCGCTCATCATGGCGAACAAAGCAATCCGAAAGCGAGCTCTCTCTTCTTGTCCGTCCCATCTCATCTCATAGTCCAGAAGATGACGGACGTGATGCAATCTGCCAAGGAAAGCAGCGGCAGTTAAGGTAATCCCGGAGCCGAAATTAACGCTGACAGATGGGTCTGGCCCGGCGCGGAGTAAAGTATCGACCAAGCTTAGCTGACGGTGTGCCGTTCCTTGGATGCATTGAAGCGCGAACTTAGATGCATTGAGGCCGAGACCATGGAGTTCACACTCGTACTTAGGATATGACCATAAGGCCCGCCTCAGGGTCTGTTTTTCGCAGTTTACCAAGTTGATGTAGGGGTGGTTAGATCCAAAGAGAAAAGGGAAGACAGTCGGCCCAAAGGCTCTCCGAAGGAGTATGGCAATTGCCTCCCTATGATCTTGACAAGACATGTCAATCGATATACCTGGCATCTCCAGTAAATATTGAACAAACGAGATATTTCCCTCCCTCAATGCGCATACTAATGGCAAGACCCCTTCCCACGGCTCTTCGACATTGGCACCAAGATTCAGGAACAGCGGAGCGAGGCTGGATTTCGAATTCCGAGCTGCCAGGCTGAGAAAGTGATTTGGGTTGTACACCTTCGTATTTGCGTCAAGAAGGAGCTTGACGGTTTCCTCATCCTCTAACATGATAGCGCGCTCCATAGCAGTTTCACTTCTACTCCTTAGGTTGACATCTGCCCCTGCATCAAGCAATCTCTGTATGATGTATCTTCGATTTTGCTTTGTTGAAAACAATAACGCAGCTTTTAAGGGTGTATCTGACCGTATTGTGCGAAGATGCTGGGTGAAAGGAACATAGTTCACATCTGCCTCGGCTTCAATCAGAGCCTCAAAAGCTTTCTCATTGTTGTACTGTATTGCTGCTACCAGAGGTCCTGGGGTGCCGGTGTTAAGCTTTGCTTTTGCGAGCAAGATAAATCTCCAAATAGATTCATGCCCATTTTGGATGGCTAGTGTAAGAGGAGACGGTGTAGACTCAGGACAAGTGTCAAGTTCACCACCAGCCTTCTCCCAGAGATCTCTCAGAATATGAAAGAGTCCGTAGTTGGACATCAGCTGCAAAGGTGTGAATATTCGAGAAAGACGACTAAATCGTATAAGCCTTTTTCCCTTATGAGATGCCACGGTCTCCGTTACATTCAAGAGACACTTCCAAGATTTAAAAGACGAGCTACCTTCGGAAATCGGTTCCAAGAAGTCGCGTAAAAGATTTGAGAGTTGAGAATATATGAACGTAGGTAAATCCAATTCATGGGTATGCCAGAATGCGTACCGAAGTATGTAGCGACAATGAACTATGTGTTTAACACGACTAACATCTGGATGAGATGGTTTACGTGCCACGATGCACCAAGGTTCTCTAATTGACCCCGGATATCGCGGCTCCCGAACTGAAGTTATTGAATATCTTTGGAGAAACTTGATGGAAGAAATGGCAACGTGGTGATGAGATTCAAGCATGCTGTAATGATGCCTCTCGATATACTCTCGTGCCGACAAGTGCGAGAATCGCCAGACGTCCGACTGCCGGTCGTAGACGAGGAGGTTTCCACAGATGCTTTGGATGGTCTCCGGTATGAAGACTGTATCAGCTTCTATAGTACCAGATTCCCGTTCTATATGCATCATCAAAGACAGCTCGTCAGTCTTTAGAGGCACGAATGCACATAGAACCCATTGGAAGGCTCGCGTAGCCAGCTTCTCTTCAAATGGTGACATTTCATGGATCTGATTCCAGACCACATCGTACGCGCCCTTTAGTCCGATCGGTGAGGTTTCGAGTAGCTCCCTGATACTCCTTTCGCTCCATAGCTTAAGTCGTCGGATCTGATCAACCTGCAGTGCTGCCCATTGGAACATTCCTTGGCTTTTCTTGTGAAACACCGATTGGACTTCTTCCTGGAACTTGGGACCTATGTCGGCCCAACGAGTGTCTTGAAACAGCTTATCCTGCACGTAAGATGAGATATCTTCTTCATTGTCCGTTGCTTCTACCGTCATGACAGGTCTTCCCTTGAAGTGGCGTAGAATGTCCTCGTCATGCCTGCTGGAGATGAAGACACGCAGCTTGGAGCTCCTGATGGTCAAATTCGAGAGAATTCTCATAAGCTCCTCTCGGGTGTTTCTATCACACTCATCCAGGGCATCGAGGATAATAGTTGTCTTGGGGTAATCATCGGCAAGCCTCCCGATAAGACTTTCGCAAGTCGCCACGTCGAATGTTGTACCGTTAAGTTCAAGCCTGCTTGGCAGGCCTTGGAGAGCGATGTGGATTGTGCCACTTTCAACATCCTTGATGGGCGTGGATAGTTGACGAAGAATGCTGCGGAGGATATCCTGAGGATTCCGTCGATTCTCCTCGTCTCTCTTGCAGTAGAAAAAGGCGACTGCATCCCCAGTTTTAGCCCTCTCAATTGAATAGTCGACTACTCGTGAGATGAGAAATGTTTTCCCGGCTCCAGCTGTGACTTGTTAGAACTGAAAGGTGAGAATGCAGAACAAACGCTACACTTACGATTCCCGTAAAGAATGGTAACTGATGAATCACTCTCCTCCCATCGAATGAACGTCTCCCTCTTCAGAATCCACTCGCAGGTACCCGCAGTTCGCTTTCTGCTAACTTCGTCATGGTGGGCACGAAACAAGATAGAAGAGATCGCTCTAAGTGTCTCGCGTCGTTCTTCTTCATCAATCCGTACTAGCAGTTCTTGGACTCGGTCCCTTATCTCGGTGAGAGTTGGCTGGATCTTCTGCAACAGATCGAGAGATTTGCTCGACAAGGTGTGATTGAGGATTTTGTGGCAATTCTCTCCGCAAGCTATGACCTTTTTGCGCTGTACTTCCAAGTCCCTGTGAATGCTCACTACCTCGGATGAATTAAATATCGCTGTAGCTTTGCGTTTGACCTTATGCTTGCTTGAAATTGTGTAACAATACTGAAGAGCGCTAAATAGCGACGAGTAAAACTTGATTAATTCCTCTTCCAAGTGACCGAGGCATTGTTGACTTAGTTTGATGTCGTCCTGGGCTTCTCCGATATGCATAGACTCTTTTGTGTAGACCATCTCTAAAACCCGACCAGAGAAGACGAAGTGCGGGGTCGAGGCGAGGAGTTCAAGAATGCTCTCTGCCTGCTCTTTTTCGGCCAGGACAGCCTGAATGAAGTTAGGTCATTAACTAAACCATTGAAACTGGGGCATATTATACCTGTAGGGCGAAACGGAAAGCAGCCCATGGAAGCGCAGCATGAACGGGGTCGAAGGACGAGACGACATCACCAATCCCTTTGACCTTATCCAACCAGTGAATGATCTTATCAAAATACTTTCTGAACTTATGATTGGACTTTTCAAAGTCTTTCTGCTTTTTGGTTGTTTGTTCAATGAGCGCATCGATCTGTTCGGTCGCTGTCGCGTTGGGCTGTATACCTTTTTCGAGGGAGGCTAACCATTCTTTGACATCCACGGGAGGATTCTCACGCGCCTTCGTCCATAGGCATGACGTGTTAGCCATGATAGACGAAACGGCACAGGATCGCCGTGACCAATGTTGATAGTACTGCAGAGCGAAAGGTGTACGTAGCAAAGTGAACAAAAAGACTGAAGTTTGGCATCAGTGCTGAAAAATACAAGCATTTGGAGATTTTCAACTGCGTGGCCAACAGATTATGGCCACGTGAGCTGCAGCTCAGCCGCACTGTCAGCCTGCGTGTCTGCCTTGTATGCAGATTTTGCATAAAATCACTATTATTAGCAATTTATGTCCTTGAGTAGTTTGGAAATGTAAAAAGGAAGATCGTAATTGATTATTGCATAAAACTTTAAACTGATGTCAACCTCAAGCCTCTTGGCTGTTCGATCTAGGATATGGCAGCACCCCGCAATGATGGTTCCGATGTAGATACATATTCGTGGACCTGCTAAGCACTGGTATAGCCGCGGAAGCCATTACTTCGATGCTCGTCGAGAAGCGACCTTATAAAAGAGACTCCCATCGTAGATCCCTCTGATATCCTCCTTCATCATGCGCCCGTCATCCGGCCAAAGCAATATGTAAGTCGCCAACCCTGTAACAGTAATTAGCTCTCGTGGTCCATGAAAGAAGTATGAGTGATCATCTACTCACATTCGAAGAAGGCACCGCCCCATCCGATAGGGTCAGCGATCAGTCGTTGACCCTTTATTAAATTAATGACGTCCCATATCGTCAAGTGATCACGACCTTCCGCATACTTGGAGAATATGTCCTCGAACTTCTGAGGTATAAATCGCCCTTCAGTGTCATAAGTCCCAGTGTCGCTACCATGCTTATCCTTGTGAATGTTGTCGATATGAATTCGGAAGAACGGGTCAGGGAGGAGCGAGGACTGCGTTGTGTATGAGAAGTTGCCGTGGATAATGAGCACCGAGATGAGAGACAGGATGATTCCATAGCCTAGCTGGTAGAAGCCTCTAAAGGTGTCAAGTGGCCAGATCACACCATCATGGTCCTTAAAGTCATTAGTATCGCGTTGGAAGGCGTGCGGAATAGAGATGCTACCTTGTCAAAAAAATCGCAATGCTGCTGCAGAACCTGGGAAATATCAGCGCTGAGTTCCACGGAGTACGTATGATCCTTACCGTTTGATCCTGGTGTCGCTGAGCCCAATCATTCTCTGTCGTTCCCTCGGGACGCTCGTGGGTAGCGGCAAGATTGGCTCTCGCAACTCCTGGAAGATATCAGCAAGCTTGCATCCCCATTACTAGCTTCTGATGCTTACCTGCATGAGCGAGTCGAGGCTTGTCAACGCCCGGTTGATATGGTTTTCGCTCAACAGTCACGGGAACTACATCAATTGAAGTTGTAATAATTGAATTAGGATCGACCTTCAGCGCGTCAGAGTAAGACTTTGTGTTTTTGGGATCGTCGAAGTCCATTTTGGCAATGTCGCAATGGCTGTATGTCAAAGGTCGTTGAAAAAGGGAAAGTGAGGTGTAAGAACCAGTTTATATTCTATTTCGCTGCTGGAATGTAATTCTCATTTTAACATGTGAAGATGGGGATGTAAACATTTGACGTCATTGATTCATGCCAAGTCATAACAATCGCACGACTTTCCATTGCTTGCCTTGTCCACACACGTTTAGATATGTGTAAACAAACGTGTCATCGAACCGCAAGCGAGATTTTCTGGTCTGTATTAATAATTGTTGCTTCCTGGTTTGCCGTGCCTGGTTTAAGTTTCAGACTGCTACGGTATGACCATGATGAGAAGTCATAAAAGACTAGGCGTGGCGTCATCATGACCCCAAATATCCCTGCCCGACCGTAACCACACGACACCAGTGTACAGTGCATATGGCGGTTTCATAATAAAATAATCAAAGACTCAGTGGCTAGAATGTTCTACTGCTCTAGTAGAAGAAATGATAAAAACGTAGCGTGTTCTCGATCTTGGTATTTGCGGCCAAGTTTCCTCATCACTTATTCACCACGTAAAGCCAGGATTTTACGACTAACTTACAATGGACAAAGCACTAAAAACTGGCCTCTCAGCAGGCATGTCTGCTATTTCGGGCTTCCATTCGAAGAAGCCCAATTGGGCAGACCCAGAAACTGCGGGTGCCAACGTCTTACCGACATCATACTGCCCAGAACCATGGTCTCGAGTGGAGTTCCCGAGCGCCCAAAAGCCCGTCAAGGCTTCAAATATCTGTATCGGTGCTTGGTCGTGGGGCGACAAGTCGACATGGCAATGGGATGAAAAAGAACTACCCCACGTCATGATGGCTTGGAAGACGCTTTATGAGGCTGGCATCAATTTCATCGACACTGCTGAAGCATACGGCAATGGGGAGAGCGAAAGGATAATCGGAGAACTAGTTGAGGATATTCCCCGCGAGACCATTGTCATACAGACCAAGTATTTCAGCACTCCTCTCAAGGCCGAAACCTACCTTCATCCTGTCGATGGACCCGTCAAGAGTCTCAAGGCCAGTCTTCAGCGGATGAACCTCGAATACGTCGACATTTACCTGATCCATGGACCCATCCATCCTCAAAGCATCCGTGCCATTGCAGAGGGTATGGCTCAATGCGTCGAACAAGGCCTTGCACACTCAATTGGCGTCGCAAACTATGACGTCGAAGACGTTCAGAAGATTAACGATGAACTAGCAAAGTTCAATATTCCTCTCGCGACAAACCAATGCGAGTACAGCATTCTTCGTCGCTACCCCGAACTCACTGGAAACATCGAGAAGTGTAACGCCAGCGGCATGATCTTCCAGTCGTACTCATCACTTGCACAAGGACGATTGACTGGTAAGTACACCAAGGATAAACCGCCGCCAAAATCACGCCGCTTCAGCAGCTACAAGATGGAAGATCTTGAGCCTGTACTTGAGACTCTGGAAAGGGTTGCCGAGAGACGGCGCAAGAGTATTGCCGCGGTCGCTTTGAACTATAATATTAGCAAGGGAGTCCTGCCAGTTGTTGGAATTAGGAATGTCGAACAGGCCAAGTGTGCTATTGAGGCGCTTGGATGGAGGCTTACGGACAGTGAGATTGTTGAGATTGACAAGGTTAGCATTGTCGGAGATAAGACTGTGCTTTGGCAGCAGGGCTAGGTACTTGGGCCGTAGCCGGATAATAGACTAGAATAGCACTGATTAGCTTATCGCTGAGAACAAAGATTAATCAAGGGTAATGGATATGAGGATTCTCAAACCCGATAGATACCGGTGAACCCGATTATGACCTTACAGGCGCAAAAGCTTTGTCGCAGCCTGAATCGCTCCTTTCTTTCCAGTGGGAAAGTGTCAAGAAGCGGTATCACAATGCCTGCAAGAACTTCAGCTGGAGTGGTTGTCAGGCAACGAGATATGTGGCTAAGTGTGATAGGCTGTTTTGAAAATTGCATGCGGGTGCCAAGCTGGGGCTGAATGGTCATATCATGCGGTAGCCTACTAAATTAAGCGCCCAGCAACGCCAGAAAATGCAGGCTCCGCCAAATCAAAGGCTGTGCTTACGCGCCGGCGGCAAGACAAGAAGCAGACTGTGATCCCTGCCATACCGCCGTTCTTTCTTCACACAACATTTTGCATTCTTGACGAGCATTCAAGCACCTCAGTTCAGCAGCATACTATGCCCGAGGTTGAGGAATACACAATTGGTTGGATCTGCGCTCTGAGCAAAGAGCTCATCGCAGCCAAAGCATTCCTCGACGTTCTCCACGATCCGGTTGACAACGCAGCGATCAACGACGACAACAACTACACACTCGGTAGCATTGGCAAGCATAATGTTGTCATTGCAGTCTTGCCGTACGGCCAATATGGTCTCGTCAATGCTGCGGCAGCCTTGGCACACATGACCAGGACGTTTTCCAACCTGCGAGCTGTGCTCATGGTCGGGATTGGTGGCGGCGTCCCAGGGAAGAAAGACATCCGCCTGGGTGACATCGTCGTGGGATCCGTAGGTCGAAATAGCAGCGGGGTCATTCAGTATGACTATGGGAGGGCTGTCCAAGGCGAGGAATTCGCTGTTACTGGTCATTTGAACCAGCCGCCAATGGCGTTCCTCACAGCTATGAGTGCTCTGCATGCTACGTATGAGATGGAAGGTCATGAAATCGAGAGCAACATAGATAAGGCCCTCCGAAAGTACAAACGACTAGCGAAGAAATACAAAAAACCCGCCGTTTCTACCGATCGATTGTACGAGGCAAATTTCGTCCATCAGGGACACGAGGGTATAAGCTGCAGTCGGTCCTGCGGTGATGACAATCTAGTGCATCGATACGAACGGGACGAGGACGAAAACAATCCTGCCATTCATTGCGGCCTGATAGCATCGGGAAACTCCATGATGAAGGACGCACTTCAACGCGATAAGCTGGCAGCCAAGCATGGTATCCTGTGCTTTGAAATGGAAGCTGCAGGGCTTATGAATCATTTCCCATGCGTGGTCATCAGAGGGATCTGTGACTATTCTGATACGCACAAGAACGACGAGTGGCAGGAGTACGCAGCTATGGCTGCCGCCGCCTATACTAAGGACTTACTGCTTCAGGTAGCTCCGAGCAGTGTACAGAAGGAGGAACGGATTGAAACTATTTTGGGGCATCGTGAGTAATGAGACATGTGATATAAGTTCTGGGTACTGATAGAAAGAAATAGTGAATGAAAAGGTGGATCATATTCACCAGTTAGCCGCGGAAAGCAGCCATGACATTAAATCTCTGTCGTCCAGCTTTCAAGATGAGGCTCTATCGAGATGGCTCAACGCAGCTGATCCATCCGTCGATCTCAACAAGGCTCGCGAAACATGGCACTCCGGTACCGGGCAGTGGTTATTAAACAGCTCTCAGTATCTCACCTGGAAATCCCAGAATGATTCCTTTCTCTGGCTAAATGGAAATTCCGGTACAGGAAAGACTATTCTAAGCTCGACTGTCATTGAAGATATACAAAGCTCCCTTCCTGAGCTTCGTAACAGCGCTCTGTTGTACTTCTACATAACATTCACCGACAGCCGAAAACAGTCACTTCAGGCCATCCTAACATCTTTGATCAGCCAACTATACTACTACTGTCAAAAATCCCGACTCCCAATTATCTCACTCTATTCGCAATGTGGTAGTGGGAACAGTAAACCAAGCATGGAACAGCTGAAATCTACGTTTCGTGAAATGCTGTCACTTGCGGGAGAGGTCTTTATCGTTATTGACGCCTTGGATGAATATGAGAACCGAAGTATACAGCGACACGAGCTACTGGCCTGGATAGAAAGGTTTGGCATTGAACCAGTCAATGCCCATCTCCTCGTTACCAGTCGTCCGGAACATGACATCAAGACCTCCATCGAAACTTGGGCTAACTCTGGCAGTATCATCTCACTCCAAACAGACAACGTGGGCAGAGATATTTCTGATTACGTCCGTGATATTGTGATCAAGTCCCCAAGCTTTGCGCGCTGGCACGGGCATACTTCAACCCTGGATGATATCGTTAATGCCTTGACGACCAAGGCAGATGGAGGGTATGATTACCCAAGGCCCCCATATTAATAGTGGATGCTGATGATTGATTTGAAGGTTTCGTTGGGTCGCTCTACAATTGGACCGCTTAAAAGACTGTATCAACAAGGAGGAGGTCGATATGACTCTTCATTCACTTCCAACCACCCTTCAAGAGACATATTACCGACTCTTGAACGAACTTACGAGCACTAGGAGGAAATATGTCATTCGCATTCTTCAGTTCCTAGCATATTCGGACATCCCATTGGAGCTTGAAGCGTCTGTCGATGCTCTCGCGATAAACCTTACAGCGCCACCAGGCTCACGGTTCGTCATGAAAGAACGTATGCCACTACCGGCTGAGATATCGTCACTTTGCTCCACATTATTTGTCGCAGTATCTGATATATTTCCACCGCACCTGCGCGATACATTTGTTGTCTACGATGATCCGATATTAGTACTCCAGTTAGCCCACTCGTCTGTCAAGGAGTTCATATTATCTTGCCCAAGCTCCGAGTTTGACGGTCTACTCACCGAACCTACTGCAAGGTTGATAATCACCGAACTGTGTCTTACCTACTTCCTGGAAATGGACTGGTCCTTGCCTGACAACGAGTTTTTTGAAATTGATTGTTACAGATCTGCCGACAAGCTATTGAGGAGATACCACTTTGTAGCATTCGCTGCAGAGAATTGGATTCAAGATGCCTCCTGCCCCGACTCAAGGCTCCATACGTTTACACAGTTATCAATGGATCTCTTTTCGAACCCCATAATATTTAAACGTTGGACGTTGATTATTGAGGGTATCGCTTTTAACCAATGGGGCTGGTTTGAGGTCTTCGTAGGAGAACAAGATCAACTGTTTTACGCGAGCTGGTCTGGCGACCAAAACTGCGTCAAGAGGTTGATAGATTCAACGGGCAAGGGCGATGGCTCAGCATGGAATCTTGGTCCTGCCCTTTACGTTGCGTCCAATTCTGGCCATTTAGAGACCGTTGCCCTTCTTCTTCAGGAAGTTGCTGATATCAACGCTGAAGTTGAAGGACAACAGCTGCTTGCTATTGCCGTCGAAGCTGGCCATATAGATGTCATCGCACTTATGATCAAGCAAGGCGGTGATGTCAACGCTCAACGAGGATCGCCCAGCAATGCTCTTTCCATTGCCAGTGACATTGGCCGTCTGGATATCACGGAACTTCTGATTCAGCATGGTGCTGAGCTCAACGGTTATCCCCTCTACAATGCCTCCTGCCATGGCCACTTGAGCATTGCTATGTGTCTAGTGAAAAATGGTGCCAATGTCAACGTGGAGGTACATGATAGTTCAGCCCTTCAAGTCGCTTCCCAACATGGTCATATGGACATTGTTAGGTATCTGATAGAACAAGGTGCTGATGTCAATGCCCGAGGAGGTCCGTATGGCACGGCCCTCTACGCTGCCTCCATCCATGGCTATCTTGAAATTGTTATGCACCTAGTGGAAAGGGGTGCTAATGTCAGTGCCAAAGTAGGTGGTTATACTGCCCTTCAAGCTGCCCGCTGGTCTGGCTATTTAGATATTGTTATGTATCTAGCAGAGAATGGCGCAGATGTACACGCTCCGGGAGGGGTTTTGAAGAAGCATTGCAAGCTGCGATTGAACATGGACGGGACTGTGTAGTCAAATTCCTTCAAGATCATAAAGCTGATAGTAGGTACGTCAATATGTCAAGCCCTGACCGCCATGATGCTCATTATTGTTACATCTTTCGCTTGCGGTTCAATTCCGATGCTCCAAGCACAACTACAAACGCACCACTTCACGCAAATACACAAGGAAATCACTTTACATCTTAGTTCAACTTTCATTGGCCACCACGCTAACACTAGTGTTTTAGTCACCAGAAAGAAGACTAGGCTGCATTTTCCCTCACGTCGCCATCGACCCGCCACGAAGCCTTCTAGTCTACTCGAACATGGAGCTGAAACGCGTATGATGTGCGCTGTTGATGGGGCATTTTGTTTTCGAGACTTTAAGGAGATATATTAAAGGGTCAAAAGATATTCTTGTACCCAGAAACACGGAGCTAGATACTGTACAAAAGCTCGAAGGATCACCTCAAGTATGTTAAATAGAGTGGCGATCATGTAACCTCCTTTCATTACGACCTCTCGTAATTATTCATTATTTCAGCCATCCTCCATGTTGAAGCCAGTTAGCACACTCCTCACCAAGCTCCTTCTTCGCCCTCTCCTCATACGCCTTACAATCCTCCTCAGACAAAATATCCTTCCATCGGCAGTTCGTTCCCTTGTAGACAAAGTCCTTCGCACCATTCGCCCAAGCAACCTCAGCCTGAGGCGGCGACGCAAGATGCGCATGTTCCTTCATCCAATCAAACGTAGAATGCTCAACAACATCTTTGAACTTATCCTCTG
The DNA here is from genome assembly GCF_000149555.1 of Fusarium verticillioides 7600. NCBI lineage: Eukaryota > Fungi > Ascomycota > Sordariomycetes > Hypocreales > Nectriaceae > Fusarium > Fusarium verticillioides. Next base: position 329,813 of record NC_031680.1, on the reverse strand, counting down.
GCATGTCAGGAATCTCAAGGAACTTTGCAATCCGCTTGATGCCTCCCTCAAGATCCGCCTTGAGGTCATTGAAATGCACGAGAAGCAAGTTGGGCTGATCACGATGCTCCCACCATCCACGAATATGACTCCAAAAAGGCCAACCGATGGAACTTGGCATGTCGTCCTTGACAAGCTGATCGAAAATGTCTTTGGGGTTCTCACTTGGTCGTACAGGAGGTTGACCCTCATAACCTGTGTTCTCAAAGAAGCTGTAGAAAGTATCTGTAGCGCGATACATATGATGATGTATACTCCAGACCATATCACGGCCATCGCGCGCGATGAAGATATACTTGACTTGGGGGTTCCAGACAAGAGCATCAAGAGGGAGATGTGTCTTGAGGAAGCGACGGTGCGTTTGGGACTCGATTAGGCCAAGCATTGCTTCCTTGGGGACGATACGCATATCGACCCATGGTGAGAGAGCGCCTGCGGGGACTGTTGGGTCGCCTTGATGAATCAGCTGCGAGACGATCTGTTGAACCCACTAATCGCTCTATTAGCTACATGCTGAGACGAATGAGTAAGTCACTTACAGTTGTGCCTGACTTGGCGTACGTCGTGATGATGATATCATCAGGTCTGAACTTTACATCGTTCCAGATAGACGACTCCATGTGATGGTTACTCTCCTCACGAGTCTTCTGCGGCATGTTACCGTTGGTTCCATTCGTTGTAGTCATGTTGATTGATCTCCAAAGTAAGCAAACGAACTCAGTGCAGCAAACTCCAAGGAACTCCGCTTTCGCATGGCGAACAGACCTCTCTTATATGCGCCAATCCAACGTTTTCCAAGTTCTCGTATCCTAGTAGGATGCAGGTAAGACCGAAGGATCTTCAACCCTGCTCCCCGGGTCTTGGAACCAAAGTCTCACCCAAAGGCTCCATTTGCAGCGGAACTCGCTGACAATCATCAACCGACAGCCCGAATCACGGCCCGAAATGGAAAAGATCATCGTGAGCTTCGTCACATGGGATGGTACTGATGTCAAGCTAAGGTACGAAAGGGGATCAACACAGCGCTGTCGATAAACACCTTAGTGTGACGGAGATCGAATTACCCCGTTTATGACGTCGCTTAAGAGGCGTGATGGGAAAACGGACCCCAAATGTTCAAGGCTGCCTATAAATCGGCCAATAGTCTTTGGCAGGAATCTCAAAGGTTGCCGCATTGGCCTTGAAATCTCTCTCGCTTGGGTTCTCTTCGGATAAGACCTTATTTAGCTGCATCACAGTTGAACGATTAATATGCTACTTGAACATATTCGGCCATTTAGACGTGCCAGGTGATAACAGAGGGTTGGGAAAGGTTTACTACTGGAGGCCGCGAGAATTGTGATGGGGATAAGCTGCCTTGGTGTTCTGCTTATGCTAGCCCGTGCCGTTACGCCGCTTAAAGTCACCGCTCTTCGGGGATTTGAGCCTTTTGCCACGACGGTCAGCATCGTGAGGTGGACCTAGGTAAGACCGATCTCTTGGTCTCGGACGCCAGTGAAATCGCCAAGAACTAGTGCTCACTAGCACCCGAAAGCCTGATGCGCTGTTCTCAGATTCAGATCCAAAACCTTCCTTGATTTGATGCGATATCTAAGCTCTCTCGCTTCATATCCCACATATACATTTCTTTTGTTCGAGCACAGAGCCGGCAGTTTGACATCAGCTGCGGGCCTTGGTAGCGTGTCTTGGACTCTTATGGGTGATTTATCAGTAAGCGCTATCCGAAATTGCGAGTATTGCTCTCCACATGATGTGCTAGTGCTGATCTTACAGAGGGGATGTTGAGATCCAGCGGGTAAGGCTGAGCGAGGACTATCACCGAGAGCCGAGACTTCGAAAGCCCATTACTGCATCGTGAATATCAACTATCGACCTTTACAAAGCCCTGAGGCTTCTGAAAACATTTATTAGTTATTATAAGAGGTTCTAGGCAAAAGCCAACAAGGGGGAAATATTGTATTACCATTCATCACCCGTGTTTGCACCCTAAAACTCAACCTTTTAGGCGGCCGCTAACTACAAGGTTTAACCTATCTGTGTACATCATAGGCATCTGAGAAGCCCTTTCAACCCTTCTCGCTTTGTATTTTCGCTTTCAGGGTAGAAATTCGTCTAGTAAAAAGGGCCTGCATTATTAAATATGATCGTATGAAGCCGATGGGCCGAGAATGTGTCAGCAATACCTCAAGCTAGTGATCTCAACTTACCAACAGCCTGCCAATCCAACGGCCGAGACTTCGCTTGCTAGTATCACATCGGCGCTATCTTCTAGATTATTAGCGCTCACTGAGAAAAAATCTCCTAATCCGCCATTGAGCTCTACCTCCCCATGAAAAACAATCTTCCACGTCTCTACGAGTTAATAGTTGCTTTCTAGAGTCATCAGTCACTTTAAGTACATATCATATAGATAGTATGACCATATAAGAATTGGCAGGATTCCTGATTCTTCGCAAGAGCATAAATTACCAAGGGGTGGGAGTATCAGAGGGACACAATCCCTGCCCCAAAAGGATGATAAGTTCAGTACCTAAATAAAATATATATCCTTTGCCTCCGTATTCTCCCTCACCAGCCCTTCTAATACTGGTTTCAATTCTATCGTTTCCCGCATACTACCATACTCAGGGTGTATATCTTTGAGGTATAGTGGGAAAGCCTGATCCAAGAACAACTGATCTTCGTCCGAGGCTCGAACAACAGAATCATAATCTTCAAAGAATACCTTCAATCCACCTGGATACCCTAGAAGCTCACCTTTAGTCCACTTCACCTCGTGGTTCGCTAGGTGATCAAGTAGCAGCTGAAGAGGGCGCTGGTTCTGAAGAATAGGCCTGCTCCCCGTGATCGTCTCAAACGCTACTCCCAGCTTACGCGACTTCTGGAGAAGGCCTTCCAGGACTTTTTCACATTAGCAGGAAATTGGTACCACCACTTAATACGAACGTGGTCTGACACCTCCAAGGCACTCTTCGTCCAATCTCGAACGGCGGTATGTAACTTGTGGGCCTTGTGCCAGAACTCAACTAGATTTGAGAGTTGTTGCTGGAGCTCTGGATCGTCTTCCAACATCTCCCTTGCTTCCATAGTTAAGAAAGGGATCCAGTTTCTCCAACTTGAGTGGGATGTCTGGGGTTTGTCTCTGGAGGAATAGTGGCAACTTTGGCCCCCGATTGATGAAAGATGGTCCTTATCCTCTGGATCAGATGCGGTGAGTTCGAATATTTGGTTTCTCCAGTTTCGTATGAACTGAATCATTTCGACTGTAAGAGGCTTGAATCGTAGGTAGTGATGCAGGTTATCAGAATTGAGCATCTCGGCGGGGTTAGACTCCCGTGTTTGGCAGACTATAGCTGCCACACACGAGCTGAGCAGGCGATATTTCCGGCTATCAGGAGTCTGGTGTGCCAACAATAAAGCAGCGCACCCTTCGACCCGGATCAGATGAACGCTTTTGTTGGGAACTGCGCACTTCAATGCCCATGCAAAGCTCCTAATCGCAAGTTTAAGGCCATCCTTCAGGTTCCAGAACCCTGTGAAATACTCGCCGTCTTCCTTTTCAACTAGCACCCAACGGGCACTGAAAACAGGCTGAAATGACGGGTCGAGCCGTAGCACCGTCTCTGCCCTGGTTGAGAGAAAGCCTGAATTTGAGTCTACCATTTTACAGCATTTAATTGCTATGCCGCACTCCGAGTTCTTGTCGTGAGGCCAGCCATCAATGCTACGTATTGTGTAACAGTCGAAAGGTGCTTCCTCTCCAAGAAGGTGCTTGCTGTCTAACTCGATCTGTTCAATGTGTCTGCGTATGCCTTGAGAAGCTTGCAGCGGTACATCTGTATCCCAAAGAGGGACCCAAGAGGGAATTCCATAGTCGTTTTTGCAAGTCTGGTGGTCTTTTTCAAACCATTTCCTAACCCAGTAGGGGTTTGCATGCTGAATAAGGTCGCAACAATGGCCCTTCTGCATCAGGTATGCAGCGATGCCGATGTAAACCTCACGGACCATCAGTTCGTAGTCAGGACTGAGTTCTGAAGCCTGAACGTTGCTAATCAGACCCAGTAATCCAAATATCTTGTCACGCAGGTCTGTAACACGACAGACACTGGTTGCAGTAAGAAGATCTCTCAGTTCCAAAGGGGCTTGCTCAGTGTTCGAGCTGGCCATTCCAGCGAATCGAACCCACGAGGGAACCTTGACACCATGTTCATACAGCTGTGAGATGGACTCGTTGGTAACAGTTAGTGAGGCCTCTCCACAGTGCATAGTAATGGATTGAGCGAGAAGAAGCTCTTGGACAATCCATAACCGAGCAAAGTAGGACCTTGCGAAGAATTTGTTGAGAATGGAGATGTTGCTTGTGTTGCCATGAGACAGCATGCCAGTCATGCCATCAACTTGAATCTCATTCAACAAAGTCATAGCTTCGGTTCCTGTCGACTCCTTTCTGTACTCCACCTCCCCCACGTAAGCATGAACAGTAGATGCTTTGGAGTATATCCTTTTCATCAAGCCGACCTGGTGAGACCTCTCGGAGGGAGATGACTGGTCGATACAGATAGAATCCACCCATAATAGTTTTGACTTGGTCTTGTGGCGAAGACTTCGCAACGCGCGATCACAGTTACGTGTGATACGTAGGACTTTCTGCTCTTTGTCAAGGAATATGAGATTTGAAGGTGAGGTACTGCCATTTTCATCAGCCCAAGTATAGGACAGGGCAGAGTATGGAGGACATGTTTCTTGCTCCCACCAAACCTCAAAAAGCCGACCGCTGAGTAACTCGAGTCTGTTGCCGGGTGATAGTTCCAGTAGTCGGATACAGGGACCTTTCGGAAGGTCAGATTAGATGTAAGGGTTTCTCTGTTCAAATGCTTTGGCATGCTATTCGTATGTGAGGGTAAAGATTGTCCTACCTCTCTTTGAGCTTCGTTCTGAAATGAGGTCTGCACGTTCGGGCGGTAGCTAAAGACATTTCTATCTTCTCTCGCTGTCTGCAAAGTGGCTACTCCGATAGTCTCAGAGTATTGAACACAATGGGGCCATGACAGAGGCTTCATTTCATCTCTGAGCCAGCCTTCCCACGCATAGACCTGTCGTTTTGGCTGTGATAGCTGAAAGTCTTCAACTAATCCACAGGATAAACATGTCCTCATAAACGCCTCGCTAGCCGATAGTACCAAGAAGTCATGCTTTTTGCAAGTCTGTTGTTTCTGGTCCATTGCGATAAGCTTGAGATGGATGATTGTATTTGTTTACAGTTGCGATGGTGACACAGCAGGGAAATGCGGGGAATTTAATGCAACCGAGTGCAGCTGTGTCGGACAAGGCTGACTGAGATCCGACAGCATGGTGCTTTCTGCACGATTCAGCCTAGGTAAGAAGAACCTGCAGTCCGGCCAATCAGCAAGCGCCGCGTCGCATTGCGGCCTAAAGCTCATATCTTCTCCAGTAACGCGATGGCAAGAGGAAACTAACTGGCACCATGCTGTCGAGCGACTTTGGTGTAAGAATTGGCCTGTTTGCCTGACGTGGCGCTTGAACAAGGTTGACTGACCAAACAGCTAACTAGCAGGCGACAGCATGACATGCCAGCACAGCCTCTGAATCATGCAAGCACGACATCTGACATAACAAAACGGATCTCCACAAGATTGTATCTTGGAATTACAGACGCTGGAAAGAAACATATTGTTTAACTATTGGCTCGAGCTGGGGAGCCACCTGACATTCTGGGAATAGCGGCATGTCTCCATCGACGGACATTTTCAAGTCCGCCGCGCCCTCTGACAACTTTGCCGACATAAAACAACTCCGAAAGGCTCATTTCTGTCAGTATTTCTTCGAAGATCTCATCTAAAGAACTAGTAACTTCATATTATATTTTATTACTCACTAGAAGCTTCTAAAATGGCCATCCCCCAAAGACAAACGCCTCCAATTGACGAGTTGCGCCAATTTTATGTCGGCAAAAGTATCCACGATATTCCCAAACCCGCAATTATCCTCGACCGAGCCAGAGTAACTCGCCATTGCCAGTCAATGCTCAAGGCCGTTGATACGCTTGGTCTTGGATTTCGAGCCCACGTGAAGACTCACAAGGTCAGTTCCGTTCCGTCATGTCTATAGAAACACTTGCGCTAATATGCTTTAGACGATAGAGGCAACACGTCTCCAGATCGGCCAGGGACGCGGCGATGTCAAGCTCATTGTATCGACTCTCGCAGAGGTCGAGCATCTTCTCCCTCTGCTCAAAGAGTGTAGAGATGCAGGTCGTCGTCTAGACATTCTCTACGGCCTTCCTCTACCCGGCTCGCAAATCTCCAGGTTGGCAGCACTCGGTTCCGAGTTGGGACAAGGAAGTATTCCTGTTCTTATCGATCACCCGTCGCAGCTCGAGTCAGTTAAGGCGTTTTCGCAACATGCCAAATTTCCTGCAAGGGTGTTTCTAAAGGTTGATACGGGATATCATCGCGCTGGACTACCGCCAACTGCTATGAACAAGAACGGTCTGATCGAGGCAGTTGCGAAGCTTGAAGCTAGCGGTGAAGCTGAGCTACTTGGGTTATACTCACATAGCAGTCTGAGCTACAAGGATAGCACGGCCGAGCAGGCTATGGCGAACCTTGAAGGGGAGATCCAGGGCTGTCTTGATGCAGTCAATGCTCACGCCCACCTATTTTCCAAGGATAAAGAGCTAGTCGTCAGCGTTGGAGCTTCTCCCCAAGTTACAGCCGTGGAGAATCTCGTAACCTCACAAGGGGACTTGTCAACAGCAGCCGAGTCTCTGCGCAAGTCCATCCAGGCTGTCACATCAGGCAAGCCTGGAGGACTTCAGACCAAGCTCGAGCTTCACGCGGGTGTATACTCTATCCTCGACATGCAACAAGTCTCGACCAACTCGAGGCGAGAACTAGGGTCTTTCGAAGATGAAATTGCTATTTCAATCATCGCTGAAGTTTGCAGCGTCTACAATGATAAGGAGAGATCACAGCCTGAGGCCTTGGTTGCTGTCGGTTGTCTTGGACTCGGCCGCGAACCGTGTGCTGCGTATCCAGGCTTTGGTGTCATAAGTCAGTCGTCTTACAAAGTCTCTCCGGGGGACGAAAGACGATTGATCATTGACAGGATCAGCCAGGAACATTCCATTGCAGCTTGGGAACATGCTGATGGCGAGGATACGTCCTCTTTGCCCCCAGTCCCGTTGGAGGTTGGGCAGGATGTCATCATCTTCCCGAACCATGCATGTGTTGCGGGAGCATTATTTGGATGGTATCTAATTGTTGACTCCTCGGAAGGAAATGCAACTAGGATCATTGACGTATGGGTTCGAGCTAGTGGATGGTAGAGAAAGATAAATAATATGATGTAGCTGCATAGACTCTATATCTCTCTCAATCATCTAGATACTCCCTTATCTCTATGCTGTGCATCTACTAGCCTTCTAATCCTTCAGGCTGTCTTCAAAAAGCTTCTGCAATCTCGCACCTTCACTATCAGCGACCTGGCCATGCGTTCTGATGCTTCCGTAAGGGTGATAGGGATATGGGCTATGAATGTCAGCAATACGTAACCGGAGCTCATTTCATCGAATCCACCTACCCATATTCTGGTACAAAAGTGATGAGGTCGCTGTCCTTGCTTCGCGCCTTGACGATGCGCAGCCAGAGCTTTTCAAAGAACTCCCGCTCCTCTCTGAACACAGGATCTTCTGGCTCAGGGCACTGAGAGGACTGGGTCGTTCCGATACGTGCATGAATATGAGTGACCTAGATGTATGTGAGTACCTGTGCATAGATATTGAGCAGGAAGTTTCCTACTCTTGGAATCAGAAGATCAAGAATCTCTTTATCCTCGTCTCCGAGGTCTAGGAGTCTTTCGCAAACGACAGCCCAGTGAGAGACATCCGCTGTCACCCGAAGCCTTATGCCTGGTCAGCGTTCTGCCTCGAAGATCATGATGCATGCACTTACTCTGGAACCTTTGGTAGGATATACTTGGCAGCATACGGCGTGAACAATGACCTATTGCGATGCGTTTCGTGGCTGACGAGACCCGTGAGGCCCAGCTCCTTGTCGATGCCAAGGGTCTTCTGGTAGAAGTAAACTGACTCGTCAAGAGTCCAGTAGTCGCTTCTATTGTAAGCATCAGATGCAGCCAAATGAAAGATTGAACCTACCCTCCGGATTGGGCGTTGATCTTCACAGGCTTCAAGATCTTGGCGCGCTCGAGGTTTTGGCGGTAGATTTCGAGGTGTACATCCGGTGTTAGATCTTTGGGCCGACCGCCAACATATCCTGCCCATGCTGTATGTAGTCTTACGGAAGTAAGCCTTTATCGCAGACTTGTGATGAGTAACTTACAGCACAGTGGCTTCTAGGCCAACATCATCTAAGATCTTCCGCAATTGCTGAAGCTTGGCGACATCACGATCTGTGATATCGACTTCAACACCAGCTGCACCACATCAATATCACGTTTCGTTCGCTTCTGTCAGCTTACCGAAGCCCTGCTTCTTGAGATCAGGAAACCATGGGATCCAGTTCTCAAAGTCCTTTCCAGAGTCGACGCCCCAGACTGTTCGGAATCGCTTAATGACAACCATCTTTACGTCTGGAGACAGGTAACGTCTTGAGACAGTAATAGAAAGTAGAATGAGGAAATAAAGAAAGAGACTTGCGACAATTGCGTATAAATTCAAATCGGGCTTCTACCCGTCAATTCCAAGGTTCCCAAAAGAGTATATTTGCCCCGCCGGGGAAAGTTGCCTTAAATGGACATCTGTTTAAATATAGTGGGTCGGCAAATGTCTAGCTAGACATATAACAACTTACTAGACTATCCGATTTCTACCCCTTGTTACATAGGATCTTAGCGTAGGTATATAACATAATATCCGCCCTGTGTAGTTTCCCATGTCCTCCTTTGCACATCCCCTCACATGATCCCAATGAATCATGCCATGTGTTGACCCAACCACTCAATAAACATCTGAGGGTTCTCTTGGAAATGCGTATAACCCTTCATCCTAACTGTTCCATCAACCCAATGCAGCCGCTTATCTTCAACAGGGATTCTATCATACATGGTTCGTACATCGCTCTCCTTTGTCAGAATATCGTTGCGCACTGAGTAAATGAAAGTTGGAATACGGACACTCTCCATGATCGGTATAGGAGAGAGCTCGTCAATGTCGAAACTTGATTCAATCTTGACTAATCTGTTCACCTCGTCGAAGTGGTCGTCAAGGCCAGCCATCTCGAGGGCCCTTTCGACAAAAGGTCGATACGAGAGTGGTTCGGGTACAAGTAAACAGCGGACATGCTTGAATATTTCTGGCCGACGGTGAATTGCGAAAAAGGTCGCTATACCGCCAAGACAACGACTGAACAGGCCAACAGTCATTTCTTTGGTATCCTCTCGGCTGCGGACATAGTTCAATGAGCCAACCACATCCCTGGACTCAAAGTGCCCAGTGCCGGAAATGCCACCGTTGGCCTGTCCGCTGTTACCGAAGTTGCGCATGTCATAAGTGAGTACATTGTACCCAGCGTCGTGCAATATCTTCAGATCGGGAATGAAGTTAAGTTCGAAATCGTTGCCGGTCATGGAGCCGCCGAGAAAGGACTTCCAGGGCTCGAGATGAGCGGGGAATCCGGCCCGGTTGCAGCGAAGGGGGTGATTAACGATGATAAGCTTGTCTGAGCCATGTTTTGGGATATACCAGGCCTCAAGGGGAATGCCGTCTTCGCTTGGGAAGAAGACATCCTGGTACTCAAGACCGGCCTCGCTGGGTCGATGGAGTAGAGGCGTGGGTATGTCATTACGCAGAGGGACAACGAGACTTCGGAGGTAGCCCTGGATTTCTTCGGGAGTCATTCTGACGGCTAGTCACTCTAATATCCCGGTCTTCCAAGAGTATGACGAGGGTTTTATTTCAAGATTTGTAGCGAGCTGAGAAACTCGGTGGACTTGTTGAATTACGAGGTTATGGGAAGAAGAGGTATAGCAACCCAGAGCGCAATCAGATATATACCAGCTAAAGTATCACACACCGGAAACTTGTACACTATGATATTGTGTACGAAGGATTCTTACAGACTTAGGATCATGATTATGCAGCAATACTGTTTTGTAACGCTGGTGCTTACTTTAGGATCAAAACCGGTGAGTGTAGACGGTTTAGCGTAGTTACTGGCCCTATGAAATTATTCCTCCTATCACACTTGAACGCGTCTTGCGTTCTGACATAAGCTCCTTGCTCTCACTGCATATCTGGAGAATACCAAGATTTCCGAGTGGCCAGTCAACGATGGACAAGCTCTTAGGGGGCGGGAATTCCCGTATCATGGATACCTAGTCAATGCAGTCATTTCTCAGTTCTTGCGAACACACAAACCCTTTCAACGTGACACTGGCTTAATGTAACCTCGTGCTCTGTCTCTAACATGTGAAACCTCCATAGCTAAGACACGTATGCATGAAACGACCAGACTACACCATTACCCCAGATTTCAATTTTGTCACTCTTTTCAAGCAATTAAAGATCAATGAGTTGGATGGCGACATAATAGCTGTTTCGATGGTGCATCTTTCAACACGTCAAATACCTTTCCCCCAGCGGAGAAAGTTGCCTGAAGTGGACATGCTAATCACTTTGAGCTCCACCCCTTCTCCAAGTAGGATTTCCGGATCAGAAAAAAGAGGGAAATATTTTCAGACGCTACAGTGAATCTCTTATTGTCTCATTTTCCTAGACGATATCGGAATGCAGCCATGTCTGCTTGCTCTGCCTGCTCACTAGGAGACCTCCCCAACAGAAGACTGTCACCGTCTGCAGGGAAACCCATCACATCTACCTTTACGTGTTTCTACTGGCTTCCAACACCGTAACCTCTGTCGTTGAAGGTCTCAACTTCAGCTCACACTACCCCCAATATCCTGATCCAGTCCCGCCTTCCTCATGGCTCCCTTCAGCCGTGAGATCTCACTTCTCAAATCCTCATTCTCACTCTCAACCTTCTCTAGCTTGACATTCAACTCCTCCGTCTGCTCCTGAGCTCCAACACCAAGTTCTTCTATAATCTTGACGACTCGCCAAAGCCGCATGACGACAATCAGAGAAGCGACCTCCTCTATAATGCCGCGGAGTGCTACATCTGTAATGAAGCCTGCGATGACGATGAAGGCATCGAAGCAGTGAAACCAAGAGTTGAAATATCTGGGGGAGTCGAGTCAGTCTATGTGATTTGAGTGAGATGGGGTCAGAACTGACTTCCAACCGAATGCCCAGACGGAGGCAATGAGTTCAACGACGAATAGGCATGAGAACACCAGACTGACAGAGCCAAGTATCTCCAGGGCCAAATCCCAATCTGAACCCTTTCTTCCTTGCTCACATTTGAACAGATTGAGAACGAAGTCTACTGCTATCAGTCTATTACTCAATTAATCCACCTGATCAACTTACCAGCGATCATGCTAAGGACATCAAGCGACACCAGCGTAAGAACAGAATAATGCCCGGCCTTCGACGAAAGAAACTGTGCAGTCTTTTCCTTCGTACTTCTTACGGTCCATGGGTCCCGTCTAAAAGGATGAGAATGCCAATGCTGGACGTTCAAGGACGGGAGTCTCCTCTTGCCCCGTCGCAGGAGCGGTTGCTCTTCCAGCAAGCTGTTCGCATGTTCGACACTCGTTGACGACATATCGCTACGAATGGAAGCAACAATTTAAGAGAGGGGAACTTGGGAGACGCGTCTTCCTGGTCGAGCAGGAACTGTTAACTTGACGGGATGCCGCGTTATCCGTACAGCGACGTCATGCGTCTTATCTTATCTTATCTCATGATACCCTGTACATCTCGCGATAAAATCACCCACCATTTGGTGCGTTACGAAAGAAAGCAAGTCCATTATCAATAACAGCTTCTTCTTTGGAAAATATAAATTTCGTTGTATCTTTTCCTTTGATTGTATTTTATTACTCATCAATTGGTCAATCAATAATTAGATCTTTTTGTATCTTCCACTATGTGACAAACACCGCTCACTTGATGCGAAACACTAAATGTCAGAGACGCAATATCATCAATTGAGGTACAACAAAACCCTCTTCTTCACATGACCAAAGCCCGAAGACTGTCGTTTCAATCAGCGTTAGGCATGTTTCGCTACCGCCGAAAGATCCTCTCAAAGTGCCTGCCAACCAACAAAGTGACCTGTTTTAGCCAATCGGATGCTTCCCTTCGTAAACTTCAAGAAGCGTCTTCTCGACAACCAACAACGCTTCATACGAGAAGTCAGGGGATCATTATGGCTTTTGCCTTTTCTGAGTACCAGATTCATCCTGATCTTGACTCAATATGGTGTAAATACGGTTCATTCCGTGATTAAGTAATGACAATGGGGTACCTGTCTGGCCATTTGAAGGGGAAGATAGGAAGCTGAACACATGCCTTAAGTTTGCGTTATTTCTTACGCTAGTTGGAGCTAATACGTGCCGGTAGCCGAGGCTTCTGAAAGACTAGGTAAGACGGTTCAAAATGGGAGATAATGGCCTCATTCTCTTACCAGTACCTTTCAGGCTTTAAGCAACATGCTGCTTTACTCTATTATCGTTACCCTTACCATCTTCTCTCTTGCGGCAATGGCTCTTCTTACTGCTAGAGATGCGATCCACGCCGACGACCTTGAACGTTACGATGAAGTCATGAAGACAGTTGCCGGCAATCAGATTCTTAACTTTTACCTGAAGAATCAAGTAGTCAAGCTCGATATACATGAATACCCAACTGAACAGGTAAGAGGCTTGTCAGAGAGACGTTATCCTTACTCATAAGCGAACAAGATTGTCGAGTCTGAGGTGTTCAAGCCAAGCCTAGATGCCGATGCATACTTTAAACAGGAGGCTGAACTAGCAAAAAAGTTTCTTCAACAACATTCTGGGGGGGGGGACAATGTAAATTGAAGTGAACTTGCGAGAGGAATACTGCCTCCAGCCACAGTGGTTCGGGGTTCGCACTGTCATTATGTTATCAGGGCTGCCAGTAACAATTCTCAGATGTCAAGTATGAGTTGCATCATGTAGTGCGATACGCTTAGAAATACATGCTACATACCCCAAAGAGCCTTGCATACTTCAATCGTGCAGCTTGTCATGCGTAAGGTGGATGACCCCTGCGAAATTTACAGGCCCAGCGTAGTCTATCCTTTCTTGGATGTCATAGTTCCACGGTCTGGGATCTGCCTGGACCATTCGTCACCTATTAAAGAACGGGCGCAAAGATCATAACATGGATGAGTAAAGTCGTCTCACACTAGTTGCATTTAGATCTCCGGTTATTCTCATACCTTAGACGATTGATACATTTGTGGTGCCGGAGAAGTGGTAAGCTCTCCAGAGTCCCGATGCTTTAATATCAGCACTGATCAACGTAACACTTCGGGTACCGACAGACTATGATCAACGGAGAATACAACCCTATCTCAGGGTGCATCGTAACATGTTTAGCCGCTCAAAGAGGGATGACCCTTTGCCAGGAAAGTGGTATGATAGCTCATGTCTCAGGGTACGGAGTAGCATATGCTCTGTTCGACCTTATCCATATTTACCCGGCCATGACATTCAGATAGCCAAGTCATAACTTTAGACATCTCAAGGGTGTATCGCAACTCCATTTGGAACGATGAAGTTGGAGACTGACCTTATCAGACTCTGTACTGAGCAGAACTCGATACACACATATATGGTAGCATGACACTGGCATTCACTGACTTGACAATTGAATCTTCAAACATAAGATCCTACAGCGGCCACAAGTCTCAAAATCTGCTTCTTTGACCTGGTGATTCTGTCGTCTATTCAGCGTTATCCGTTCTCGTCCATTGATTCATCAGCAACAATCTCATTTAAACGCATGACATCAAGTCCTTTATCCACTCACAATCACCATAGACCGCCTTCCAGAAAGTGGGGAATTACCCTCGCTAATCTAAGCACTACATATGAAACACGTTATCCCTATACTACGGCACTTATATCCTACCGCCAACTTAGCCACTTTAGCCTAAAAGGCCCAACATGAAGATGAACAACCTTAACAGGGAATATATTGCTCAGGGAATAAGACAAATGACGATCTTTTACCAACCATGGAGACAAACCGAGGTTAAAGTGCGTCGTGGACTTTAGCCAGAATGCGGCATGCATGGATCGTGCAGATGATCCGAACAGCCCAGCTTACTTCGGGTCAAGCATGCTGAGCCGGATTGACCCGACGGGATGAAGCGCCGTGAGTTTAAAATTTAACCTTTGTTGACATTTGTTGATGCCGTGTTTCATTAGATGATACTACTTCGATTTGGAGATCAGCATGATTAGCGAGCTATAACCGACGCCAATATGAGAGTATTGCTGAGACGAAATAGTAGAGAACAAGATCAGCTCTTCAATTCAGTAGCATTACAAGTTCAATTGATGTGATTGTAACGAAGATAAAGGGCCTCAAAGCTTCCTTTACCCGTCGAAGAGGAAGCAGGCCATGCCAAGCACAATCACTCCATCAAACCATGCTCTGGGCATCCCGGCAATAGATTCGGCTTTCAGTATTGACATCCTGGAAACACATCAGGGAAAGCATGCTCTTCGAAGTGGCCCCATTACAACACATAGTCATCCTGCTTGTCTTACTCGCTCCTCAAAGCAATCTTGGCACACATGTTTATCCTTCGGCATAGCAGCCTAATATGATATCTCTGCCACGTGCACTCCCCATACCCCATGATCCCCGCTCCCCGCAACAAGCCGCTGACATCCCGAGTCACGATCTCAAGCCACGGACAAGAGGAATTGGAGTATCTGACTTTAGCCGGAATGGACGCCACCGATCGAAAGCGCGGAGGAAACATCACTTTGGGAGTTTCTCACCAATCGCATTAGAGATTCATTCTTGGACGTAAGGGGTTCTGAGGCTGTCATTGGCCAGGAGAGTTCTTACCGTCTTGGCTCCAGTGTTTACCGTCTTGGCCTTCATGCGAGTGGAGAAGAAGAGGCTGAGATTTCCAACATGAATTGCAAAGAGTTGCTTTTGCTGGGAACGGAGAGCCAGGTTCCGAGGTAGGGCACCAAGCTAGAGGGTCAAAGAGCCTGATGATATTGGTATCAAGGACTAAGAAGCTTGGCATCGACTTGTGATGAAGCCGTGCTCAACGATATATAAAGGACCATCAGCTCGCCACTAAATTTAATATCCAGCTCATCAGGGTTCTTCATCTATACTCCAACTATCCAACCAACCTCAAGACAACATCATGGTCTCCTTCAAGTCTCTCCTCATCGCCGCCTCGGCACTCACCGGAGCTCTCGCTCGTCCCTTTGACTTCCTCGACGAGCAAGATGACGGAAACTCCACCTCTGTCCTTGAGGCCCGCCAGGTCACCGGTAACTCTGAGGGTTACCACAACGGATACTTCTACTCTTGGTGGTCTGATGGTGGTGGCTATGCCAACTACCGTATGGGTGAGGGAAGTCACTACCAGGTTGATTGGCGCAACACTGGTAACTTTGTTGGTGGAAAGGGTTGGAACCCTGGTACTGGCCGGTAAGTTGATGATGCTCTCAATGAAGAATATGGTTTGCTGACTACGGTAGAACTATCAACTATGGCGGTTCTTTCAGCCCTCAGGGTAACGGCTATCTCTGCGTCTACGGCTGGACCCGCAGCCCTCTCGTCGAGTACTACGTACGTCCCCCATCTCACCCCTCAACCTTTACTAATAATATCTAGGTCATCGAGAACTACGGCACTTACAATCCCGGCTCTGCTGGCCAGCACAAGGGCACCGTCTACAACGACGGCGACACCTATGATCTGTACCAGACCACCCGCTACAACCAGCCCTCTATCGACGGCCAACAGACCTTCAACCAGTACTGGGCCATCCGCCGCAACAAGCGCAGCAGCGGCGCTGTCAACATGCAGACTATCTTCAATGCTTGGGCTAATGCTGGCATGAGACTTGGAAACCACTACTATCAGATTCTAGCTACCGAGGGATACCAGAGCAGTGGATCTTCTTCCATCTATGTCCAGACTAAGTAAGGCCTGGTTCGAGTGCCTATAAGGGGTTGTTGGCACAAAACCTGAGGATCAATAATCTTTGAAGGTCATATTTCAGAGGTTGGGGGAGGATAGGTGTCCAAAATTATGAAGAGGTCTGTGACCTGGTTCCGATGGAGGGGGCTTTACTTTTCAACACGAGACAATTCTCCTTTGGAGTCTTGACTTGTCATTCTCTTGTACATAACTTTGATTTGATCAACGTTACATAACGTGAAAAACCTTACGAGTTCAATAAAACCATGAGCGATATTCTATAGCCACTGTTCATGACTCCATCTACCATATTTGACGTCTCTCGTTCTCGCTTCCGGCAGAGCTCTCAACTCAACGTCAGTGATAATTTGGACCTCCTTTGCATTGTCCCAAGGTCCAACCACAGGCTTGTCCCCCAACGAGTACCTTGCATGGCCGCTCAATGATGGCCACGCCTCTTCATCCTGTTGCTTGCAGTGAAAACACATGGTTCGATTTCCAAACCCAGAGTGTTTCCGCGTGGACTCACTGCTGTGGCTTCCGCGGCTTGGTTCTTGGGACTTCGTTCGTGACCCAAAGTATGGACGGAGTGATGGGAGGCAAGCGACGACGAGGCCTATGTTGACGTCCAGGGCACTCCAGAGCACTCCAGATACAATCAGTATTGGGGATCACGACGTAGACGGTCAGTCATACCTATTGTACTCAATGAGATGCTATAATCAGCACCAGCCTTCCAGAGCATGACGAACCGAACAAGACTAACAGCCATGTTGACGGTACCGAGAAGGAATATGAAGTATATACCAAGTCTCAGAGCTGTTCGGAAGTGCAAAGCTGGTACTATTAACCAAGGCAGGATGAATACTTCATACCGTTAGAAATGGCCCTGGAGGTAAAAAGATCAGCTCACCGAGCAAATCTCCCAGAAATGACAGTCCCCAGCCAACATGAAAGGTGAAGGCATACGTCCACATCGGACATGTCCTTGAAGGGCTGAGGTCCCTGTAGAATTATTAGTTCCACGCATTAACACCATACTGGATGAGCTTACCAGCTTCTATCTATGGGCAAGCAAATACAGAACAATACCACGATGGTGATAACATAGCTGATACCGACGATCCAAATTGTCGCCCAAAGGAATTTCCGCCTCTTGGTCATAAACGCCGGAAATACTTGTATGTAAACTGCAAGGAGGGCAGCCTTGCACAAGTAGAGCGTCGTATAAAAGGGAAAGCTCGATGCAAACAGTAACTGCATCATGTCAGCTACGTCAACCACTGCGATGTGACTACCGACCTTGAGTATGAGGACCAAGTTTGCAGATCCTCCATGGTATCCCCGCAACGTCGTATGAACACTTGGGTCAAACGCATGCAGCACCACAAACGCGGGCGAGAAAGCAGCTGTGATAACGCCAGATATCCAAGCTACTACCATGAAGATGTCGCTGAGCAGTAGCTTTCGCTTTTGGATTCGGAGACGGAGGTTCAGACGAGCGATGACGAGGACTGTTGCTATGATGACGAGAATCTGAGACAGCTATGAAAAAGAGTAAGGACCGGCAGTTCTAATGGAAAGTTGAATGCAGCTCACAAGAATATCCTTCGCATCCGGATTTCGCATCGCAAAATGCCCATGGCGTTTGGTGTGCTGTAGCTTCTCCGATGGCATTTGTCCTCTTTCTGGCGAAGAGGCATGCGTGACCTTACGGGGCACATCAAAGATGAACGGAAACGTGGCTGTTGTTATATACTCGATTTTGGTGGCTTGAGATTGAGTTAGCCCTGGCATTTCTCCTGGATCACACCGTTTTTGGCAACATGCCAACCGTGGCGCGCTAAGATAAGAATGTCGTTTTGTTCTACAGCCAGATGCGGAAAGCTCCGAATGTTTGAAAAGATCGGTGGTGCCTTGCGGGCCGAGACCGCCATGGTAAGGAGGGGTCCAGAATCGAGGACGTAATCGTGATGCTAGATCTGACAGTAGATCCTGTCACCAGTAAGCCACGAGGGAAAGCCACGATTCTGGACGGAACTCGTGACTTAAAAGACTTGTACTGATCGTGAAGGAACCCTTCTGAAACGCTCCTAAGGCGCCTAATTTGATGTCACAAGGAGCAAGTATTATGGTCAAGTTTACTCATCTTGAATACCTAGAGATGATAGTATAAAGAGCTTGATTTAACTAGCTAGGGGAGGCAGGAAAGCTTGTGGACTTCCATTGTACGTGATGCAAATATTCATGCAACTCCAGCTTAACCTCACGGCGCTCTTTTGAATCCTCTTTCAAATGCCAAGTCTACTCGCTCAATGAGGCTTAACTCGACTTGTCGAGACCAGGAGGGACGTAGTTGTGTCTTGCCTCGATGCATGGATCGCAGTAGTAGTCGTCGGATCGGCAAATCTCCTGGCAGACGCAGGCGCAGCGACACACTTTGTTAGCATTCTGTTGGGGACCGTTCACGGAATTAGAATGGTCAACAACTGCTGTTGGTTCTCCAGGTGAAGCAGTGCTGCAAGGCGTGCTGGCGGCTGAGCGGTTCTGAGACATGATGATCTGAATATGATGAGTGCTTGAGTTGTGTAATATGCTGTATCTGTGTGATGGATGTGTCTTGTGACATTGTAGGCTTGTATGGCGCTTGAAGCGAGCATATGTCCGGCTGTAGAGTCTGCGAGATGCCAGTGACACAGTGAAATGGGAAGCCGGGTGTTGTCGTTCACTCCCAGTGGGAGCAGCGAAACATCCAGTATGTGCTGTGACTGTATTTCTTGTGTTGGCAATGTGGGCTGATTCATTAACTTGCCACGGGCAACTGTTCACAGTTTGTCGAACATTTGTCGAACATCATGCTTCATTATGAACATGGACACATTTCAGCCAAACGCTACAGCGTCTTGACACAAAGAATCCAAGTGTCTCAAGGAAACATTTGCCGAGTTAGGATTCTATTTGCTTAGAGAACGGATGTCCCTGATATGATACGAGCTCAAATCTCCTCTTCTATCCTTCACTGCCTGTACTTGCATTGACCTCCGCCATTACTGAGCATTATGTGTTCCCCCGAGACACGTCTCGCATAACTTCGTCTTCGTCTTACTAACGACATTCGTGCAGGTATTGCAAACGGTGCATGGACATGTTTGGTTGGCCATTTTGGTGACTTGAAAAGCCTCGGATAGGAGAATCTGGATGTTCGGAAGAATCACTACGTCTTGTGGGTTTATAGTATGTGTTCTTTATTTGGAGTAACAGAGCTGGCTGTGTCGTGCTGAGTTGAGTTGTGACCATACCGCGGGCGTGGGGAGTTTATATAGCCACTTGTGTAGAAATAGGTCACTGACGCAGTGGTCATCAATGCCACTTCGTGGTAGTAGCATGGCTTGTTAATCGCGGTGAATTAAGCTTGCTTTATGGCCTCACTGGAGTGTTGAGATACAACCTATCACGAATGCTTTGCTCACCTATTGACACATTGAACTGCGATAGAGCTTATCTTTATCACGGCCTATTAAGACCATTCCATTAAACTTGTATGAGTATCAAATATAGCCATTGGCACTGAGTATCGTCAATCCCCAAATTTCGATGGTTTCCCTTCTTCTCCACCCTGATCTGCTATGGCCATCATGGTGCCACAATGGGGCAATGATCACAACAGTATTCACACCTGTAGCCCCTAATGGCGACCATGTTCATGCATTGTGGTGGTATTTGACAGGAACAGAGAGACATGGCGCCCTCTTTGTTGACATCGGAATTGATGAGTCCAGTGTGAGGATTCTTTACCTCGACGGGAGGCGAGGGAGAAGGGTCCGGGGTGCTGTTGCTGGAAGGCATGGTGATAGACTGCGATTTGCTCTGGTCTTGTTATGAATGTGTAGTGTTTTTTGTGTTGCTTGCTGGCTGAAGTGTGACTTTCCAGCTGAGGTTGGGTCAGCCGTTAGTTTAAATCTACAATGAGCGTTGCTGGCGTTTGGATCATCCTCTCGGCCATGAGCCTTGCCATGGTCAATTTGAACCTCTGTCACAGTGGAAAGGGCGGTAGACTCACATCACTGCCTGCAGAAGATGTCTGTGTCAGTGTATGCTTGATTTGCGCATCATTCGCTTCCAGCTTCTCATCGTTTGATCAGTGACATGACGGGAAGAGGGGTAAATCATGAATCGCAGCTACTCGTCAACCGACAGGCCCCAATGCCACTGACGGCGCCAGAGGACTTCAATTGTACAATACCTCCGTTTGTAAGACAGAAACAGGGGGCGGCTTATGCAGCTGTCACTACTAGGGCTTGTTCAACTTCTCCATTCGGGGCAATATGTTAAAGAAGATACATGCTTAGATCAATGTGATTATTCTCGTTATTCTAGTTCTCGCGGTGTAGAGTCTACCTCTATCAAACACATTGGATAGAGATAGTCAGGGGGTAGTTTCACATATCACGATAGAACTCGCTGTCAATGTCATCTTCTTTGTCAATCTCGTATCGGCTGCAATTAGCAGAAGTCTATCATATTGATCAGAAAACTAGTCAATTATCATCTCTCCAGCAACATCCATTATCGCAAAGAGGTATCTAGGTCATACTCGGGGTTGAGATAGTCGTTACTGATGGACTACCCTTAGGCTTATCGATACGCGACACGGACTCCATACATCACCAAGTCATTCTCAGCTGTAGGTATCCATGACGCGCCGACAAGCAGTAGTTTCAACTGCGCTACTACGGATCCGTGCATATGAATTTGCAATATTCACTGAAGACACCAGAGACCCTATGGATCTGACTCTCTCAATTGCTTCTCACAGACCGACATGTTCCTGAATTCTCGGCAAAGCTGCGCCTCGGATGCCTCTCGAAGGATTCAGCACGTGTAATGATATCACCAATCAAAGCGTAAGGCTTAGCGTTTCCCAAAAAGGGGTCCACCAATCACTGCCCTTCTTGTCTCCGGTACAGCGGGGTAAGCACTGTAACCCCAGCGGCCATTCCCCACACCTCCCCAAGTCAATTCCTCCATCAATTTCTCCCTCTCCTCAGCATCACTCTTCACGCACGCGACATGACGCCATGCGCCCTTCGCACGCAAACATCGGCTTCTGGCTGATGTGGTTCGCCGCCCTCCTCTGGTCCTACCACAACTCCTACGACGACCCGTCCTCCTTCTTCTACAAGTCCCGCATCGCCTTCGACCGTCGCTACTCCGCCCTCCGCGAGAAACAAGTCGACGCCTACCTCGAGCGCGAGATCTTTCCCATCACGCATAAGCAGCGCACCGAAGTACAGGTCGACAATGAGTTCTTATGTATCGGCATACCGAGTATAAATCGCACGACGTCCGGGTTCTTGGCGCATACGGTTGGAAGCCTTGTTGATACGTTGACGCCGAATGAGCGCAATCAAATCCATATTGTTGTACTACTGGCGGATAAAGATCCGACGAGGCACTTTGCTTATGGCAAGGATTGGTTATTTGGGCTGGCGGATGATGTCCTAGTGTACTCCAACGACTCCAAGACCGAATCGAAGCTTAATTACAAGGTTCTTCCTCACGATGTTCGTGGCATGGGACGCAGCG
The DNA here is from genome assembly GCF_000149555.1 of Fusarium verticillioides 7600. Classification (NCBI taxonomy): domain Eukaryota; kingdom Fungi; phylum Ascomycota; class Sordariomycetes; order Hypocreales; family Nectriaceae; genus Fusarium; species Fusarium verticillioides. Next base: position 308,092 of record NC_031680.1, on the reverse strand, counting down.
ACGATCGCGTGGAGAACATACGCCTCGACCACTCCGTCCTCTTCGAAGCGTGCCGACGCCGCGATCCGACGTACTTCGCCCTCATCGAAGACGACATAATAGCCACGCCCGATTGGTTCACGCGCTTCAAAAAGGGCGTCATCGAAGTTGAGCAAAAAGCGACCGATGCGCACCAAGACTGGATGTACCTGCGCCTCTTCTACTCCGAGATATTCATGGGCTGGAACAACGAGGAGATCTTTGACTATCTCAAGGTCGTCATCCTAGGCTACACCGCCCTAATAGCGTGTCTTCTCCTCGCCCTGCGCTGCAGACAGCGTCGTCACGCCGGGTCCTTTGCAACAAAAGACTTTGCGCAAACTGTCGCTTTACTCCTTGGTCTCTGGATCCCAGCCTGTTTAGCGCTCGCATTCGTTACCGGGCGGATAACCCTCCACCGATTATTCACACGCTCCCCCACGGTGCGCGAAATGCCACGCTACGGGTGCTGTGCGCAAGGCCTGGTGTTTCCGAACCATCACCTACAGAATCTGCAGGATTTCCTGCGCGAGCCTCCGTTTCAGTTCCCGGGGGATATGATTATGGAGGACTATGCGCGGGATCACGGGCTGAGCAAGTGGGCGCTTGATCCGAGTGTCTTGCAGCACGTTGGGCTGGTTGAGTCGAGTGATGGGCCGCGAAGGGCGGAGGTGTGGAATTTTAGCTTTGAGAGGTTGAAAGGGTCGTTGGCGTGATGGAGATACCCGACATATACTGGTCTGCGCGTTTGTGATGATGAGGATGGTCGCGTTAGTGGTGATCAATTGGCGCACGCGATGAAGCGGGTTTCTTCAGCGCGTCGCTTGGTGCATGACGTTCAATTAAAGCATCGTATAAATAAAAGTTATCGTTTACATACTATTCCAGTTCTCTACAAAAATAAACGCGTTCAAAACCATCTTCTTCCCTCCTCCCAGTCTCCACAAACCCCATCTTAAGATACAGCCCCAGGTTCTCAAACATCTTGACATTCGTGTACAGCTCCAACGCACTGCAACCTCGCGACCGCGCAAAGTCCTCCGCATAGCGCATCAATACCTTTCCATAGCCTCGACCTTGTGCGCTTGGGTCGACTACCAAGTTCTCGATTTTTATCGCGACGGAGTCAGGCTCGTGCTGGAGAACGATCGCGCCGACGGGAGATTGAGCTATGCGCAGGATGAAGATGTCGCGGGTTGCGAGCAGAGATGGGTAGTCTGCTGTCATTGGAGCTGGAGGTTTGCCAATCCGGGGTATGTATTTCTCGTATGCTGCGTTGACCATCAATTGAATTGAGGGTATGTCACTTGCTTGGGCGCGGGTGAGCATGAGATCTGGTAAGGTGAATGGAGGGTCAGGCATCGTTTCGGCCATGACGTCGCGTTCACGATGGACGGGTATTAAAGTAACTCAATCAGCAAAGAAGACGATACAAAGACAAAGAGTACGTTCCATTGACATTCATTCTTAAGTCAATGGCTCATCTTTATTGAAGACCGGGCCGGTTCAGTGAGTCAAGTGTCAATGAGGAGTAACCTACCCGGCATTCGGCTGCCAGACCTAACGTTAGATGACGCGCATGTCGACTTAGTGCCTAAGAACACCACAACTGCTCAAGAGTGAAGTTGAACACAATAATCTGGGTCAAGAAAGAAGCATGTATTTGCCAGTCAATCCGATGTCAATGTTAATTAAGGGTGTCTTGAATGTATGGCCTGCGACAGAAATGAATTGGCTGATGTGAGCCACGACACCACTGCGGAGAATTAATCACAATCCGCGACATTTTCGTATAGCGTATCGCTTTAGATAGTAAGCCAGGCCATAAGCCAAGCCAGAGAGTTCGCATGCTGATAGCCCAAGCATCCTCCTTATCACTAGTAACTTCGTATGCAATTAGAAAAACACGCCAAGACAGATGGCTGATCAACGCCAGCGGACTTTAGGATCCTCATCCTTGAAAGTCCGCAACCAGCACTTCCAGAACCGTCCACCCTCCCTTTATATAAACATTCCTTGAGCCTCATTCCCCTCTCACAACCCAAACACCAACACAGCACACGAAAATAAACATGAAAGTCCTCTTCCTCGGCGCATCAGGCTCCATCGGCAGCGAAGCTCTCCGCCAATGTCTCTCCCATCCAATAATCACATCCGTAATCGCATTCGTGCGCCGCCCTCTGCCCGTCAACAATCCCAAGCTTCAAACCGTCATGATCAGCGACTTTTTAAAATGGTCTGACGATGTTCTCCTACCGCATGTTGATGCCGCTGCTATGATTTGGTAAGTTTCTCTTAGTACTGAACCGGGTAGGGGCTGATGATATTAGTGCCATGGGCTCGTATAGAGGAAATGTGAATGTCGATATGGAATATCCCCTCGCGTTCCAAACTGCCTTTGCGACTCTTCTCGGGAAACAACCGAAACGAGAACCATTTCGGTTTATTCATCTCAGTGGGAAGTGGGTTGTTCAAGAGCAAGATGCGAAATTATGGGTTAATGACTACCCTCGTAAACTTAAAGTACGTCCCCTACCATATTATCTCAGCACTACTGACGGGTTCAGGGCTTGTATGAGCTTCGCTCGCTAGAGGTTGCAAAAGAGCATGAGGCTATTTGGAAGGCTTGGATGTTGAGGCCCGGGGGCGTCATTACACAGAGGTTGAGAGTGCCTGGGTATTTGGCTCAGGTGCTTTTGGGTGATGATTATGTTATTAGGAATGAAGAGTTGGGTGCGTTTTTTACGTTTTTGGCTGTTGAGGGGAGTGAGAAGGATGATTTTGTTGTTTTGAATAGAAGGATTGTTGAGGGCGGGAGGGAGTATTTGAAGAAAATGAGCTCTATGACTGGGAATTAATTTGTGGAAGTCGTTGGGTAACTACATGGATGGTGGTCGTAAGACAGATATTATAGAATGAGTTGACGAAGGACCAACTCTCGCAAATAGACTACATGAACAAAGAACAACAAAATGCAAAGAAATTCACGTGTCTATAGTCTAAGATACACTTACATCTACTGGATAGTTCGTGTTTGTCTATATCCTAAGCCTGATGCTAGGACTCGGGGTAAATGGATATAAAGGATTAGTCATGGCTTCAACAAGCTTGGGTATAACAGCTAATTCTTAGCAGTCTTCCATCTACGCTTTTATTGATATTCTCTCATACGCTGAACGGTGTATTCAGACTGGAGAGACTAAAGCTCATTGACAAAAGTTTCGACCCATGTAAGCACTGCTTTAGACTTTTGAGTTTGTTCGCAAATATGTCATTTCATGATGATCTCATCAAACTACCCGTCCGATTTCGTTTCAATACTACAGTACTGAATAATCCTTGGTGGAAAGCCATCAGACTGGTTACTGCATCAGTCATTGCGTGTCTTCACTCAATAGGGTCCACCACTTCAGCACCTCCAGTCTGGCGGGATCAAAGTGGTGTCCTTATAACTTAAAGAGACAGAGCGATCATCAGGCTGCGAGAGTCACTCAAGCCTAGAAAACATAGCTTGTGCTTGAATGTGACACTGCTACGAATATGAAAAGCCTGGACCTGAATATTATTACGCTTGCCTAGTCATCGGCTTCGTCATCTCATCCCGCTCCAGATTATTAAGCGCCGAGCCGAGCCGAGCCGCGCGTTACAAAGTCATTGCATCGGCATCCCACAATCTAGCATCTCACCGATCTTTACATGAAGATCTCCCTAGTTCAAGTTCAATCATCTAAGCTGGACTCGGCCGAATAATACATCCGTATGACTTTTACCGTTACATCCAAGATCTCATCCATGCCAAGCAATCACCAGATTACCCATCCAATTCAGGAAACTCGTCACCTTCACATGCAGGTCCAAAAGCCGTATCTCCAAGCCGCGCACTAAAAATCATGGCTTTTCTCTAGCGCTGACTCGTGTTTGGTGCAAGTAACCCCTAAAATGCCGATGGAAAAAGCCGATTTCGGAATTAAATTCGGATAACCGGCAAAGCGTACATCCGGAGGCGGGGACCCCGTACTGTAGATTGATAAGATGGCGTTGATAAAAAGACCGAGATCGCTTTCACTTTTGATGTTGTTTTCTCATTCTATCTGATTGTTGGAGTGAGCTATTCAATATGACTGCAGGTTTGAAGAACGTTATTGTCATTGGCGGCTCGTATGTTGGGCTTGTAAGTACATTCTATGGACGGTGATGGGTTTAACTAACAATTCTAGGCGGCTGTGAAAGAACTGGCTACACTTCTACCAGTCACTCACCGTGTTCTGTTGATAGAACCTCACAGCCATTTCCACCATCTCTTCGCCTTTGTAAGTTCCCCATAACCCTTTCTCAACCAAACTAACACCCCCAGCCCCGATTCGCCATCGTGCCAGACCACGAACACAAAGCCTTCATCCCCTACACCGGCTTCTTCTCCTCCCTCCCCAACGCCCCCAACCACACCATCGTCCGCGCCCGCGCCGTCTCCCTGCAAAAGAACCAACTCACCCTCGACAGACCATGGCAGGGCTCAACAGAAATTCCCTTTGAGTACGCTGTCGTCACGACGGGAACACGACTCCAAGCGCCTAGTAACATGCAGTACGATGAGAAAAAGCCTTCTGTTGAGTACTTTAGATCTTATCAGCAGGGAATCAAGAATGCCAAGTCTATTGTGATTGTTGGCGGTGGTGCGGTTGGTGTGCAGATGGCGACGGATTTGGGGGAGGTTTATCCGGAGAAGAAGGTTACGCTTGTTCATTCGAGGGATAGGCTTATGCAGCTTTATCATGAGAAGATGGATGCTATTCTGAGGGATAGATTGCAGGAGCTTGGTGTTGAGTAAGTCAGCTTTCACAGTACAAGATGGGAATGCTAACGGAGCAGTGTTATCACCGGAACACGAGCTGTGATCCCAGCGAAGGGCTTCCCAACAGACGGATCGACATTTGAACTAGAACTCAAGGACGGGCGGAAGATACAGACAGATCTCGTTATTCCTGCAACAGGCCAAACGCCGAATAATCAGTTCCTCAAAGATCTTCAGCCCACTTCTGGATACGAGATTATCAACCCCGCCAATGGCTTCATCCGAGTTGCGCCGACACTGCAATTTGCCGACCCCGAGTACTCGAACCTGTTTGCATGTGGTGACATCGCCGACAGCGGAGCTCACAAGGCCGCGCGCCCGGGAGCTGGACAAGCGCAAGTCGTAGCGCAGAACATCGTCGCTATGGTGAACGGTGGCCGACCTGAGCAGAACGTCACGGTTGATCCTCCTGCCATTCACCTATCACTCGGACTGGTACGTACTACCCAAGCATGCTGAAATATCGTGGCTAAAGGTTGTATAGAAAAAGAATATTGTGTTTAGAAATCCTGGAAAGGGCCAGAGTGAACCTACCATCATCTGGAGAGACGAGTAAGTTTCCTGCTTGGTTTTGCATATTAGATACTGACGTGTTTGCAGTGGGTCAAGAGATATGAACATCGAGGGCGTCTGGGAGAGGAGGGGACAGAGAGTCACGCGACAGGATGACTACCATCTTTGAGGTGACTGCCTAGTCAGTGATTAGAAGGTTAATTTTGTACAAGGTAGACTGGCTGGTTATGCAAGAAATCTTCAAAGCCACTCTCGCTCCACATTTTGCTGTGGCCGTGACTGAAAATTATACACTCACGTGTGACTGCTTGTGAACTTACTCAATGTCACTCAGGGTCAGATGCCTGACGGAAGCCTGGCCTGTCAACTCAGCAGAACACAAAGTCTAAGCAACATACCGACTGCTCACACAATAAATTGGATATCAATACAGAGTTTAAGTTTAAGAAAGTTGTAATTGGCGACAGATGAAACCCTCAATATATTGTTATTGAAGCCTAAGCTTTATATCTTTTTTAGATCGCATCACCATGCCAGTAGCAAGTCTGTTGGTCCAATCAACCGTAGGCGACATTCACAATAACATTATACCAAGGCAGCAAACCAACAGATGAACACTATGATCACACGCTCTTAGAAGTATTGACATGTCGTACGGAACCTGTGGTGGCTATGTAAGCCTCGCCTGCCGATTCACGCTTGGCAGCACAGCTCTGTTGCGCCCCGGGGGGACAAAAGAGACTGAATGGAGGTAATTTCTATACGCTGTAGCAACCTGGCAGCATACTTGACGTTTCTCCTCGCCGACGGCCGCGAATATCGTGCTGGCTGGTCCAAGGGCATCGCAGCACTTCACACGCCACTCCTTTGTACCATTTCCCGAATCTCTGACGCTCGTGCCATAATACAGTTGAGTGCTCCTTTATTGGACCACCGTGTATGAAGTTGGTGCGCTGTCTGAAGTGTATTCCTCACAGTGCTGTCTTGGTCAAGTCTCACTTCACTCATCACGACAACTATTATCGGGAGACGTCAGCGTGTTGCTTTGTTCTTCCATCCAAAGTTAGCTGAGATTCCAGACAGTCATGATAGAACCCTGTGCTAGTATGACTCTTACTAAGGCTACGGCCTCCATGTAAAAGCTTCGCGACACCACGTTCGCGGCCTCCATCATCGTCGTCCTCACGAACCCCAGGGCGAATAACAACTTGCGCAAAGGAATAGTTTGTCTTTCACTTAGCCACTTGGTTCGCTGCAAGCCTGCAACGCTTGTATATTCGGGAAGTTCTCTGTCTATCAAAGTGGACCAGAATGAGGGTGCGTCAGTTAGGTAGATAAGCTTTGCGGCCGTGAATATCGCGACAAGTCAGTTCAAAACCTTGTTCAACTAATCTTCTCATATCCTCTCAAACCTTGAAGTTCTGTCCCATCACAAAGTGGACTGGCGTAAGGGTAGGGCTTTAAAAGAGGCTTCAGCCACCAGGGCACAACAGCCCCCAATCTCAAACTCTCTCCGGTCCTTGAGTATAAGTAATGACTTTCTCTCCCTCTGTTTCTCTTTCGATTCTTCGTCCTTTTTAATCTATTCTCAGTTTTCAGCCAGTTTGCTTGCAGCACTTTTGTCTTTGGTCACCTGATTTCTTGGAACTTTCCGCCAGTCTCACCAGCTCAGCTACGTTTTCTTTCACTCTGGCGTTTCCTGAAAACTCATTTGGTACCTTTTTGACGAACTTGCCATACTTTCCTGGTCACAGCTGTACGATAGTCTTGTTCGACGCTCTTGAGCTGCAGAACGATTAATACAATTACATCACCTGGTGTACCTTACCGGCTCACACTCTCTCATTCTCTCACACTCTCTTGGACTTTTCATCATCGATAATGCCTTCTCTTGCAGACTTGGGAGTCATGGACCACATGAGTAGGTCAGATGATGACATGGATGACAGTTTGTCAATATGCTCCTACTACTCTCTTTCCGACGTAGAGGACCTGCCATTCAGGAAGATCCCTGCGCATGAAGTTCGCAAGCAAAGCGAGCAAGTCCCTGGGTACAGTCATCTCTCTACATACCCTCATACTTTCCGTAACAGCGAGGCACTACCACTCAAGGTAGCCGGCCCGTGGCTGGAGTATCCCCTCTGCCTTAAGGGCAGCTACAAACAGTCCATGGGTATGGATCCAGGACCAGCGCGAGTCATCATCAACCCGTCTGTCCCTGGTGGACATGACGTTATTTATCATCCCACAAAGTGGGAAGGGAGGTTTCTTCAGGCCAAGTACCGACCTAAAGGGTACAGAGCAAAGATCTCTGGATGTACGGCTATGCCTACTGTACCCTCCCCTCCATCTTCACCTCTTTTATCACCATCTCTTCCTCTCTCGCCATCTTCCAATCTCTCTTTCTTTACACCTGCTTGTCCAGGTTTTTACGGAGCATCTCATGGGTTGACCCAGCTGACTCCTCAGCAAGCGTTTGCCTTGGCAGCTCAGCAACAGTATTTTGCATTGCAGCAACAGAGCCTGATCGCTAGTTGCATGTACCCACAGGTCATGGGCTACAATGGAGTTGTCCGCGGTCAGTCTTTGCTGGAGTTTTAAAGCGCACATAAGTCTATTTGTCTGGCTGTATTGTCATGAGCGGCTTCAGTCATTGCTAGCGGTCAAGTCACTGTCGACTTCTTTTTGGCGACTTCAATCAATCATTATTCTCAACTTGATCAGCGAGTTTTTATCTCTCATTGCTTACGACTTGTCATCCGCTGCTTCTGCCATCTTCAACAGCAATATTTGGTTCCGCAGTTGTTTGGTCATATTTCTATCCGCCTTGGATATTATGAATTCTCCTCTTCTTGATACCTTACTTGGGTCTGAAGTAGTATGAAGCAAGCCATGGTTCGCCCATGCAGCACAGAGCTACATCGTTGGATTCAAATCGCGATTTTCTCTCTCTCTCTCTCCCACACTCAACCATCATCAACAGCAATCTTATTTTTTGGTTCAGCAGTTGGTTTATTATTTGTTTTTGGCGTTGGCGTTGGAGTTTATGCACTCTGCCCTTCATGATACCATACTCGGATCAGAACTGGTATGAAGCAAGTCATGCAGTATAGCATTGGATCGATGAATACAAATGCGATTTCTTTCTCTCTTTCAATAATAGACTCAAACAGCGAAACAAATAAACATCTTGACAAGTAACAGCAGTAATATTCCTGATTTCCATGTAAGCCCATAGGTGATTGCTAATCACACTGAATCCTGTAATGACACTTATCAAGCGTATTTTATCACATTGAGAGAGTAATTCTCTACTATCAGAGGGTCATCTCAAGAGACAGCTGGCTCAATCATTGAGATCATGACTCAGCCGGCTATCATGAGCGGAATTACTCCCCTTCCATAAGAAGATTGCCGTCGTTCTCCCGAGCCACCCCGGATTGTCACACTCACCCCGCACTCCACCGGAATCCTTCCGACCACCAAGACATTCGAGTTCGGCACTACCAGGCTAGCAACGGGTAACGCTCTACGCAATGACAACATACCTGCACAACCATTCTCATGACATAAGAAGGGCGTGGCCTTGGCTTCGGGTCGTCGGGCGGAGGTCCTTTATTTCTCTTCTGCTGAACTGCTCTCATTTACAGTAGTAACTTGATCAATTACCAATATGTCTGACTCTCAGTATACTCTCTACTCTTACTTCAGATCCTCCTGCTCAGCGCGTATTCGCATCGCTCTCAATGCAAAAGGAATTCCCTACGAACTAGCATTTGTCAATCTTCTCAAGAATGAGCATCTCTCCGACACTCACAAAACTCTCAACCCATCAGCATCAGTCCCCGTTCTCATCTCAAACGCCTCCAAAGACAAACCCTTCCGCATCGGCCAATCCGTCGCAGCCCTAGAATACCTCGAAGAAAAACACCCCTCCCATCCTCTCCTCCCTTCCAACCCTGAAAAACGCGCAACAGTGCGTACCCTCATCAACATCATCTGTGCGGACATTCAGCCCGTTACAAACCTGCGCATCATGCGTCGTATTAGAGAACTCGGTGGAAATGCAGAAGAGTGGAATAAGCAGCTCATGACTGATGGACTCAAGGCCTATGAGGAAGTAGTCAAGGATTCTGCGGGGAAGTGTAGCGTTGGTGATGAGTTGACGCTGGCGGATGCTTGTCTTTTACCTGCAATGTGGAATGCTGAGAGGTTTGGGGTTGATTTGACGCTGTTTCCGACGATTGGCAAGATTGTGGAGGGGTTGAAGGATCATCCTGCTGTTGTGAAGGCGCATTGGCAGAACCAGCCTGACACGCCTGACAATCTCAAGGCTTGATGGAATAGAAATGATTGGCTTGCAAGCACTTAGGAAATAAATACCTAGTACACTCATGAGTTCACCAAGGCATTGGGCTTGATATGTCTGTTCAAAAAGCATTACGATACTATTATGGGAGAACCTATAAAGTCCTCTAATATGAAGTGATCCCTTAAGCAGCCTAGCCATTGAGTTATTCCGTGGCCATCGCTGCTAACATCCACTATCCCTCTAGGCATAGTGTCTCTGCAGTTACGCGGGACCACAATGAACTCGTGATCCGAGCACCACGCCGTCGCGCAGCCATCATTTCTCTTACCAAAACATTCTGAACACAGGTCGACAGCCGCACATGTCCTGCAGACGTATCGATTGGGATACTTCCACCTGTCCGACCTGGTGCGGCAGCGGGTACATCGGATTGTGCCATCTTGAACTCGCTCGCCACGCCTCACCTCGGTGAGCTGCTCGAAGGCTATCTGAGCTGCCTTGTCCATGTCGGCGTTTCTGCTGTCGTTCAGGAAGAGGAGGATATGCCCTATTGTGTTAAAAATGCCTAGACTCCCGTACAATCTCATATCGTCCATTTTCTCATCAAGGGCCTTGTCGATCAACAAGAACAATGAGTCCTTCTGGTGCCGAGTCCGTACATCTAGACTAGTGGATCTATATTGCATCTTCGCCTCATGTGGCATCTTATCCCATGCTGGTCCCCAGCGTGCAGCCCAGTCAAGCGGAGTTGATCCGTAAATGTCCCTCGCAGTGGGATCGGCACCGTGCATGATCAATACCTCAATGCTCTCGAGATCCATGCCACGCATGGCCAGGTTTAATGGCGTTTGCATGCATATACTTATCGCGTTAGGATCGACGATGGCTTCTCTTCTATCTAAGAGGAACCGGCAAATGTCTGCTCGATTATGGGATGCTGCCAGATGCAGCATCGTGAATCCTCCTACAGTCACTTGTCCGAGATCTGCTCCGTGCTCTGCGAGGGCCTTCACCGTCTCCAACTGAATTTCTACATTATCAATCGCCAGGGCCAATGGTGTACGCGTGCCTCCCGGCTCATATTTCATGTCCGCCTCAGCGCCACGGTCAAGCAACGTCTTGACCGTTTTAGAATCTCCGCCGCAAGTGGCCCAGTGTAACACAGATTGGCCCGCCTCGTTGACTGCGTTCGCATCGGCTCCGTGATCAAGGAGAACACGTAGGTTGGCCGCCTTACCAGCCAAAGCCGCCGCATGTAGTGCCGTGTCCCCATCCTGATCCCTCCATGTCGCATCGGCACCGTGATCGAGCAAAATTTGAACGAGGTCTTTGCAGTCTTCCCTGGCAGCATGGTACAGGGGTGAGCATCCGTATTTGTCTTGCTTCGGGATCACTCCATGATCAATGAGCTTCTGCGCCAGGTCAATATCCGATCTCCAGGCTGCGACGTAGAACAACGTCCGACCCCGCTGATCGCATATGTTGGGGTCGATCTGGCCAGCATCGATCCAGTCCTCGATCATATGTGGGTAATCCTGCATGAAGCAGCTGCAACAGGCCAGAAACCAGTCCAATGGTATATCTGGCCCTTCCTTGTTGCCATTCACATCATTCATCCTGCAGTTCCAGAAGAATGACGCTATATCACGAGCCATAACCGGAAGCGACTCTATCTCCTCGTTCGTCATAATGTCCTGATCCTCAATCAAATCAACAATCAGCGCCCCCATATCGCCAGTGCCACCGTCTGGCCGCAAGTCATCCCTCGTAAGCAGCGTCTGAACTGCGCTGCTAAACATCTCACTTGCAGCATAGAACAGCAGTGTATGACCTTCCCTATCAGTTGTGTTTACGTCTAGGTCTTTTCGTGTGGCGATGAGGGTATCAAATGCGGTGAAGGACCGGTTCGTTAGTGCAACAAAGAGAGGGCATCCAAGATTGACATCGGCGTCTTGCTTTTCGAGGAGAATTGATAAGGTTGCTGTTTTGTTGTACTTGGCGGCCCGACAAATTGCTGTTAAGCCACTGCTGTCGACTGCGTTGAGGGAGGCAGAGATATTCCGCTGGGCGAGGAGGAGTCGAACAAAGGTGTCATGCCCGAACTGTGAAGCTATCATAAGCGGTGTGTCCCCGAGTGACGTCGGCCTATTGAGGTCAGCCACCAATCGCGTCGTATGCATGGTTGCCCAAGTCGTCAGATCGAATCGCGCGGCCAGATGCAGGGGTGACAAGTCCCCCGGTGTCGAAGGCCACCCGGAATTCAAGTGCAGGTCATATGCTGCCCAAACTTGAAGGTTACGGGTGCGAGTATAGAACCTTTCTACCACAGCGAGAACCGCCTCATCAGCATCGTCAGCGGCATGGTCGCCCCAATGGGTTGCGGCATAGTCGAGGAGAGGAAATCGCTCCGGTAGCGCTTTGATAGTTTCGAGATCGTCGATATTTACGGAAATGAAGTCATCGAAGGACAGGTAAGCAATGCAGGTCAGGGCCAAGTTCTTGTGGCCATCGGGGATGAGCTCAGCTCTATGCCCACAAAAGTACTCTTGCACAGACTGATGTACAAACTGTATAACTTGCTGACTGTTGACAATAACAAGTCCGCAGCAGTAAGAAAGCAGGAACCGTGCAGGAACCAGACTCTCGATGTCGAGCGAGCTCTCATGTGGTGTCGTAGCAAGAGCATGACGCAATTCTTCGACATGTAGCGGCCGTTTGGCATGATATATCCACTGAAACACTCGGTAGGCCAACGTGACGCACGACTTGATGGGAATGCTATTGATTCTGTCCATGGTGGACTTATAACTTCCATCCAGATCGTCCGCCAGACTGTTTACTGCTTCCTTCATCGCGCGATGACTTGGCTGGCTCAGGATATTCTCGATCTGGAGCGCCACATAAATGAACCTATCCAATTAGCACCGGATAAGAATGGACTCTATCATACGAAACTTAGGGAGTTGGTACTTACATGCCATTCGCCTTCTCCACAAGAGTGTTGACAATCTCTTCCCCATATTCATTGCTAATCATATAATATACCTCCTCAGACTCTTCTCGTCGCTCGTCTATCTTCTCAATCAAGTACGACCTCATATCGGACTCGCTAGCCCTGGCAACGATGCTTAAAGATGCCGAGAACAAATTCCTGACCTCTTCGACATGAGGCCGACTGGTCGCAAATAGTTTGACTTTGGCCGCCATCAAATCCTTGAGGAATTTGAGTATGCGTCTTCGATGCAGCTTGGCGTCACATTCATCAAGAGCATCCATGACCACAACTACACCGGAAGTTGAGGAACAGAGCTGGAAGAAAGTGCTGCTAAGAACCTGGTAGGAAGGAACCGGCTTGCGCTTCGCGAAGAGTTTATAGAGATCTCCGGCCGCGCTCGGTACACGATCAAAATTCGACAGGAGCTGCCTTATCAGACAACGTAGCACGTTCTGAGGTTCCTGGGCCGCCGGGTCACTAAACGAAAAGTAGAAATACGCCAAGCGCACCGGCGAAGAGCTTTGCAGGGTCTCCAGATATTGAATGACGAGAGAGCTTACTATGATCAGCACGTTGACTGCAATGAACCCATGGACTAAACCTACGTCAGATACGTCTTGCCGACACCTGGGTCTCCATAGCAGTAAAGCGTGGTGGACTCTTTCTGCTGGATCCAATCGCGGAAGCTTTGGCTCTCAAAGAACCACTCGCAAGAGCCCTCTAGACTACACGGCTCAATGGAGTTGTGCTTCTGGCTCGAGTCTCCCGGATATAGCCATTTGAGAAACGCTTCATAGGTTTGGTCTTTGCACTGATTAGTAAAAGGGCTTGTTTATAAAAGTATGCTCGTTGGGGCGAACCTTGAACAAGGATCTCGGTTCTTGATGCCGCATTGATGACGCCTTCAACATTTGCGGACAGACTATTTGCAAACTTGAGCGAATCTAATATCTTGGCCATCTTTTCGTCAATTCCAGATTCTATAGCTCCTTGTTAGCTTTTTATGTAATTGTACTTGAGAGTTAAGCAGAAATGGCTTACGTCGGAGACTAATCGCTCTAAGCTCAGCGGAAGCCTCTTGCGACGACTCTAAAAGAACAGAACTACAAACTGTGAGTATAACCTCCGGTATGAATGAAAAGACGGAAGAAATGTCATACAAGCCACTAGTGGACATTGAAAAGTGAATAATCTGTGTGAATCCCTGAATTCTCTGTATCAACTTGGCAGTATCCTTCTCGCAGAACGGCCAGATAAGGATTCTGCATTTTGTCAACTTCTTTCGGAGTGACGTAAGCAAGTCGTTACAGTCCTTGATCGCCTGACCTAGAGCCGTCGAAGTGTTGAGCTTGCCTCCAGGAAAGTGATATTTCTCGAGGCTGGTCTGAAAATCTGCGAGGCAGTCTGAGAGCGCCAGGACTTCATTCTGGAGGTTTTGTATCTCCTCGCGTGCCCCATGGACGGTGATCACGTATGGCACAAGGGTTTGACCGACGAGCTGGGCTAGCCCGATAAGGCCTGCGATTGCAGAGGCCGGTTCCATCAATTGTGCAAGTGTAGAGCAGCGTTGGATGAGCCAAGGATGATCGTGAACGAGCAGATATTGACTCTAAAAGCGCAATCAGAACATGCCAACTGCAACTTACCACGAACAGGTTCTGACTGCCTTAGGTTCGAGGTCGTTCTATTTATGTTGTCCTGCAGTGCGGCTGGGTCGATGGCATGATGGTCTGATCATGCCCTTAGCAGTGCTCCAATGAGAAAATGGTTGACACTTCAGCTACAGACGCTAATGATGCTGGCGTTGAAAATGTCGCTCAGCAGCGCCACCATCCGAGGTCCAGAACCCCCAATGGACACCTGCCAGGAAATGGCTAAGACATGGAACAAGTTGACCGTATAGAAAATAAATTTTCTCCTTAATATATCCACATAGGCATTAGTGATAGAATGTCTATACATATGGAAAACAAATTACAGCAAGCAAAGTCTATTCGGCTTTCTATACCACCTACTACCTATATGCTTGACCAGACTTGCTTCACTTGAACAGGGGAAGAGGCTCGAGGATCTGTCCCGACACCTCACCAAAGCCAACCTTCTTATCACCACTTCCATAAGCACCACGAATGATAAGCGTATCACCGTTCTGGATGAACTTGCGTTCCTCGCCATCCTTTAACTGAATGGGTACCTTACCGCCCTTGGTCTGTTCCAACATGCTGCCCTCGGTGCCTGACTCAGTACCGGAGATGGTACCTGATCCGAGAAGATCACCAGGTCGAAGGTTGCAGCCAGTGATGGTGTGGTGAGCAATCATCTGGGGCCACGACCATAGCAGATTGCGTGAGGTTGTCTTGCTAAGATGGTTCTTGTTACCAGCAGCAGCTGCACCTGGTTAGTCACTGTATCTTAAGAGAGTCGATGAACTTACTGATGATTTCGACCTCGAGGTCAATGTCCAAGACATTGTTCTCCGTCTTCTCCTTCAAATAAGGCAGAATCTCATTATCGTTCTTAATACCAGCTGCCTTGGCCCCCTCAAGAGCATCAGCCAGCACGACCCAGGCACTAATACTAGTCCCCAAGTTCTTAGCCGTGAAAGGACCAAGAGGCACATATTCCCAAGCCTGGATATCCCGCGCACTCCAGTCATTCATAAGCACATAACCGAAGATATGCTCATCAGCTTCGTCAATGGGGACAGGGCTTCCCATCTCGTTCTCACGACAGATAAACATGCCCATCTCGAGCTCAATGTCGAGCCTCTCGCATGGTGCGAGGTCGGGGACTTTGTTACCAGGACGGAGGATTTGGCCCCAGGGTCGGCGGATGGGTGTGCCTGATACGACAACGCTGCTGGCTCTTCCGTGGTAAGCGACGGGGAGATGGGTGTAGTTGGGTTGGAGAGCGTTGTCAGGACCGCGGAAGAGACAGCCGACGTTGAAGGCGTGGTTTTTGCCAGCGTAAAAGTCGGTGTAATCTCCAATAGTCAAGGGGAGATGGTTCTTGACATCGGAGCGCTTAAGAAGAGCAGAGTCTTGAAAGTTCTGGTTATCCTTCAACACAGGGTTCTTGGTGTCCTTCGCAAAGACGTCTTGAAGATAACTCCTCGTCGCGCGATGGAATGAACGACCCAGCGCCGCAAAAGCATTCAGCGACTGTTGCGAGAACACACCAACGTGCTTCTGAATCTCAGAACTACCGGAGAATCCATCACCCTTTGCAAAAGCATCAAGGTCTAGCACATGATCGCCGATCGCAACAGCAGGTCGAGGCGTAGCATTTGATGAAGTAGAGATGATGCCAAAGGGGATGTTGGCGATGGAGAAATGAGACTCGGCGGGGATAGAAAGCCACGACATTTTGAATGAATGCAACGAGATGAGGAGATTTGTGTAGGGTTGTAGATGTCGACGTCAGTTTTATTTTGTATTACAATGTTGGTGATGGAGCCGCTGGAAGCCGACTTAGCGGGGCTGGATGCCGGGGCTAACGCGGGGTGCGGAACGGAAATGGTTCCGATTATTCCGTTGCTGGTGCTGTCGGTTACTTCGGCTGAAGAGCGGCCTCGGCGGAGAAATGCGCCATAAGAGCGATAAGATACAATCTTAAGATAAGACGATGGATGATGATAAGCGCGATAAGATAAGGGCTTCAGATATGGTTGATCTTAAAACACGATGAATCTTAGGATGGATAATCAGTTGCCCCAAAGTATTAAATACAAGGGATTTCATCATCGTTGCTCCAGCATTAACCGTATTTACCTTATAAAAGTAGATGTGTTCTTCATCTAGGTGACCTCCTCGTCTTGGGGGCGCCCTCTTGCCTGCAGCCATTGATATATCACTATCCACGTTCTTGTCTCATGTCACCCACTTCCATGGCATCATTGCACCGGTGACACTTCCAGACTATGGCCTGATGTTCTAGAGCGTTCCGGGTCATTTTCAACCTACCTTTTGTTTTCAGCCATGCAGCGAATCGTCAAGTCACAAGGACAACATAGATAGAACATGCATGGTGGCGTCTATTCAAGCAATCTCCTGCAACTCTCCCCTGTCCATCACGAGGCTACGCTTCACCTTGCTTTTGAACGCGATCAGCTCCGTTAAAGAAAGGAGATTGATCATAGTTAGAGATAAACACTAGTTAGCTAGCATTATGTATAGTTAGTTTCCAACAGTCCAGTGCACGTCTCGAAGTAATGGGTAGAAGTACAGCTTTTCCTCGCCTAGGGCAATTAGACCACCACTAATCACTAAGTTCCCCAACATTCCCCGACGCATCCAATTACCATGGCCACTCTTGATATATGCGCCTTTTCATGCAAAGGCATAGATATGGCTATCAAAAACTACAAGCCCTGGACGAATTGCAAAGCGGCCGCTGCATTCCTCGTACCATGGGTCGACCACAAGACAATCAACATGACAGATCTCGTGACTTATCTGCAATCCTTTGGCGGCACAGACGTTCCCGAGTATAGAGCCATGAATTGGTTCTTCTGCGCAAAAGAGTGCGCCAACAGGGAGATGAACCAGTGGCTGATTCACAAGCCTATGAGTATATGCAAGGATGAAATGTGCGAGGTTTGGGAGTTGGATGGCAACGCGGACATTGTTGGCGTCGGGGTAAGACTGTTGCTTGAGATTTGAGATGGTGCTAATATTAGTAGATGATTTTCGTTTACCTAATGGGTGCCATCCTCCCCAGTCTCTACGTCGCATCATTTTTCAGCAGTATGTATATCGGGAACGATTACACCACCTTCAAAACTCGAACACCATGCGAGGAACAAGGTGTCTGGGACAACATTCGCAGCATGTTCTACAATAGCCTCGGTGCATTCCATACAGGCTTGGGACTTTTGGCAGCGTCAGTCCTACTCGCTACTCTGATCATCTGCGGTCGGAAGGAGAGCGTGTACGACATTAACATGTCTCGACTCGCCAGTGCTATTTTGACCGCTAGTTACTTCCTCACCCTTCCTGTCTATGTTGATATTGAGCGGAAGCGCAATTCTGGATATTTTATGGGTTTCGTCATATGGTTGCTCTTTACGGTCGTGATGTGCATGAGTTCTCCTGCCGAAGCTGCAGCGAGGTTACATGGAAGAGTGCCTTTTGAGGCGAATTGCTGGGACTTGAGGGCATCGTTGAAAGTCAGCCGTGTGATCTTCGCTTTTTACCTTATTCCGGTGGTCACTGCGATGCTCGTTTGTTTGGCATACCTTGTTGGGAAGTGCACCAAGAGGCTAGCAGATAAAGTGCCTGTGCTAGGCTGGCTCTTCTTTCGTGTACCGTGGAGGGTATCGAGTTCAATTTTCTTTTTCATCTTCATGTGGACGGCCCTTGAAAGTCTTTTCACACTGAGGGCAGATATTGCGAGTGTAAATGGCGGCGGAGTCCAGGAATCGGAGGGATCTTGGGGCTTTGGGCAGATCTTGGCGCTTGCGACTTGGGTTCCGGTTATCGAAGAAGCAATTGTCATTCTTTACAGTGAGTTTTACTTCGTCTGTTTGGTCAGTTTCTAGGCAGGTCAAGGACTAACTGTGTCCATTAGAGAACGGTTTATGTGTAAACGAAAGCCGGACAAATAAGCATTACGTTAGTGTTGTGGCCTCTGCTGGGACAGAAGAGGCAGAGGCGCTAGTCCCTCCCCGAACGCCAAATCAGGAAATGGAAGCTCTTAACGATATGCCTTGAGCAGAAGGCCTGGAACGCCTAGTGTTCTGCCACCAACTATGTACCCATCCAAGCAGCCTCAACTGTAGTGGCGTAGAGGAAGGCTGGGTCGGGGCTGGAGCGTCTGCCTGGTGGCCGTGAGCCGGAAAATTCATGTTCTCATTGGTTGGTATGGAGAGGGAGCCTGAAAGGTCATGATCAATTGCGGGGTTAGCTTTGCACTGCCATGTCGGATAACTCAGAACTTGATCCAGCATTTAATGATTGATTCATTAACTTCATCAACATGTAAGTCATCAAGTTGCATGCCATTAAATCGTCCTTCCCCGTGGATTCACAGCTGGACTTGCCTGAAACCTGAAAGCTGATGTCTAAATATCAACCTTTACTTTATCTGCGACGACTATATTCTTCGGTCATTCGGCATTTACCATCGGCCGCCACTCATCACTGCAATGGGAAATAGCAACAGTTCGCCTCAATTTGTCGATGCTACCGTCGTTGATATCGTCCACCCCTCTCTGCAACTTTGCAGTAGCTGCTCATCTTTTCCGTGGCCATCGGGACTTGACACCGACAGTTTCCTTGTTGAGTTTCTAAATCTTAACAAAACGTTCTCTTCTGTTCAAGCATCAGCTGAGGAGGGTTGTGTACTATGTCGCTTTATTTGGTCATTGATGATCAACGACTTTATAGTGACCAAAGAGCTTTTGGAGTCAGAAGAATTTGCAGAGGGGTCAATTGAGCTACATATCACAAAGATCGAAGGGGTCTTCACATTCGACCCGCAGGTACGGCACAACGGTCGAGTGATCTTTGGCTCTACAGGAACTAGGTTTGAACACGTTGAGTGCAGTGAGTTGGAGGCTATGGGAAAACTCAAGACCCGTCACATTAAAGGTAGTGCCGAATGCTTACCAAAGCCATTCAATACTGATATTAGCCTATCCTAGACTTCACCGAGGAAAACATCCAACATCAATTGGCTGATCTGATTGAGCACCAAATCCGGCCTTGGATGGAGAGCTGTTGTGCAAGATTCACAGATCACGAAAACTGCGGACCCGAACATAACGCCTCAGGCTTACCAACTCGACTAGTTGATGTTGGCAAAGGGAACGATTCGCCGATCAAACTCGTCGATGTCAAGAGCTCGAATCACATCCAAGGCTTTGCCTACCTTATCCTCAGCTATTGCTGGGGAAGCGGCAACGAAAGTTCCAAAACGACAGAGAATAATCTCAACGCACGGCTTCGTGGCTTTTCTGTCTCAGAACTCCCGAAGACCATCCGAGATGCCATCCTTCTGACATGAATGCTAGGGTATCGATACCTATGGGTGGATGCAATATGTATCATCCAGGGACCAAGCGGCGACTTCCACTCAGAATCGGCCAGAATGGGAGATTACTACTCGAACGCTGATTGTTGTATAGCTGCATCGGCTGCGACTGATAGCCAACAGGGCTTTTTGACTAAACGCCCGCTCGCAAGATTCCCTATAGACGACATCGCCATTAAGATCTCGGGACATAAAGATCCAGGATATGCCATATTTAAATCAGATCACAGGAAACCAGGTGGGAAGGGGCCTCTCCTTGTGTCGCCGCTGACGAAACGTGGATGGTGTTTGCAAGAGGCGGCACTAGCAAAGCGCATACTTCATTGGACCATCCGGGGAGTATTTCTCGAATGTCAGAGCTCTCTCTTCCTCGAGGGCAAAAATGATCCATGGGAAACTATGGGCCCGCAGATGGAAATGTCTCATGAGCGATACCTTACACCGAGAGAAGTCATGGCGATGCCTGATGAAGACATACTTTTCTCAAAGGGGTGGTATCAGCTTGTGGCTGATTTCTCAAGCACAGAGCTGACGTATGAGACGGATCGTTTATATGCCATTCATGGCCTTGCGTCTGTGGTCATTCGACGTTTGAATGCCGAATACTTTAACGGTCTCTTCCGAGGGAGTCTTGCGCAGGGCCTTGTATGGTATCATTGGTTCAGCTGGCATGGGGCATGCAAGAGACCTGAGGCCGCGCAGCTACCGTCTTGGTGCTGGGCATCGGGCTGTCCTGTTGAGTTCATGAGGATCCGTCGGACACCGATTTACATCCGGGATGACCACCCCGAGCGGCCTCTACGCTTCCCTACGCATCCTGGGGCTATAAGCACGGTGGAGGCCACTACCTCTAAACTCTACATCAGAGCGCCCATTATCCAACTAGACATTGGGAGGAATAAGTTTGGATACATCAAGACTAGTGACTCGGGTGACATGGTGAGATTCGAATGTGGCTATTATTTGGACTCAAATCGTCGAGTTATGCGCCATATGTCTCGTGTTGAGAACTGCGATGCGGAGTGGGGAGGAGGCTCAAGCGTATTGTGGATGCCTGTAGGTCGATCAGCCATTGACCCGTTGTGTGTCGTGGGCTTATTAGTGCACGAAGTGCCTGGTGAAGGAGAGGGGGTTTACTGCCGGTATGGGCTTCTTGAGTTCAAGAGCGAGGATGATTCTTTACTGGATGATCAACGCCTGGACGACGTTAGCGAAATAACTTTGATATAAAATCTCGCTTCTTTTGAACGCATGTAAACGCTTCTCGGAGTCTCAGACAAGTCTTTCAATAGTAATAGTGTAAGTCTGTAACCCTAGATTAGGCTCTGGTAGCTAAATAAGACTCAGTTCGCAAGTAAGTCTGATCCTACAGTACAGGTCTCTAGTGTCGCTTTGGGGCCCCGTAGGCATGGCATAGAGACAAGCCATTTATAATTCATAATCTATTTGATCCTCAGGCCTTCACTTCCTATTCGAACAATATCTCGTTTCAATAAGCTCAAACATCATCCATATCAAACTAGTCATCATAGGTAGCAACGCTCCAACAGCCTCACTACAGATAGATAAAAAGCCTCTTGAACACTCTCTGGCTGTCCAGCCTCGCCATTTTCAAAGTCACTCCTCAAGCACGCCGAGGCTGCGTCAGCGAAAGCATCACCCATCCTCATCCTGACCTCAGGAATTTTATCAAGTATTGCCTCCTTCACACTTTTGTCTTCGTCTTGAGTCCCCCGAGCGTCTAAAAGCTTGATGACCGGCGACCACAGACCAATCTCCACAAGCACGACACCAAGACTGTACAGGTCGGCTTTGTATGAGAAAGGCGGTCTGTCAGCTGACTCGCCATTCTCCTGCACTGGAAGGCCTTGATGGTCAGGGTGCCGGTACAGATTTTGATATCGATTGTCCCCAACATTTTGAGTCAGTCTCGTCTCGCGAAACAGCCTACTGTAGTCGAAACCACCAATGTATGCCGCGCCAAGATCAACACTCGATATGTCGCTACTCAGAAATAGGACATTATCGCTCCGTATACCTTTATGCAGCCACGATCCTAAATGAAGAAACAGCAGTGTTTTGGAAAGCAGCTTGACAAGTTTCAACCGTTCAGTGAGAGACTTGGGCGTAGAGCCGTCCCTGCTCAGCAGCTCCAGAAGCGTATAAACCTGCTGCCCCTCCTCAAGCTTGAACACCAAACCGTATTGCGCGTCCTCTTCTTCTGCGACGGGCATATCGACCATGGCTATGCACTCTAGAGTCCTGAACTCTTGAGGCTTCTTTTCTGAGTGTAGTAGTAAAGCGAGGTCGTGTATCTGGTTTTGGGAAGCCTCCTTGATTTCAGCAGATAAGCTGCTTGGTACGGTGATCCACTCGATCATCACAGGTGTGTTGTTGATGTTGCGAGACTTGAAATGTGCAAGACTGCGCGTGGTGGAGTGTTCATTTGTGTTGTCTAGTTTCTTCTCGTTTTTGATTCCTCGGTGGCTTCGTAGTAATTCTCGTTGGTACATGGTGTCGATTCGGTTTGTCATCTCTTTGGCGGCTCCCTTGAAGGTAGCGATACCCTGCACTACTTTGAGAGCTCCATCCTCTTCAGAACCTTGAACCGGTGGCTGTTTTGGATCAAAGTCAACTGACTCTATCTGGTCGCCAGGTGGGGGTATAAAGAAATCTTCGAGCTCTCCAACTAATACGGCAATTTGGTCTGTCATCTTCATACCCTCTCCCCCCTTCCGCGCCCATCTCCATCGCTGAATTATGTTGGCATGGTTTATAGAAGATACCTCCTCCTGAAGTAGCTCCAGATCTCTAGCTTTCGGCTTCTCCGTTTGAGCAATTAAAGCAAGTTGAAGGCCGCGGTCAGCCGAGCGAGGCTGTCCCTCTAGAACGCGATCATTTCGAAACAACGAGGGATATTTTTTGTCGAAATCCTCCAGTGCCGTGAGACGATACTGGATTATCAAGACATATCTCAGAGCCAGAATTCCGAATTCATTGAAGCGTGGACTCTTCTTGAGGTCATCTTCCGTTAGTCGCCCCCAGCCGAGTGACCAGGTCTTGAGACGGGCGCGAATCATGTCGAGTCTGGCTTTTATTATGATGACTTCCTGTCCGACTTCATTTGTCGCCTTCCATAGATCAATGACCCTGACGGTAGTATCGACGACTTGAAGGGCAAATCCCAGAATTGCGATAGCTTCGAGACCAGACATATTCGGTATGTAATGGGAAGCTGGTTTTGCGTATATCTGCAGAGGCGTAAATACTCTGATTCACGAGGATTCCTTTCATGCTTATTTCGGAGGGCCCTCATGCTGTCACTCATCTGAGGAGCAGACCTCCGTTTGCTAGCGGAACCTCCGTTAGTTCACGGGTCTCTGCCGCCGCCACCACCATAGTGCCTACCTACGCTAAAGCAACATAAAGAGCCCTGAGAGGCCGCCACTGTGTGTTATCAGTACATGGACTGGTCTCAGCGGAGGTAGTAATGCTTTCAGCCTCGCTTTGTGGCGTTAATGCTAGCTAAATGCGAATTAAATCTTCAGAACGCGCGGACTTACAAGAATGTGCTGTATCGAAGCTTTCCACGTCTTGCACGATGCAAATCTAGACCGCGCCTCCACTCTCGGCTTTGTGAGCATATTAAACACTGGCCTTCCATTTCAAAAAGCGGCATCATTCGAGCAGACCGTTTAGCAAGAGCCCTGGACAGTCAACTCAGAGTATCACTTTTTATGGCCTATTGGGCACAAGGAACACGCTTCGAGTATCTTCCCTAAGCCCTGTCTAAACGCCGTCGACAGCTCCACGATGACAGACCACGCGAAGGAATCACAACGATCCATGCCGGGGCTTTTGCCTCTATTCGCTGCCGCCATTGACGCAGTAGGCACATGTCCTTCCGCAAGAGAAGAAGTGCTGGCAAACATCTGCATCGATGAAAAGGCTTTCGAAAGAGAGCCTTCCTTTGCGTCTGGCGGCTCATTCCAGGTCATGCGAAGCCGACCAAGCACACTGATAAAATACGTCGATTCTCGGTTCAAAATGACCACCATCCATAGACTCGCCATGCTCCATCTCAATGACGTTGTCCTCCGAGTCCCAAAGAAAATGGTGGATTGGGACTCGAAGAAAGGCCGGGACCTCTCAGAGTCTATCTGCACTGAAATCGCAATTTTCAGGAACGAGCGTCTCCGGAGGCATGAGAACATCACTAACATGGTTGGTATCTGCTGGGGGGTTGATAACGACCGTGCTATAATGCCTGTTCTTGTGTTGGAGACAGCCCAAGGAGGTGATTTATGCAAATACCTTGAAACTTCGACGGCGCTTGATGCTAGAGATAGGCTGCGTCTAGCAATCCATTGCTTTCAAGGTTTGCTTGCTCTTCACACCGTCGGCGTCATACACGCAGACTTGAAGCCAGAAAATATCCTGGTTTTCATCGACGAAAAGGGCCGGCCACGCGCAAAGCTTACCGATTTTGGCTGCTCGCTTTTGGTTTCCAACATACATGAACCAATCAAGCTCAAATCAGGAACTGCCTTGTGGCAAAGTCCTACAGTTTTGCAGGCCATCGGTGCTCAAGGCTTACTTCAAGCTGATATCTATTCTTTGACGCTCGTGGCATCCCTTCTATTGATTGGGCCTTTCATGGGCAAGGTGCTTGACCAAGTAGATGGGTCAGGTGATGGTGTTGAGTCACTACACAAGCTCAAAACTGACGACGGTGCCCTCGCAACCTTTATCAGAATGCAGAAGGACACTAATGACTCGTCAAGTTCACGTGTCTTCACAGACAAAGTGTCAGGTCTCACCTCCGAGTTCTTCGATTTGATGCTTTCCAATAAGGAGGAGGTTCAAACTGAATCCGCACTCCCAGTTGAGTTTTTGAGGACTATGCTTCAACATGAGATTGTATCTGCCATTAAAGACGATCTCCAAATATTTGAGACTTTTGATCCTCTTGAAGAAGAGGTTTATTTCAGCCACTGTAAGCGCTCCTTGTTTCTTGTTCAGCACCAAAGAGACCTGACTCGAACTAGGTGAGGATACACCATTGGTCCAAGTTGAGGACGTAGTAAGCCAGTCCACGGCGGCTACAGGCAGTCAACAAGAGCTCGATCCCGAACCTGCCATATCACCACTTCACTACCCTCATCCAGAACCATCTCAACTACACACAAACGAGACGAAGCTTAGGTTGGAGGAGCGGGAACATATAATCCTAGTCCCTCTACCTGCAAGGACAATCTTGGTAAGCATTTCCAACAAGGTTTGGAAAAGCCCAGCCAGGACTAATACGATACATGCATCTAGATCAATACATACTTTAGCAGACTCAGACGTCTTCCCGGCCGAGTCACCACGGCAATAATCACTCAGATACGAGAAATCGCCGATTCAGACTCATACTGTGAAACCTCACGATCCCTCGCGGCGTATGCAATGGCAACATGGCTCATTGGGTTTCACCGGTCTGCTGCTACCTCGCCACCTTCACTTCGCGAAGCCGGACAATATCTTCTGACTGCTGCCAAACTAGGACATGAAGAGGCCCGCTCTTCGCTGGGACAGGTACTTGCTTGGATAGGAATGCCGAATCCTATAGATCCAAAGGTTGAAGAGGGATGGCTCCACGATTTGGCTGTCCTTGGAGATCGACGTTCTCTGAAGAGATTGAGCTCAGAGAGATGCGCTCAGGCATTGCAAGATCAGACGGCAGCGCTGGGTGCGCGTGTCAGGGAGGAAGCAGATATCTCTGCGACTTCGGATCAGGCCTTTTCGGAAAGCAACCAGCTTTCGGACAGCGACAAATTGAGAGGCCGGCTCCCGCTCATCTGCAGGTATTTGGTCAACCAGAGCTGGAATGTCAGCTTGCAAAAGGTTCTAGAGCTACCGGGTCTCGACCCTGACTTCTGCACTTCTCTTCTGATGCAGGCTTGCCAGAAGGGTGACTACAGAATCGCCAAGGTCTTCATCGAGCACGATACACCACTAAGAGACGAAACCTCCGGACTAACACCACTACATCTCCTGGCCCATTTTGGAGATGATGATATCATTCCTTTAGCACGGCTCCTCATAGATAAAGGTGTCGATCTAGAAGCCCGCTGCAACCTTGCTACTGCATGCACCGTTGGTCAACTCGATTTGAGAGATAGTCTTACTGATGCGACGCCTCTCTTGTTTGCTGTAGCGCAGCGGAGCCTCACAGCAGTTTCGGTACTTGTCTCTCTTGGCGCGGATCCATTTAACGGAGCAGAGAAATATGAGCCGCACACAGGAACCATGGCTGCCCACAAACGTGGGAGGACATATTCACCTGTTCATTATGCAGCAAGACTACACATGTCGGACGTCCTAGAGGCTCTATTACCCGAGGGCAAGGAATGTGAGCAGTTATTGGACTGGCTGTGTTATGAAACGCACTCTCTCAAGGTCGATCCGCTCTGGTGCGCTGTCGACTACTGGTACCAGGGCCTATACGATCGGGTATTACTACATGGGAAAGATCACATCAAGAGGTGCGAAGAGACCATCACCTTCTTTCTGAAGCGCGGAGCTCAGGGCCACGTGGTCAATTGGGATGTCATCACCCAGGTCAAACACTCCATCTTCACGGCAGCAACCTTGTACGGCCAGCCGTTTGTGCTGAACCATCTGAGGTCCTTGGAAATCCAACCTACCACAACGAATCTCATCAGAACACTTCAGACTGCCCTGGACGTCGAGGACTTGAAGGCGGTTGAGTACCTTCTTCCACTTGCCGAAAGAGAAACACGGGATTCTGAGTCATCATTTCTGCTTCAAGCATCGATACAAGGACACAAGCTTCCAGACTTCATCAGCCATTTGTATGATATCAAAGAACGCCTCGAGTCGAATGCCAGATCAAAGCTCAAGCTTGACCTGATCAGAGATCCACCGCTTCAAGAAACAATTGGTCCTGATGTCGGCCAGGATATCTTGCAGCAGAAGTCTTCACAGGAGGGCTTCAAAGTGTCGTTTACGATACGTCCCGGGCCTGGTGGGCGCAGCATCATGGAACCTGTAGGTGAGCCAAGCATGATGCCGCCCAAAGGCACACCTTTACCCATCGTAGAAGAAGATACCGGCATTTCTGCCTTTGAGATGGCCGTCATGGGCGGCTACGAGGCACGTGCGCGCGAACTGTACGAGAGTGAGCATTGTGACGTGTCATGCCGTCGTGTAGATGAGGACGGCGATGAGACTACCCTCCTAGCACGTCTTATCCGAAAGAGCCGCAAGTACAGCAACTTCGATAAGCAGATTCTATTTCTTCTCGATCTTACCCCTGCCAGCGCGGAAGAGTTCTTTGGTGCGTGTATACCGTCCGAATCGCCTGCCAACGAAGGGTTATCTATTCTTCACATGTCTGTCATGCTTGATGAGTGCCCTACAGGGTTTAGGGCCCGCGCCCCTCGTCCACTTATTTCCGCCATTATTGAAAAGTACCCGGAGTCGGAATACCTAAATGCAGTGAACTCAGAATTTGGCTCTGCTGTACACATAGCAGTTGAGTGTGGTAATCTGGAAGCACTAAAGGAACTTGAGGACGAAGACGTAGAGTGGAATCTTCTTAACTCCTATGGCGAAACACCTCTCGACATAACAGCCCGCCGGCTCCTAAAAGTCCATGAGTTTCTACAGCAATGCCGTCATCTACAAAGACTCGAACAGCCGGATGAGTATAAAGAAGCAGTGAGTACCTATCGGGCGAACGAACAGCGCATGAAGACATTTCTACAAGGGATGGGAGGAAGGTATCAAAGATACAATGGGTTGATGCACAGGAAGAGCGAGACAGAGTGGGATCTAGAGAACTTTGCGGCCTCGGGGAGTATGCAAGTCAACGTCGCGGAGCACTTGGCGATACTTGAAAGCCGTTCCGTTGGTATGAATGAACCAAGTGTGGCAGCTCATCTGCGTAAATTAAGAGCTTGGGGTGAGTTAGGAGTGGATGAGTGTATGCTTCACCTTGCTGATGGTACGGCTGTGACTTGAGCTTTATGTAAGTGCGGATTCTTGTACTTCTGTGTTAAGTAACGCATTTCCGGTAGCAAATTTAAGCTTCTTACAGCCAATTGAATCACATTGTAGAAAACCAAAAGATAGCCGCTGTAACATGGTCATGGTATGCACGGCTTGGTCTAGTAAAAAATATTACTAGATTCGACTCCTGGCTTGGAGCTAATCCGTGATCTAATCATATGGGGAGGCCTTTCTATCTTCATTTGCGTAGTATAGATGGGATATTTGTCCTTAATGCATTCTCATTAGGCAGTCAATTCCATTACTGCCGTATTTGGCAGCTCGTACTTTGTATGTAGTTCTGTCTCTTGCCCGGATCAATAACAAAGACATCCTGCGTTGATCCAATTTCCTCCGTGGCTTATTATTCATAGATTCCAAGTTCTCTCTGTTGATTTAAGCTGTCAGCCACGTGTGGGGTTCTTCGTAGCCTGAAAGTCCTGCAGGTCAAAGACCCGCAAACCGCTTTCAACCTTGGCCAGAGATGTGGACAGCTTGCCCTGAATAGAACATTGATGTCTATTATGGTTGCAATCGTTGTAACGGCCGTAAGGGTTGCGACCCTGGGTGCCGTACCACTCAGGCTTTTTTAAACCGTTGATCATCTTCTTAAAACCTTCGATACTGAAACCATCGAACGGTGGGGCGCTTCGCGGGTGCAGAATTCGATATTTGCTCAGTTCTTTAGTTAAGACACCCAGGAGGATGGATGAGCACTCAAAGGAACACTCTTGTCCTTCTTGTAGACGATCAAAGAGCTTGTAGATTGCTGAGAAGGTTTCAGCGAGAGCACTTTGACGTGCTATATCGATCGCCTCTGCAGTTTTTGTCAGCCCGGGTCGTCATCTGAGTTAGTACTAAAACCTACCGAGTATTTCGGCTGGAATTGGGAAGTCCTCGGCGTTAATAAGCCTCTGACTGTGCCTCAATGCCAGCTGGGTCATATTTCGGAAGGCATTTGGTTCTGAGAAAACCCAGGATATGAACAGGTATAGAATACAGTCTCGCCCATATACCTTCGGTAACTCTGACCTTAAGGCTTCCAGCCAGATTCCCGCGTATATCTCGACGCTTTCAAGACAATCGTAATAGTTTACAATTATAGCCACCTTGACCAGCTTTTCAAGACTGAGCGATCTTGGGACATCTCGATTATATCCATGCATGATAGTCAAGACGATCTTGAAAGCTTCCGGATCCCAGTCGCTGGCTGTTATCAGGCGAATCCCTGATGAATCGACCTTTCCCTCTGCGAAAGGCCCAGCAACCATTGTTTTGAAGATAGGTGAAGCTAGCTCCAAATGTTTTCCTGAGACCAGCATTCGAAACTTTTTCTTCTTAAGAGGCCGTGCGCATGCTTCTCCATAGTTCCAATCTTTTGTTTGAATGCTCGTGCTGTCTTGTTTCGTTCCAGGCTCAGTACAACCCGGATCCGTATCGTCGACATCTGAAAATTCTGGACGAGCATATTGTACGTTACTGAAGTCTGAGAAATCGGCCTTGGCCCAGTCTATGGTAGTTCTGTTTGTGCTGCCTTCTAGCGAGGTCGAGGTTGTAATGGGAGACTCCTCCGGCGCTGGTGGTGGCGTAGTCGGCGGGCCACATTCCTTAGAGGGCTTTTTTTGCTCTATCCAAAGTTTATCTGCCTCCCATTTAAAGGTCTCAACCATGTATGTTCTAAGAATGATCTGAGTATCGCCGTTGGAGTCAAACACATACTTCGATGGCTTTTTGCTGGGAGGTGTTTTCGGAAGGTCTCCCTGAGTGGAAGCAGGCTCAGAGCCTGGGGCTTGGAGAGCCATCTCGTTCCTTTCATTCTTTAGCGTCTCGTTCTCCAACGGGTTGAAGAAATACTGACTTATGGAGAAGCAGGGAGGCTGAGCCGTGGTTCTTCTGTACTGATAATGTATTTGCTGGGATTTGTAAAGAAGAAAATGACTTTGGGCGCTGGCTCCACTGTCAGGAAGCGAGCTTGACGTTGGGCTGACCTGCAGGAGGCCTACCAATTCACTGTCGACCCCGCTTCTCTTCCTTGGAAATCAGGCTAATCGTATCTTACTTACTAGAATCACACTAGATGGTTTTCAAACGGATGCAAGTGGAAAAAGAAATGATTAAATATCAACCGATAAATAATGATAGCTGATTATACTTTGTCCGCCTTGGTATCTAATGCCTACTCCCCAGCTAAGCTTTGAGTTAATTAAATATCGTTCCGTTGGTAGGAATGAACAGCAGCGGTATGCTGACTGACTCATTTCAATGAACAAAGTGGTGGATCCGGTCGCAATCCTGTCTTATGTGTCGGCATCACTGGTATCCATTCCGGCGACCTCGCAGAGAGGCCATTGACATACGTGCCTATGATCTCCTTGATAAGCTTTGATCAAGAATAAGTCCTTCGCAGAACTCTTCGTTCTTTCTTATCTTTGTAATGCCCGATACGAGCGGCTGGTCACACAAATTCAGGCCAAGGTTCAAGCACCAGGGTATATGGGTATCTTATAGGAACTGGTTCCAGTCCTCGTTTGTGTCCTCTATTTCTCCGAATTACATGAGCTGCCATAAGTCTCATAACATCCGCCACATTCAAGAGAGCCAACATCAGCGCGAGCATTGGTCTCTTAGTTGAAAAGTGTATCAGGACGTATTAAGGCAGCAGAGACACAAACGTCTGGAGCATCTGTTTCCTGGCATTAAATACAGAACCGTAAAGCAAACATATCGCAAGCTGTATATGGATTCAATTCTGGAATCTAAAAGGAATGACAAAGAGGATATGGACGGTTTATTCTGAGACTGGTTAGCCAGCTCCATCAGCCTTCCGAGCCATACACATACCTTGGATAGATTCTCTACATGCTAAGCAATCCTTATACAAGCCTTACTGTTCTAACCTCGATGTCATCAAAGACCGACAGACCCCCACCATATTCAGGGCTCGAAAGGAATGTTCCCACTCGATGATATTCATTCGGATTGCCTGTTGGGTGGATTAACAGGCCATAAGCCAACCTTTTGGATATGGTCCCCTCCTCCAAATTACCACCACCTTCAGCACTCACGGTAGAAGCACTCAACGACCCATAGTTGTCGGACTGTCTCCATAGAAAGTTCCGTGCACGTCTTTCTCGTCGAATGGTACTACCTATCAGGAGGAAACTGATAGGCGCCGCGAGTGCACGGCCTTCTATTGACTCGAAGATGTCACGAAGATAGCAGTCAGACTCAATGTCTGCAAAGTACCGCCCGTCAAATCTAACTATGCCATCATTCTCGAACAATGGCGGAGTCTCTCGGTGCAATGTTAACCTTGGCGATCCCACGTACACCTTGGAAGTAAGATTAAGTGCCGCGTTTCTTACTTTGCCGAAGACTGACTCGCCGCGCAAGACTATATCTATTTCTAGATTATGGAACTCCGGCCGACAATCAGCTGACAGCTCTGAAAGATATATATCGAATGAGAAGTAGTCACTTTGGCAGGCCCAACTCCAAGAGGGCGCAATGTATGGGAAAGGAGACTTCAATCTCTTCAGCATTTCTTCGTAGTCAACCACTCTTACTCTAACAGCCCAACAGAGCGATTGATGCATACTATTCTTCCAGAGCCCAGCTGCGTAGTCATCGTTCAGCCTTTTACTGAATAGCGACGCGATGCCAGCAATGGAAGGAAGGAAATCTGTTTTCCGGGTAAGATTGTGAAATCGGGGGACGATCTGAGCCACTGTCTTGCTCCATTCTTGATAGATGGCTGCTGTGCTGCCCGAATCGATAGTCACGCGGTCAAGCATGATATACTGCCGGTCTTCAAATCTCGTTCTGTGGAAACCCATCGATTGTGTGAAGTATTTGCATTTGAAGTGGACGTTTTTGTTTGAGAACATGAGAATGCGATTAGATGCGATGCGTTCCTGGAAGGTCCATCCTCTCGCAAGCCAAGGGCTGTAGCGTATTTCTTCAAACGCATTGGCTTGGTAGAGAGGAGAGTATATTCCAAAGACGTAGGTGTCACCAGATTTCTTTCTGACAGGAAGTAGGATTCTATCTGTCCTTTCGATGAATCCTTCCTCGCAATTGTGAGATGATACAGCTGCAACTGTCACGTAGGCGTTGCCATAGATCCGTTCCATCACCGCACATTGCTTGTCCCAATCGGAGGTGTCATCTTGGAGAATGCATAATGCATCGACCCACAAAAATGGGGTAGATAACGCTCTTGTCACAGTCACGGCGTCCTTGATAACTTGTGGCAAAGAGAGTTCTGGAATTCGCTGCTGATGCTGATGGATATTGACTCTGGTTGTCTTGAGCTGTTTACTTGCATGAGGCTCCGGGCCCCAGCAGTACGTCAAGGCAATGTATCGATGGCTTTCTGGGTCTCGAAATTGAAAATCTTTGGTAAGGACTAAGCTTAACTGATTTTCTCTAACATTAATGAGTCGATCGGGAATGAAGGTTTTGTCGGGGTTGAGGTGGTTGTGTAATATACATGACTCCACCTTCGACTGCATCCATGATAGAGTCTCTTCATTCATATGAGACAATGGAGGCTGAAGTCTCAGAGACGTGCCCATATCGAAATCAGTAGCTGCCGTGATGGGGCAGTCGATATGGAATTCCTCGCCGCCTGTCTCGTTTCGTGTCAGCAGTTACACGTGTATCTTCCGATCCTTGGTGTGTACCGGGTCTTATTCTAATCCGTAGAGCCTTTAAGCCATACGATTCGGTGTCATCAATGCAAAACACATAGTGCAGCGACACGGGAACACGTTTCGCTGAGAATGCTCCTACTGATGTATCGCGTATCTCCCACAGAGCCACGGTGTGATCAAGAAACCTGCAGCAATCGCATCTGTCTCCATCTTGACTGAAGGTGTGAGTCAGGAAACCGGTCGCATTCCAATCCAGATCAACTTCTTGTTCTCGGGCCGCTTCCTCAGCTGGTGGGGGTCTTGGCAACAAGGTATCTGGCGTTATGCCTCTCAGTTGCAGGCATGCGCAGCGCTTGCAAAGCCTGGCAAACTGGTCTGGGGAAGTTTCAGAGGCTGCCATTAAGGCGACGTTAGTTGTTGTGAGGAGTGTTTCCAGCTTATGCTGACGTGGCAGTTCTTAAGATAAGTACGCGTGACTAAGCGAGGCAAACGAATGAGGCTGACTTGGCTATCCATGGGTATATTTCGGTACGAAACTGTGAAGTTCATAACTTAGTTATATGTAAAAGTGCTCATTCGGCTTAATTCCGACAGCAACATGAAGTTTGACTCCTCTTCAATGGGTGCTTAATACCATGTCAACTAGCTCCACGTTATCTGCTAGCCCGCATCAATCTTGGACATGGGCAGAAGAGTTCTCACTGACGCACCTACTGGTCCTTTTGTAAGAAAGAAGACCTGTATGCCTACGGTAATATTTTGTATCAATAGCGAAGAATCTCTGATGGATCGTAATTGAACTAAGGAACCATGCTAGGTCCTCAGCCATACTGGTATTCTATTTTATATACTAGGTAGCTACAATCCAGACAGTAAATAAGTGTAACACATATTGTAAAGTTATTATGATATTAAGACTTTGGATATAAAGCAACGACCTGTAGAATTGCCGACTCCAAAGACATGACCTTCCTAATCAGTGTAGCCTGGGCCAGTAGCATGAACGCCTCACGCCAATCCTTATCTCCGTGTTAAAATTGTCGAAACAAATGCTTGTGATGATTGAATGGCGACGTGATGAATTAAGCAATAGTAAGTCCCCGCACTTACTCCAGCTCCTCAGGCACAGCACATGCATGCCCTTACGGTGGTATCTTACAGGGGCCTCACTTGCTCCTGCGCAAAGTAGTCACTGCTCCTATGGCAACTCTCTCGATCCGCGATCTCACTGCCATTCACTGGCCCATTACAAGCTGTTCCCCATAACATGTCAGCGCTGGAAATTACAGAATCTCATCTAATGCCGAGGAGTCTGTTCAAATTGCATAATCGAATCCATCAGCATTGCGTACATGGCGGGAATATCCCTTGCCGACCTTCCGAATTTGGGAAAGGCTCTTGTTTTGCACTTGCATGGTAAAACGAAATTCAGCCTGACCGCGTCTCAGGCGCGAGTCAGTCAAAACAGCTCATCAACAGGGGAGAAGTGACTCTTTTTTCGCATTCATGAGATATTTCTATATTAATTACATGGTCGACATCGACTGCCTGTTAGAGTTGCAGGTGTCCCAAGATGTGCATGACGCGAAACATGTCCTTTATATTGAAGATGGCACTCTAACGTGGGCATCATGCGTTTAGTCATCCCAGGCAAATGCGCTTCTTGTCTACAAGCTTTATGAGCCTGTTCTCAGCTCACCCTCTGATCTTCATATCACTCTGGTTCACCTCCTCCATCCAGCAACACCAACGTCGATCCCTCAAACGACAGCCTTAAAACCCGAGAAGCATCTACCGGCTCCCCACCGAAATTTAACACGACACCAATTGGAACCGTTACCAACAGCGACAATTTAAGCCTTATACTCTTTTAGGTCCATGATTTGCAACGTCCCGGGTTCCCCTTGGCGATCAAATATGGGGTTCCTTGTTGCAGATCAATCCTTCGGCAAATTCACATGAAAGGAGGTGCTCACTGTTTAAAACAGCGACAATGGCTTGTTTTCCCCCGGGATAAAACACGAGTGTCCTTTTAGGGATTTTCTTGCTTTTTTATCCAAGAATTGTTCTGCGAAATGGAACTGGGCCTGTCAACCAGCGATGTCAAGCTCATCACCATCATCCAGCAAGTATGCTCCGTTCTATCACTAGTAGGATGTCTCTTTATCATCACAACTTTCTGTCTCTGCGACGCCTTTCACAAACCTATTAATCGACTCGTATTTTACGCGTCGCTTGGGAATATCATGGCGAGCATTTGCTTCATCATGGCTGATTCGTTTATTGATGCGCCTAATGGGGCTGGGTGTCAGATACAGGCTTTTTTACTCCACACGTACGTTACACAGTCAATATTGTGAGGCTTGGCTAATTTGTGCAGGTTTGTTGGGGCTGATGCGTTGTGGACCCTTGCGATGGCGATTAATGTCTACCTTGCGTTTTATCATCGCTTTGATGCGCAGCGGTTGAGGAAGATGGAGTTATCGTATTTACTACTCTGCTACGGTATTCCATTCTTGCCGGCGTTTGTCTTTATTTTTATCAAGAACGGTGACGGGGTGAGAGTTTATGGGAGCGCAGTTCAATGGTGCTGGATCACTTCATCGTGGGACGCGCTACGCATCGCAACATTCTACGGCCCGATATGGTACGTCTACCTACTTCACAGCTCGTCACAATGCACTGACAATACAGGGTCATAATCGCCATCACCCTCGCAATCTACATCCGATCCGGTGGCACCATCTACCGAAAACGCCAGCAACTCCTAAAAGCACAGGGCTCCGGCTCCGGCGGTCTATCCTACGCCCACCAAAGCACCGTCAACAATAATAACATGAAGACCACCGAAGTGACCATCACCTCCGAGGCGACCCAACCCGATGCGATACAATTACAAAACATGGGTCATCAAGTTAGCATACATGCTATTGATGAACAGCCCCCTCAACCGATTGCTCGTGTAACCAGCACGATGCCCCAACCAGTCCAGCGCCCGGCGATCCGACCCAGCAACGATGTATACCGTGCGGCGTGGGCGTATACAAAAGTCGCGATGTTGTTTTTTGCCGTGATTCTAATTACGTGGATTCCATCTAGTGCTAACAGGATGTATTCGCACATTCACCCTTCGGAGGTTAGTAAGCCTTTGCAGTTTATGAGCGCGACGGTTCTTCCGCTGCAGGGATTTTGGAATGCGGTTATCTATGCTGTTACATCTTGGGCGGCGTGTAAAGCGTTGTTGGAGGAGAGAGGACTTTGGGGGTCGAGAACAAGGATAAGTGAACCAGCTGATGAGGAGCGTGGAAGGAGGAGGAGTAGACTCAAAACTATGATGAACTCGAGGACAGAGGATTCAGAGAGTCTGAGGGAGTTGGCTTATCAGAATAAATCTGATGATGGGCGGAGTGTATGAATATGACTACCTTCTTTTTCCTTCTACTTTGAGCAATGATACTAGATACCTTATACTACCAAACAGACATTTATTCACTACACTAGTGATGTTTAAACCCGGTCGACTGGGCTATCCCGTGCATGTATGTGACAGTATGACGCGCTGAAGAGTACAAAACGTAGGTATTATATCACAACAGCTTTAATAGCTGAAGCTCAAGTAAAGTATCCTATGTAACAAAAATGGAGAATAATTGTATAAGGTGGCTTCCTCTAGTAGGTCTTTTATTTTGAAACTCTAGCAGGGTCCACGGTCTCATTGTCGCCCCAATATCCACTCCAATTATTATCTCTAAGATAGGTCTTCCATACCTCATCCTCGTCATCCAGATTGCGACTTGTCTCTTCCAGCATGAACCATGCTGCGGCTGCGCCAACAACCGCGAAACCAGAGCCAATAAGAAAGACAACCCGGTTACCTTTATCAACGTCATCAGTGTAGCGATTAAGAACCGCTGTAAATACCTTTTTTCAAGTCAGCCCTATTTCTAGGTTTGGGCACAGAGAGCCAATACTTACTTGAGTACCCAGTGTTGCTCCAACTTTGGCCCATGCCGAGATAATCCCGTTGGCTTGACCACGAATCGAGGTTGGAAATGGTTCAGCAGAAACAAGAGCAATGGTGCTAGATTGTTGTTAATAATCGACCTTCTCGAGAACGAAGAATGCTTACCTTCCAGGGCCGACTTCTCCCAGCGTCAAGAAGATGCCGTACATAACGATAAATAGAGGGAAGATCTTTATTATCGACTGATATGCCCCTCCCAGGATGAAACCAAGAATAGCCTGAAGAAGGAAGCCTAGCGTCATGGTCTGCTTTCTGCCCATTTTATCTGCTAGCCATCCGCCAAGGAATGGACCAGGGAGATAGAATGAGTTGATCAGAACTCCCCAGCCTAAAGAGGTAACCAGGGAATTACCCGGATCGACTCTAGACACAATAGTTGAGCTGAAAACCCCAAATGGAATGGAAATCCAATTGTAGATAAACCACGTCCAACCACCTGCCATAAGTCTTCGCCAGTACTTTTTCACTATCAGCAGGTAAGGCTGTTTCTGCCTCTGAAGAGCTGATTTGCGATAGGCGGTGGAAACGGCCATCTTGAGGCGAAAGTAGAAGATGCTCAGAGGAGGAAGCATACCGGCAGCAAAGGATAACCTCCAGACTAGTTCGTACTTTTCCTGCTTCTCGTGGACGCAGAGTAGTAGAATCATTGGAACCAAACCACCAAAGCAATAACCGAGGGAAGCAGCAACTTCACTCATGATTGCAAAGATGAAACCTCGTCGCTTGCGGAATCCGCTGGCCTCGTCTGTGGCTTCCATGGCACCAGCGCCTAAACGTATTGGTGTCAGGGCAACTCTTCATCTCCCCTCAACAGGCACGTAGCACATTGGGAAACTTACCGGTGACAGGGTACTCTCCTCCAGCACCCACTCCAGTAACACCTCGCCCAACAACCAGCATCCACAGCAACCCCGTATGTGATGTCCCGCTGGCGGCTGTGCTGAGGATCATTCCAACTGTGAGGATGATGGTGGTGGCAATAGCTCCAGTCTTGCGGCCATAATGGTCCGCGATGAAGCCAAAGAGGATCATGCCGAGTATCATGCCGATCAGGAAGGAATTCGAGAGCCGAGAGTACATCGATGAAGTCATGGCATCTGGGTATATGACATCAAACAAGAGTGACACGCTTCCAATCACAGAAGCGTTGCTGAAAGCAAAAGCCATTATCAGTGCCAGCCGACTAAAAGCGAGCAACGAAACAATCAACTTACTAGGAGTCCGAGGCAACAGCAATTGACATGAAACTGAGCGTGGCCCATACCGAGAGTCTGCTGAATTTCGTCTCGGTCAGATGGCCGGCCTCGACGCTCTGGGCATCAGTAACCTCAAGAGTCTCAGGGCCGCCATCTCCCTTCTGGTGATGTTGCGAGACGCTCTGACTGTTGCTGACAAGTTCCATTCTAAGTATCGATTTGTCAAGGAACCTACAATATTGCCTAGTATTGGTTCGTTGCTGGATAATGGGGCAGCCAGCATCCTTTTAATATTTGTAATAATTATCGGCCAACATCCCAAGTTTGCCCCATTATCGACGCTACTGTGGTTAGCGAGGTCGGCATCTGTTGAGATAGTGACGCTGATTAGGAAGAGCGAATCAAAGGACAGGATGATATCTTTATTCTAGCTCACTAGAGGTATTAAATAGAGAAGGCCAGGATGTACCGCACTACGATCTAGCCTAATTAGGGTGTCAAATAGAGAACTATTCCGTACTGGCCAATGCTAACCCATTTGAGATATTCAATGGAGAACAAATGTTTCGTCTCTAGTTTATAATCTATAGTTTCAAACCTCATAGATTCATCTCTCCAGGCATTGGCCTGATTCGGGTATTAAAAAGAGAACCACTTTATTTTATTCTATGCTAACCCATCCAAGATCTTATGTCGAGAAGCGCACCTTCTACCCCGCAGATTGTCGAGATCCTTAGTACAGAACACTAACACTGAAGGGGCCACTACATCCCGATAACGAACGGCCTCATGTAAACGAGAGGCTGTTTATTCCGAGACAATGGGTAATGCAATATCTGATCGTTCTTTTTCCCCTCCCTTGCATTTCTTTCTCATATTATTCCTTATCTGCGAACCCTTCAATACACAGGTCATTGGTTTCAACTTCCTCCAGCGTCACTATGTCTCCTGCGCCCTCACCTCTCCAGGTTCGTGAGAACGAACAAATCATACTCAGTGACGGAACTATCCTCTCAGCCTTGATCTGGCTCCCGGAAGACGCTGAGGATAATCCAGTACCTGCAATTCTTGAGTACATTCCCTACCGGAAACGTGATGGAACCAGTCATCGAGATGCCCTCAATCATCCTTACATTGCATCACACGGGTATGCATGCATTCGGGTCGATATGCGCGGTTCAGGAGACTCTGAAGGCCTTCTTTTGGGTGAATATCTTAAACAAGAGCAGGATGATGGCCTTCAAGTCTTGCGTTGGATTGCATCAAGGACCTGGTGCACTGGCTCTATTGGTATAATCGGTATTTCTTGGGGAGGTTTTAATGGACTTCAGATCGCGGCTCTTAATCCCCCTGAACTCAAAGCTATTATATCGATCTGCTCAACCGACGACCGTTACGACAACGATGTCCACTACCAGGGGGGCTGTCAGCTGGTCGAGAACTTTCTATGGGGTGCGACTATGTTTTCTATTGCTCCTACACCACCAGATCCTGCCCTCGTCGGAAATAACTGGCGGAAAATGTGGATGGATCGCCTTGAGCTTGGAACGCCATATATTGCGGAGTGGCATCGACATCAAAGACGAGATGAATTCTGGAGACACGCTTCCATTTGCGAAGACTATGCTGCCGTTAAGTGCCCTGTCTACCTTGTGGGTGGATGGCATGATCCATACTCAAATTCTATCTTCCGGATGCTTGAGAATCTTACATGCCCAAAGAAAGGATTAGTCGGGCCATGGGCTCACAAATATCCAAACTTTGCAAAGCCCGGTCCCCAGATTGGCTTTTTACAAGAGTCTCTCCGGTGGTGGGACAAATGGCTTAAGGGTGTGGAAACCAATATCATGCAAGAACCTATGCTGAGGTGTTACGTGAACGACACTGTTGGCCCGAAGAGACTCTACAACCACCGTCCTGGCCGATGGGTTGCCGAAGTCAACTGGCCCTCCGATAGCCTGGACCCGATGTATATGGGGCTCGCAGCGGGGCAGCTCCTTGTCACACCTCGTCAGAATGTGGAGTATCTGACGCTTAAATCCCCTCAGACCACTGGATTTGCTGCAGGAAGATGGATCTCTTATGGCACAGAATGGGATATGCCGGGAGACCAAAGGGAAGAAGAGATTGGATCTTTGGTATTTGACGGCCCAACTCTCACCCAAGCCTTGGATATCCTCGGTCCTGCGAACCTTGATCTACGTGTTGCCAGTGATAAAAGATGGGCCTTTATTGCAGCAGTGCTATCAGAAGTCTTGGCTGATGGCAGCGTTACAAAGTTGTCGTACGGTCTATTGAACCTCACCCACCGAGATAGTCACGTCGATCTGCAAGACCTCCAGCCAGGCCGTTTTTATACCGTCAGAATCCAGCTGAACGAATGTGGCCAGCGAATCAGTGCAGGCAGCCGACTTCGCCTTGCTCTATCATCTGCATACTTCCCTGTTGTTTGGCCGTCACCCGAGGCCCCAACCTTGACAATCGATTGCTCTTCAAGCCAACTAGAGATTCCAATGCGGAAAGATAACCCGCTGGACAATCAATTGAGACCTTTTGAGCCAGCAGTGAATGGTCCGCCGCTGAAGGCGGCTGTACTGCGTCCGACCGGGGCCAAATCCAGCATCACCCGAGACTTGGAAACTGGCGAGGTCACCATTGTCTATGACAACGACGAAGGGTTATTTGAGAATCAAGA
The DNA here is from genome assembly GCF_000149555.1 of Fusarium verticillioides 7600. Taxonomy (NCBI): domain Eukaryota; kingdom Fungi; phylum Ascomycota; class Sordariomycetes; order Hypocreales; family Nectriaceae; genus Fusarium; species Fusarium verticillioides. The sequence goes on along the minus strand of NC_031680.1, from coordinate 267,742 downwards.
CAACGGTTGGCGGTTTGGTGGAACGACCAAAGTCAGCTGCCACGTTCAGCCGGACGATCCCCTGTCGGCACGCGCTGAGCAGGTCTTTCGTCAAGAGTTTGGCCGTGGTGATCTCCATTTGGCAATTGACGGCCGAGCTGAAATGACTGCTACCAAGACAGACTGGCACATATCCACCCACATGGAAGCTTGGGAGAACGAGGAGAGAATCTTCGAGAAGCAGCACAAGTATATAATCCCACGCGACCACATGTAACATAGAACCCCCCTTCATTAATAAGTGGTATCAAAAACTCACATTGCTAAGAGAGGCTCGCTTCTATTTTCCCACGCTCGAGCCACAAGAATCCAATCATCATCTGAACTTTCCCAAAACTCCTCGAGAAAGCGCAGAATATTAGAGTAGTACTGGAAAGAAGAGCTCCTGACCAGATCGTGACACAGTTGACGGACAAGTTGGATCCTATCATGGTGACCATGACAAGAAATCCCAGCCATCAAGATAGGCCACGATAGACCTGGCAGATAGCTTCCTCTAGCGATGGCCTTTTCGAGTAGCCTGAATAATTTAGAGCGGTGAAGTTCTTCAAAGCCCCTAATGCTTCCAATACCAAGTCGTCTGCAAGCATATATCAGCCCAGCTTGGTGAAAGGCCTCAATAAGAAGAGTTGTGTCCGAGAGGTGGGCGTCTCTGGAAGGCTTCAATGTTCGTCCGACTGCCATATATGTAGCTGCTCTGGCGAGTTCAAATTCATCTTCGAGCTCCTCGAGGAACCCGGGGTCACCACCAGGGGTTCCTTCGATATTTGACGATGTCGAGACAGTGGTGATCCTATGTATGCCTAGTAGAAAATGGCCAAACGGAACTGAGCCACCATCTAGCCTGGGCATAACGACATCTCGGACAAGATCAGGATCAAAAAGGGTTGTACATGCCATTATGTCAAGACTTGCGACTTGATTCGCAATAAAGGTGAAGAGTTCATTATCAGTAGCTCCTTTGGTCAAGTGAGACTTTATCAGAGTTCTTGTAGCTCTCAAGTGGAAAACTGCATCAGCCGTGCTACAGTCCAGGAGAGAGTGATTGCACACCACGAGGGTAGCCGCAAGCACTGCATCTGTAGCTTCTTGGTGCCCTGGAGGTAGAGTGTGCTTTCCATTGGTTCCCATGCTAGTCAAGGTTCGGATCTGATCAGTGATCAATGTGATGGCCTTGAGATGGGCCTTTTGCGAGAAGCCGCTCGTTGTGCTGGCCGACGCATAGCTTTGGTAAGCAGCTGATAGCCCAATGATAGCATACCGCAGGGCAGGCTGTGTATGCGCCAGGCGAACGACGAGGCGCGTGTACCCATTCTCTGGTGAGTGCACCCATACGTTCTTCGGGGCAAGCTCCAGTGTGAAATATTCTAACAACTGATTCACCACTTCTTGGGATGGCTCATCGAGTTCGTCACGGGCAAGAGGGCGAGATTGGACTGTGCTAGGGACAGCTTCTGGAGATCGAATAGGGGCTGGTTCAAGAGTTGGTGCTGGGAGGCCCTTGAACTTGCCACGGCTCGCAATCGAGTTGACCCATCGGATCTGGCGTTTGTATCCAGGACAGGACAGTCCTCGTCCCGTGCACTTCAGACAATGCGGGGTAGTACGGTCGCAGCGAATGCGGCGCAGGGAACACGTCTTGCAGTCTAATTACTTCAGTACACAATGTCTGTAGAGATGTTTATTTTGTCTGAGGAGAAAGAGGGACTTCATACCTTGTAGAATCTTCATGTTCAGGGCCTTGTTTAAAATTCCCTCTTGTAGGTAGTTTCCTATAGATATGACCTCACTTGAGATCCACTAAGAGGTTACAGTATATACCCGCCGTTTTCCCGGTTTATACTGGCGGTCTCCTAGACCCATCAGTTGGAGAAAACATGTCGCCAAGCTTGATGATAAAATTGCTTGTCACTTTTGTGCAGACATTTGGTCAAAAACAGGCTTTTTGCCGTGCCCTTCCGTGTTCTAGCCCTCATTTTATGCTGCTACACGTGTACAAACTATGAGCGTCGTGAAGTACCTTATTTTTACATAGTGCGAAACGCTTCTTTGCATGACTCTTATCAATCAGGCCATCTCAAGCTGTTCAGTCCGCAGCTCGATTAAATAATACCGTTGAATTGACCGAAACAAGCGGCCGTCTACTTAAGTACTTCGTTTTATTACAGTAACATTTGTCGCAGTGAGACTGTCATCTTCAATCAGATCACATTCACTTTTTCAGGGGGCGTTGACTATTAGCTCGCCTATGCAATCAGCCTCACACAATCTCACCGCTCAACGGTCCGCAACGGTAAGCACACATAACAAGGCAACCGTTTCGACAAGAGACAACAAGTCTAAGACATTGCCCATGCAAGCCACCGTTACGAAACCTGTCGAATCTGCAGGGATCCTCAGCGTGCTGACAATTTGGTTGGCTTGTTGGTTGTCGAGACACCGGCAACTTTCCCCGCCTACCAATATTTTGATCGGACGTGCATAGAATCAGGCTGCCCATTGTGAAGAAAAAAAAAGCAAAGGCCTACCGGAGTGGCCTCCTTTTTTCTTCATCTCATTTGTTTTTTTTTTTGTTTTTTTTGTTTTTTTTTGTGTGCTGTGTCTGTTTGTCGAATCGTTCTTTTCACATCAATTTATCTCTAGCAATGTCGCTGATGCATAGCGTATCGCTGTTCTTTTAAAGTCAATTATAGCACGCGACGTTCGATACTGCTAGAGACACTAACTAGGCAACTGGCACTATAATGGCGGAGCAAGCTAGACCGGCCCCCGCCAGAGGTATTCCCCCGGGCATACATTCATCGCGAGTCGCCCAGATACATAAAATCATTCAGCAATGGACACCTCTGCTGCATCCTACAAAGTCGCCTGAAGAGAAGTATCAGGAGAGGCACAGGGAAGCGCAAGCGCACTTTGAAGTGGCGGCGGCCTCAGCATGCGTGCAATCCGATGCAGAGAGGCTGGATGCCCTTCAGTCCTGTATTAACCAGCTTAAGGAACTACAGGCGGAACGTGAAGCTGATAAGGAAGATGAAGAGAGTAAATACCAGCAGCTGTTCTTGGAGCAGCAGGAGGCTCTTGTCATGGATTTGATCGATACATTCGGCCCTGAGTTGGGAGATCAAGTGTGCAACAAGTGGCGACAGCGTGCACAGCTGCCTGTGAACAGTTCTGCTCGCTTGGACGCTTCTGCTGGTTCACCGAACGAAGTGGCCCCAAGCTCATCATACTTTACCCCGAATGCAAGCCCTGTTTTACAGGCATTCCGCCCGCCGATTCCCAGAGCGCAGAACGAGTCCACTCCCATCCTTCCTACACCGAGGGATCAAGAGATACATACCCCCAGCCGACCTCTAGATGAAACCCAACAGTCTTCGACAGCCCAACAAAAGAGACCTGCGAATACTCCTCAAGGGAGTCTCCCCCGCCCGCCAAAGCGACCCCGATCGAATGCGCCTCAACCACGAGGCCCTCTCACCGGCGACCGAGCCATCGACTTCGATGACGTCTACCAAGACGGCAATGCCCCGACGAAGTACATAATCACAGAACACAAGGGCTTCTGGTATATCCTTGAGTGTAAGAAGCACAAGCTGCACTTCGTGAGCAACAACCCCATCCATGGAGCTCGCAGGCACTTGACCGCTGGGACCCACGGCCATATGAACGCCAATTACGATGAGGCAGTTCGTATACTGGGGACGAGGGTTCTTAACTGTGATGAAGACAAGGCCAAGCAGAACAACCTTGCCGCGCAGAGGCCTACGTATGCGCAGTATGGTCGACCGCTTAGCAGTGTCTCAGCCGGGTCTTCGCACTCCAACAACGGGGGACCTCAGACACGAAGTACACAGTTCCTCACTGGGATCGACCCCCAGCCCGGCGAGGTGTATACTACCTTCTGGAAGAAGACGAAGCGATTCTTCGCTATCCTTGTGTTACCTTGGGGTAGTTTTCGGCAGTTTGGCTGGGATATGAATCTCATGGACAACACAGCCCTACTGAAGAAGCATATTCCTGTTTGCTATGATTACGACCCTGCTACTGGGACGGTTGACTGGGCTGAGAACTACGGGCCTGGGGAAAAGTACCACTATAAACGCAAGTACCCAATCATGTACTTCGACGCAGATGTTTTTCCTTGGGAGTGTGCTATCGGGTGGGTCGCCGTCAATGAGTTCCGTGCTTACGATCCTAACGACGAGGGGATTGATCATAAAGATCAGGTTAATGAGTTTATCCTGCGGATGAAGGATAGGGATCGTTTGAGGAATGGTGAGGAAGAGTCGGGAGAAGCAGGTAAGTCAACTGAAAAGCTAAAGGTGCGTGGCTAATGGTTTACGTGGCAGAACATCAAGATGGTGACGCGGCGATGGGTGATGTCTCGGATGAGCAGCAGTGTACGGAGGTTGAGCAGCCACCGCTGGGATCATGCATGCGTTTGGCGATTGAGATTCCGGATGATGATAGTGACACTGAAGAGGGATCGGGCATGATGCCGCAATATGATGACTACACGGAGGAGGGGACGCGGGTCAAGACTGAGCCGATGAACCAAGGAACTCCTACACAACCCTTCGGTGCTGCTACGGCGCAAGCAACTACTACCAGCTCAGATACGGCTAACCCGTGGCACGGCCTTGATCATGCACCGACTGTTCCCAACCCCATCCCAGCGCTTGATGCCAATGGCGTCCTCCATCCTTCCGTCCCAAGCACTCCTACGGTCGAGAGCCCCGGTGTCCCTTCTTCTAGTGCCCATCCCAGACCTAGCGGACATATGTATGATCATCTACACTCACCATGCGTGACTGCACCCCCACCGCAAGAGCACCATACCGCTCCCATCGTTGGCACCGGCCCCCGAGCCCCGGAAGCAGTGATGGCTCCTGGAAATCCTTTACCAGCTCCTCTCGCGCGTATGAACGATCACGCTGTCTCTGAGAACTCAGCTCGGTTGGACCTGTATGGCTATCTAGCTCCTGGGCATAGCGCACCCACGAGTGCAGACGTTGCAGGGGTTGCCGGGTCAGAATGGATGACTCCTGCTCAGGCGGCGACAGAGGGAGCGCGGGACCGTGAGATCGATATCCGCAACAATGCCGCCAGACGATCTTATTGGCGGCAGCCTTTCATTACCGACGATGACTGATGAAGAGTCATACATACTCGGAGGACTCGAAAATAAAAAATACATATCACTCTATTAATATCTTCTTGTACATAGTCAACCTAATCTAAAGCTTAGGCACAGCGACACCCTCCCTCAACCTCATAATAGACTGCTGCGTATTACTCGCCACTAAATTCCCATGTGCATCCCATAACTTCCCCTCCGAATACGTCCTATTCCCGCCTCCCCTACTAGTCTTCCTCTCCCTAACATGCCACTCCCCCAGCTTAACCTCCGGCACAAAGATCCTCAACGCAAAATCCAGCGTCGAACACGCAGCCGTGTCATCAAACCACAAATGATTATGACTCAATGGCAAGAATGAAAGACCGCCGTCCATGAGGAATGCTAGCGCGCTCATGTTGGCGGTTGGCGTGGAGAGGTCGTGTAGCGCGCGCTGCCACTCGGCGGATACCTTTTGGGTGATGGGGAGGTGGTCTTGTGTTGTTTTGACGTGTCGTGAAGCGCCGGAGAGGTTTTGGGCGGACACACCTTCGGTGCAGTACCGCGTCTCGAAGAAATTTGCATTCGCAGCGAAGGATCTTGTGAATTCCTGTCCTTGCTTCTCCGTAATACTGCCCTTCTCCAACAACCCTTTCACTAGTTCCTCTAAATTCGGACAATCCTCCGCCCTTGGCCATTTCGAGCACGTCGGTTCAGAGTAATCCCAGCTCGAAGGTTCAATGACATGAAAATCCGCGAGGACTTCCATACAAACGCGGAACTTCCCATTGGGCTGCTGCTGCTTGACCTGAACCCTCCGCGTCGCGAAAGATCGCGTATCGCGAATGTTTGTCACGCTGCAGTGGAGTTTCTTATCTGTCGATGCGGGGCCGTGGAAGTGCCCGAGGACGGAGTAGAGCGACATTGAGGCGGGTGCTGTTTGGCACGCTGCGTTGACGGCGATGCTGGCTGTGCAGCCGCCGTAGGCTATGGGCATGGCGTTGCCCATCCTGATGGGGTTGAGGCGAGAGACGTATTCTCCGGGGGAGACTTGGTCTACTGCCACTTGTTCTGCTAGAGTTGGTGCCATCTTGCTACTGTAGATGTAAAGAGAGTGTTGTTGAATGGAGTTGTGTTGGTGATAGGAGATGCTCATGACTTCAAATAGTTATTAGGATTAAGCTCGGGAGTAAGTGGGTCTACCTCGGTTCGGCTACTTAAAGAGTGGATACCAGATCTTGTGCTTATCTCGATAAGATGCGTTGTATCGTGATGCAACAGTCAAATTGCGTGACATTGCAAAACTAGCTGCATTGTGTGTACTGTATTACGATGCAGAGTTGCACTGGCTACTGTAAGCTAAGGTTTACATTCCCTGTCATGTCATGACGAGACGCCGTGGGTGCCTTTCGGAGATAATTATAAATTGCGGATAAATACCATAATGTCGGAACGAATTATAAATAGCGGATCATTATTTATCCGCAGCCAACATCCTACACTCTTTTTAGCAAGAACTCGCATTACCAGATAGCATATCTATAGTATAAAAATTTAATAAAGGCATTTACTATATCTGCTTTATTACTATGGACCTTTTTATATTTATTTAAATGGGCTTATTGATTCTCGGTCTATAGAGTCATGAGCTAATTGGCCAGCCAACACGCTTTGGCTAACTGCGGTGTCCATATAGGCCAATCACAGGCTTAACACATAATGGAGTCGAGACCAAGACTCATTACCAGCAACGAGTTTTAGAGCAATAGCAGCGGCCAAGACAGAGTCTGCTAATATTCTCTATATAGAATCAAGTATCTTAAAAACAGTATTTACTATTATATTCTAAACGTTTCTGTTCTTGATCAATTAATGTGAGCCCAAAGTCAGCGCTGCTGAATTCCAGTGTATCTCAATGTCATGCATATGTCCGCCACATGGCGACTCAACAGCCTCATTATCACAGGCGCGCCCCTAAAAAAACAAAGCTTTGTAAGTTCATTCTATGACAGTATTAACATTCTCAATATCATTCTTTCGCATTCTTTTGCCATTCCAACCAAGCGCCAATTCCTGTTCCGTGGGGTTAAATTCACCAATCTCATCAGCGTGTAGGGTAACGCGTCTCCCGCACTGACCATGAATAAACTCAAAGACCGATCTCGACCGGGCCTCCAGACGGCAGATCTATCTCTCCGATCATGGCAGATAATTAGCCCGATTATTCTCTGCACTGCGCACACAGTCAGGCAAAGAAATAACGTACGACGAACCCCATCACGCCTAAACACATTTACCCAATGATGTGCAACGTGGCTTACATCTTATCAATCCAGACTCTTGGCAGTTGAACCAAGTGGGAATAACTGACTAACATAACGATTTAGCAATGATGGTTTAATTGAACCTGTTCAGCTCGCACTCGTTCTTCGCTGTCCGTGTGACGCGATAGCGAAGAGCGAGAGCGACGGAGAGTAAGATGCGTTCCATCGTGATGCAGCATCATAGCCTCGTGACAAGATGAAACTCAAAGACCGAATCATCACATTCACACCAATTATACCAGACTCACCCATTCATTACCTGTCATTCAACCCAATTGCGTCAGTTTCAGAGCCGCAAAGCGCAAAACTCGCGCTCCGTGAAACTATCCCGAATCAGGCCTCCTCCTCATAAGCGAGATGTCATGTCATGCTCGGCCACCCGCGGGTTCCTTGTACAGTGGGTAACGAATCCACTTCCTCACCAATGACGACCGCCGAGTCCGTCGGGGCATTTCATGGGGTGATTGTCCGCGGGGACCCGGGGAAAACAGAATTAATATTCGTAAAAAGATTTGATTAATCCTCTTCCGACTCCGTTCGTTATGACTGAGTGTGAATCAATCGGTTGAATTCTACGTTATTCATCTGCGGCCTTGAATAAGCATATCTGAACCGCATACTATGCCTTTAGCTTAAATAGACTCTCCCTGTCTCTTGAGTCAAAATCCTACTCAAACAAATCTCATCAAAAATGACAGCTCTACTCTCGAGGACATTGTCCTCTCACAGCAAACCCGATGACCACTCCGACTCAACAGCCGATACACCAACTGAAGAGCCTGAACATGATATCACCCAACACATCAGCAATCTCGCCCGTCAACTCTCCCGCGTCTCTACAACAGCCGGGAACGAACTGTACGCCTTCTCACCCCAGCCCGGCACAAAGCTAGATCCCAACTCACCAACTTTTGATCCAAGAGCTTGGGTGAAAGCTTTTGTGAGATTACTCGAGTCTGACGCTGGAGCGGCGCCGTCGAGAAGTTTGGGCGTGGCGTTTAAGAACTTGAATGTTTACGGCTGGGGTACTGGGGCGGAACATCAAAAGACTATTGTTGATTATTCTATTGATGCGGTCAAGTATCTTGCTGGTTTGGTAACCGGCGGGAAGAAGAGACGGGTTGATATCCTCAGAGATTTTGAGGGTGTTGTTGATGAGGGGGAGTTGCTGCTTGTTCTTGGACCACCAGGTTCAGGATGTTCAACGCTTTTGAAGACTATTGCCGGTGAGACAGCTGGTCTCGAAGTCGGACCCGATTCATACATGAACTTCCGAGGTACGTTACTCCCATATCTCACAAACTTTCTTAACAAGATTAGGTATCGACGAGAAGAGCATTCGGCGCTCTTTTCGAGGCGACGTTCTCTACAACGCCGAAATTGACTGCCATCTCGCCCATCTCACCGTCGGCGAAACCCTCTCCTTCGCTTCATCAGCCGTAAGCGCACGCCACGTCCCCGGCGGCGTAACACGCTCCCAAGCAGACACCATGATGCGCGACGTCATGATGGCAATCTTTGGTATAAGCCACACAGTCGATACCCGTGTAGGGAGTGACTTTGTGCGCGGTGTAAGCGGTGGTGAGCGGAAGCGCGTTAGTATCGCTGAAGCTGCGCTCACGGGGGCAAAACTGCAGTGCTGGGATAATACCACGCGCGGGTTGGATAGTGGGAATGCGATCAACTTTTGTAGGAATTTGAGATTGCAGGCGGATCTTGTTGGTGTTGCTGCTGCGGTGGCGATTTATCAGGCACCGCAGTCTGCGTATGATGTAAGTACCTCGATGGAGTTTATGAGATGGGATACTAATGAGGTAGTTGTTTGATCGTGTTACGGTGTTGTATGAGGGACATCAGATCTTCTTTGGTCGTATCGACGAAGCGAAGCAGTACTTTGAGAATCTCGGCTTCGAGTGTACGTCCCCTACCAATATCTGTATCTTACGCTGACAATCCAGGCCCCGATCGTCAAACAACACCCGACTTCCTCACCTCAATGACCTCCCCCCAAGAACGCCGTGTAAGAACAGGCTTCGAATCCACTGCCCCCCGAACCCCCCAAGAATTCGCATCCCGCTGGCACTCCTCCCCACAACGCAAAGCCCTCCTCCACGAAATAACCGCCTATGAAGCAAGCCACCCACCCACCCAACGCCTCGAAGAATACAAATCCTCCCGCCGCGCCGAGCAATTCAAGAACCAGCGTGCCAAGTCTCCTTACACCATCTCGTACGCCGCGCAGGTGAAACTCACCCTCTGGAGAGGCTGGAGACGGTTGTTGGCTGATCCGGGGTTTACGATTGCGAGTTTGCTGTTTAATCTTATCATGGCTGTTGTGTTGGGGACGATGTTTTTTGACTTGAAGGATGATAGTTCGAGTTTTTACTATCGTGGGGGATTAATCTTTTTTGCGTTGTTGTTTAATGCTTTTGCGAGTCAGCTTGAGGTATGTCCCCCTTGTCATCATGGAGAGGTTTACTAACAGTTAAGGTCCTCACTGTCTACGCCGAAAGACCCGTTGTTGAGAAACATAACCGCTATGCGTTCTACCATCAATCAGCCCAAGCTATCGCCAGTTACATCATCGACCTCCCCTACAAAACCGTCAACATGATCATCTTCAACTTGTTAATCTACTTCATGGCCCATCTCCGCCGCGACGCAGGCCATTTCTTCTTTTTCTGTCTCACATCATACCTCACCACGCTCGTCATGTCGTGTATCTACCGCACCCTCGCATGCGTCACCCGCACGACCCATCAAGCCATGATTCCCGTGTCGATTCTGAGTCTTGGACTTATGATTTACACGGGTTTCACCATGCCGACGGATTACATGCTTGGTTGGTCGAGATGGATGAACTATATCAATCCTCTGGCTTATGCTTTTGAGGCGTTGATGGCGAACGAGTTTCATAATCGCAAGTTTGCTTGTGCGGGGATGGTTCCTCAGGGGCCAGGGTATTATGACCTTCCCGCAGATTCTCGAATTTGCTCTGTTGTTGGTGCCGAGCCTGGATCGGCTGTTGTCGATGGTGATAGGTATATCAACCTGTCGTTCAAGTACTACAACTCCAACAAATGGCGGTATGCAACCCTTTTCTCTCACATGACCTATACTCATATGTTACAGAAACATCGGTATCCTTCTTGGCTTTCTCTTCGGCTTCCTCATCCTGTACATCATCGCGGCTGAACACGCCAAGCCCCCCAGGAACAAGGGAGAGGTTCTCGTCTTCCGCAAGGGCCGCATGCCTTCCAACTTTGAGAAGGACCACGGCGATGTCGAGACTCAAGCTACCGATCGACCAGTCGTCGCTGAAAAGGTCAACAACAACCCTTCCAGCGGACTCACTGCTGGCGCTTCAGTGTTTCACTGGGAAGATCTCTGTTACGATATCCAGATCAAGGGTAAGGACCGTCGATTGCTGGATCACGTAGACGGATGGGTCAAGCCCGGTAAATCAACAGCCTTGATGGTACGTCTCTCTCACCTACAACTCCTTTGTGAACTCAACTAACATCCTCAGGGCGTGTCTGGCGCTGGCAAAACAACCCTTCTCGACGTCCTCGCAACCCGCGTAACAATGGGCATCGTCTCCGGAAACACCCACATCGACGGCCTCGCAACCGACTCCTCCTTCCAACACCGCGTCGGCTACGTCCAACAGCAAGACCTCCACCTCACAACAATGACAGTTCGCGAAGCCCTCGAGTTCAGCGCCCTCCTCCGCCAATCCGCTGAAATTTCCCGCGCTGACAAACTCGCATACGTAGAGCATGTTATTGACATGTTGGACATGCAGGAGTTTTCAGATGCTGTTATTGGAACGCCGGGTGAGGGTTTGAATGTTGAGCAAAGGAAGAGATTGACGATTGGTGTTGAGTTGGCTGCTAGACCGCAGTTGTTGGTGTTTTTGGATGAGCCGACTAGTGGTTTGGATTCACAGACTAGTTGGGCGATTTGCGATCTTATTGAGAAGCTTACGACTAGTGGACAAGCGGTCTTGTGTACGATTCATCAGCCCTCTGCGATGTTGTTCCAGAGATTCGACCGCCTGCTACTCCTCGCCCCCGGCGGAAAGACAGTTTACTTCGGCGGTAAGTCATATATTCCTCATCCACCCTATCAAGATCTGACTAACATCCCCAGATCTCGGCGAACAATCCCAGACTCTTCTCAAGTACTTCGAACGCAACGGCGCACCCCCCTGTCCCGAAGACGCCAACCCAGCCGAGTACATGCTCGAGATCATCAAGCCCTCCAACGACGAAGAAGCTGAGAAGATCGACTGGCACCAGATCTGGAGAGATTCACCTGAGTTCCAAGACGTCAAGCAGGAGCTTGCACGACTCAACTCTCTACCTTCTACTCGGGGATCAGCCGCGAATGCGTTGGAGAGCGGTGATGCGTCGCAGCACAAGGAGTTTGTGGCGTCGTTCTCGACGCAGTTTCGGGAGGTGTTGATCAGGACTTGGAAGCATTTTTGGAGGTCTCCTACGTATATCTGGTCCAAGATCGCATTGATCGTTCTTTCGGTATGTTTGAGTTACTTGTGAATGGGGCGTTGGCTAACAGGTGCAGTCTCTTTATATCGGATTCACGTTTGAGGCCAAGAATACCATTCAAGGCTTGCAGAATCAACTTTACGCTATCTTCATGTACATGGTTCTCTTCCAGAGTCTGAGCGATCAGATCATGCCCATGTTCCTACCCCAGCGTGACCTCTACGAAGTCCGTGAGCGACCCTCCAAGATCTACCGCTGGAACAGTACGTCTCTACCATACCTTGCCTTGCATCATCTAACCCTTCGCAGCATACATCTTGTCCAACATCATCGTCGAAGCAGCATGGAACACCCTCATGGCTGCCGTCATCTACTTCACATGGTACTACCCCGTCGGCTTTGTTCGCAACACTACCTCCGACGACCAAGCCATCCGCGGCTTCCTTGTCTTCCTTTACCTCTGGATGTTTATGCTCTTCACCAGCACTTTCTCTCACGCGGCTATTGTTTGTATCGCTACTGCTGAAGAAGCTGGTGTCATTGCGACTTTGTTGTGGATGCTTTCCATTTCGTTCTGCGGGTACGTCACTCCCCCCTCAATGTATCAATGTATCACGCATATACTGACTTTTACAGTGTTGGCGTTGCTTACAAGGACATTCCCAAGTTCTGGACCTTCATGTACCGTGTCTCACCAGCGACTTACATCGTCGGCGGTATCATGTCGACTTGTGTCTGGGGCTCCAACGTCAAGTGTGCAGACAACGAGATTCTCCAGATGACTGTTCCTGGCAACATGACTTGCGGCGACTACATGGGTCCTTTCGTTAAGGCAGCTGGTGGCTACCTTCTCGATCGCTCGTCGACTGATGTCTGCCAGTATTGCTCGCTTGCTACTACGGAGGAGTTTCTGCATCGGTTCAACATTGACTACGATGATCGATGGTGGCACTTTGGACTTCTTTGGGTGTACATCTTTGTCAACGTTGCTGGTGCGTTGGGTTTCTACTGGTTATTCAGAGTGCCGAGGGGAAGTGGTGTTAAGAGGGTTTAAGATGGAAGCCTAAGAGAAGATCTTGAGAAGGCATCTTAAGATACAGCATTTATTTCTAGAATCTCATTCGCATGGGTCAAGGCAGCATATCATATCATAGAAATAGCATATTTAATCAGAGGTCAATGCATGGATCTAGAACAGAAGCATTGAATATATACAAAAATGAATAACAACTGTCCCGTAATGTCTCCTCTACTCAATGTTCGTGGCACTGATGTAATCACACTGTTGCGTAGTAAACGGATCACCACATCCAATCTCTTGATCCTGATCAACGTAAACAGCGGGAAGATTAAAATAGCAAGTCGGAATCTCGCCACCAACCAAGCTCCCCAAGTCAACGTCATCATTGGGACTAAGCGCACAGTCCAGAATAGCACGGTAGTAAACCTCTCTGTTCCCAAGCCCATAACTCGCCATCTTGTCGTAAACCTCACCCGAAACCTCAGCCCAGTCCCCAACGCGGTTAGGCTTGGGGTCATGTCGCATGATGTAGAAGCAGTGCTCTTCCCCTTCTCGAAGAGCCATCCACTGCCGACCTGTTGCATAACCGCAGTCCTCGCGGCTTCTTACGCGCCTATCGGCGACGAGGTAGAACTGCGCAGCCTTCATGACGTTATTGGCGACCTTGGGCTGGATGTTCCCATAGACGGACGTGAGTGCAAGCTGAACAGCCTCAGAGTTATCGTTCAGAAGAAAAAAGCCACCGTTGAAGAAGTTTGACACGGGAAGCTTGTAGGGATCCGGGTTAGACGCCTTGAGCACATTGTACTGGTCTTCTGTCCCACCGCCCATGACAATGCGCATGGTTTCATCGAGTCGGTCGACAGCTGCTTCGAATAGATCGGCTAGGCCAGCTGAGATGCTGCCCTGATCGATCTCCTCTTGCTTGAGGTTACCAAAAGCGGAGAAGATACCCCCAAACAGATAAAGACCTACTCCGAAGCCAGGCTATTGAGATTAGCGGGCTGTGAATACAAGGAGATAGATTACGTACGTTTGCAGAGAGTCCACTGAGAGCACCACCGATTGCACTAGCGGAAGCCAACCACTTGACCATATCACCAGTATCGTCCTCATTACCCCCAAAGTCAGTCACCATCTGACCGATTCTGAGTCCGCTGATGATAGTCTTTTCTGTGATCTTGGTCTTGAGCGCTTTGAACTTGGAGTGCATGCCCTTAGCAGCTTGGAAGATCCAGTACGACGTCTTGCTAAGGGGGTCCTCGGTACCATACTTCTCAAACTGCTCCGTGCACTCCATATTATTCATGGGGCTGCAATCATTATCGAGAACACTGCAGCCCGCGGCGCCAGACTTTCCATCTGTACCGCCAAAGACGCGATCCTCGAGGTTGATGAGCCAGTTATTTTGGTGTTCTGTTGGTCAGTTATTGCATTCTAGGATTGAGGAAGAAACATACCCCATTGTCCACGTAGGAAGGTATCGAGGTGATCACCGGCTTTGGTTTTCATCGTCCAGAGCGTGTCGGCTTCCTCTGGCGTGTTGAGGACCCAGCCTTTGCAGAGGGTGTCTTTGTATTCCCAGACATCAGGGACCTTGTTGTCCTGTCTTTTGTTGAGAGGGGAGGCGTTGACTGCCGCAGCGAGGGCCACGATGGCGGTGGTGGACTTCATTGTGAGAGAGTGATGATGAGATGAGTGAAGAAGGTATTTCCTCCAGTTGAAAGAGGAGGTTTATATCATGATACCTGAGCATGGATCGCTATTCATGTTATGAGTAATTAATTCATCCTGTGAATCCTACGATGGGCTCGAGCATGCTTGTTGTTACACTGAGGCTCTTGGCAGTAAGTCGATCTCGCTTCGATAAGCGGCTAGATAAGAATCTCGGTACGGAGGGCAGGGGATAAGCTGTCCCGAGTTTCCGGCGGCCGCGGGAGAAGCCGTATTATCTCCCGATTGAGACGGGACGTGGAGAAAAAGCTCACGATGCTTCGCCACAAAGGAATAAGGAACGCAGGAGACTTTAGTTTGGGGTCCATTACTCGTGCTCTTCACTTCAGCGCCTTGACTCTATGCATTGGGCTATGAGACTTGGCTGCGCAATGTAGACTCTTTATGAGGGCTGCGATTATTGGTTAGTACTCGGAAGATAGGCTAGATGCAATCTTGAAGACATCTAGGTAACCAGAGTTACAACAACGATTGATTCTCATACTATACAGTGTGTTTTCAGATTGTAGTGATAGACACGACCGCTGATGCTTGCCATCCTTTGTCAGTGCAACTTGGATCAGCCCATCATAATATTCGCACAACCTAATCTCACCATCGCGGCACAGCAATAACAAACACTCGGCCTATCCTCACCAACTTGCTCTATTAACGCTCCCCTAACCCCAAACACTCCTCTCTAAAATCGGCAGATGAAACGCCAGCGCAGATCCCTCATCTCACTAACCAGGTTTGGGCTACAAAAACTCACGATGCGCTCACCTCGAGACTTGGCATAAGCCGCAAGGACCATCCAATAGTGCCAACGCCAAGATTAGGGCAATTCGGGCGATTTCAAGCATGATTTAGTTATCGGCAGTTGTATAGTTGCTGCCTTGGAAGACGTTTTCCGTGGCGGTGCGTGGCGGAGCTTGTTTTCAGCATTTGCAGGGTTACAATGGGAGACTTGGCGTAATGTAGTCGATTGGTCAATTTGAGGGATGTCTTTCAGCTCTCGCATTATAGCCTATGATGTAGACGCTATGGATACGACCGAGTTCCTTCGGAATGCACCCAATGTTGTCGCCCCCAAAGATTCTCATCAAGCGTTCATTTCGCTGCCGGAGGCTTGGGCATTGCATAGGTAAATGACAGCAGAGTCTCTGGATCCTGCTTGCGAAGATACTCCTCGAAGCTATCAGTCTTAACAGGTTTGCTCAACTGCTCTGGCGTGATAGCCCCTTCGACGCCCTCCATGTATCCATGTTCGTCCAAGTAAGCTGGTCCGTCGAGTACCTCATAAGGCAGACCAGTCTTCTTATGCATCTCCTCCTCGGTCATTGACTGGAAGACAGCCTTTTGGCCAGTGACTCTGCTCCACGTCTCCATGATCTCAATGATGTTCAGGTCACTGTCGTAGGCGAGAAGCTTTGTTCCAGCGGGTTCATCCTCAGCAAGGGCTCTCACAAAAGATCCAGCTGAACCTTCGATGTCGATGATAGGCAGCCTCAGGTTCTTGGTCGCTGGCACAGCGAGGATATACTCGCCACTCTCAGCATCCTTCTTGGGATACAAGAAGGGGTTCGTAGCGTAAGCAGCCATGTAGACATACGACGTCTTCTTCGCCAGCTCAGGCATCTCATTCTCAATGTACTTGACAGCCGCAGCTTTGGTCTCCCAATGATGACAGTGAGAGTACTTGTCCTTCGAAACATCCTTCATAGGCCCAAGAGCAGAGTAAATATACTTCTCAAGCGTAGCCGTCTTGGAAGCAGCATAAGCTGCATTCTTGACATGTCGCTCCTCGGTATCATAACCGATTTGTTGAGCAGTAGCTTGGTCTTTGCCTTGGCTGAGAGCGGTGGTGTAAGGAGCCCAGAAGTCAGTGTTGACAAAGATTGCGTGGGCGCCTTTGAAGGCTTTGATGAGAGATTCTGGGTCGTTCATGTCTGCTTCGATGATTTCGGCTCCGAGGTTTTGGAGGGCTTGGGCTTTGGGGGATGTTGGGCTGCGGGTGAGGGCTTTGACGTGCCAGTTGGGGAGGGAGAGGAATGCTCGAGCTACTGAGCCACCTTGGGTGCCTGTGGCACCGACGACTGCGATGGTCTTGGTAGACATGATAGGAGTGTATGATGAAGATGGTGTTGAGTTGGGCAGTGATGAAGTGATTAAGATGGGTTTGACGTGGGTTCTACTGTGATACTTATAGTAAAATCCATTGCGGCGTTAATACTTAATTGTCTATCTCCTCCTTTATTAATTATCGCGTTGGTGTTGAGTCTGCTGAATGGAGTCAGAGACCGTAAGCCACTGTCGCTTACTGGTGTAACAGCTTCTGATTGGCTCAAAAACCGTAAGCCAACTCGCCACCACGGATCTCGGACTTAGCATGATCTCAACCTCCGCCAACAACCAAGCATCGAATCTAACATGCTCCAATGAGAGAAGCGTCCATTGAATGCATCTTGAAGCCTTACGAGATACGATGAAAAACGGTCTGGGTAACAGGGATGCCGAAGTCTCTCGAAAGCGGACGAGGAGCAAGGATGATGACGCCCCGCCAGCGAAGCGTCGCATTCTGACTACGGCGCGGAGAGAGCAGAATCGCCAGGCGCAGAAAGCGTACAGTACGTCAGGCCCCATTTGCCTCATTGAAATTGTTAACAAGGCCTTGTAGGAGAGCGACAGAAACAAGAGAGGATACGACTGAAACAGGAAAAGGCTGAAGCGCAAGCTACCTACGGACAGCGCCTAAGGCCTCTTCTAAAACGAGAGGATCCCTCACCGATAGACTCTTCTCAACCGCAGAACTCAGTTGACAAGATGTCTACATGCGATGAGGACGTTACGGAAACCGTTGACACATCTGTCAAAATGCTTGAGCCCAAATTTCCAGACCTTTACATGAACATGCTTCAGTTCTCACCAGCAGCCATCTTCACCTCATGTCTCACCAACGCACTCTCCTTAGGTCTCGACCCATCCGCCATCGCAAACTGTAGTGTAGAACACATATCTCCCTTCTACCAACCCAATCTCTCATCCACACTCAATCACGCAGCCCTTGTCCAAGCCGGCTCAAGCATACTCTCAACATTCAACAACACCAGTATCCCGATTCATCTCCGGCCAACAATGGCTCAAATCCTCATACCACATCACACAAGCCTTGATCTTATTCCTATTCCATTTCTGCGCGAGAGAGCGATAATGCTATCAGCTGCAATGCCGCATGCGTTTAATAACTGGGAACTCAAGCTGGATATTTATGAGAGAGGTGGTTTGACGATATGGCGATTGAAGGGTGAGAGGGATAGTGGGAGGAATACCTATCCACCTTGGGAT
This sequence comes from Fusarium verticillioides 7600, assembly GCF_000149555.1. Classification (NCBI taxonomy): domain Eukaryota; kingdom Fungi; phylum Ascomycota; class Sordariomycetes; order Hypocreales; family Nectriaceae; genus Fusarium; species Fusarium verticillioides. The sequence continues at coordinate 249,676 of NC_031680.1, read as the reverse complement.
ATGAAGAGTTGGGAGGCTGCGCCGTGGTTTTTGAAGAAGTGGTGTGTGCTTATGGGGAGGGAGTATGATAAGATGAATGAGCAGAGTATTGGATGGCAGGTTGTTAGGGATATGATAAGCTCGAGGGATGTACAGCCCTTGTTAACTAGTCAAGTCTAGAAAAGGGTTCTCCAAGCATGTATGACTGTGTATTGTTGATTGCAGATTATGGAATGAATAAGAAAGAAATCAATGGTATGAATAAAACAGTGCATAGGAGATATTTACTCCAGAACCGTTGTCAACTCCTTCTCAGTCCAGTCCCAAAGCTCCTCTGCTAACTCATCATCCCTCCCCTCCTCCGTCGCCAAACCATGCTTCCCAACTGGCTCGTAGTACTCTCCACTAAGAACACCCTCCCCAACCGACGCCCAGAGCTGATTCTTAACCCCCTTTGCAACAGGCGTGATCAGCATGCACCTCACCACTGCATACAAATACCAAACCATTCCCGTCGCCTTCACCAACAACTCCGTGTTCACCAGCCCAGGATCGATAGCAGATACCGTAAAGCGCGGATACTTCTTGGCCAGTTGGCGCGCCCAGAGGATGTTGGCAAGCTTGCTCTGGTAGTAGCACTGATAAAGACCAATCGACTGGCCATCAGTCTTGAGGGTATCATAGTTAATCCCACCTTTGTTCAGATAGACGTGTCCATGAGATGCAAGTGACACAACTCTCACGTCCGAACCGGGTATACGTGTTGTTTTATCGAGCAGCGGGATGAGTAGTTTGGCAAGTAACGCATGACCCATATGATTCGTGCCAAACTGGATCTCATACCCATCTGCGGTACGATCAAGAGGGACAAACATGGTGCCAGCATTGAGCATCAAGATATCAAGCCTTTCACACTCCGAGAGCACGATCCGCGCTGCCTCTTTGACAGAGGCGAATGAGGAAAGATCGAGGTGGAGGAGTCTGATTGAAGCGGAAGGGACAGCGTGCTGGATATCTTGCGCTGTGGCCTGTGCTTTCTGGAGATTTCGGCCGCAGAAGTAGATGCGTTGGGGATTGTGGTGGGCGAATTGGAGGACAGATTCTTTGCCTAGACCGGCGGTGCCGCCTGTGACGAGGATGACTTTTCCTTCAAGAGAGGGCATGTCTCTGGGGTTGAAGTCTTTTTCTTTGGACCAGAACATTTTGATCAGAATATTGGCAAGGGGTTTGAGTAGCAGAGTGATGAGGAGGAAGTGAACGACGGACGACTTAGGCTGAAGGTGGTGGTCAATGAAGCTCAAGCATAGAAACAACAGAGGATCCATCAGAGACTTATTTATACAAGTCCTAGCCATATTGCCGAGGGATATTGATACAACTTTTCAGCTTCCATTAGAAGTCAAAGCCACCTTGAAAGTGTAGTCTACTCCCATATTGGAAAAAGGTACGGCCTTGGTGTGCCAGTGAAACTATTAATGCCTGTCACTAACAGACTGAACTGAATTGCCGACTGGCAATCTGACGCTAAGCCACATTTGCTTCTGACCAGATCCAATCATGATCAAGAATTGCCCTCTAAACTCTTTTGAGAAAATGGTACGGGAGAACTCCGGGGTAATTCATACCTGGAAGTGCTTACTCTCTACATCGATCGAGACCGAATAACTTCAGAAACAGAGCATCTGATTACTAAAGCTCACTGCCATAAAAGAGACTCCGCTCAGTGACTCAGTCATATTGATCATGGCTATCTTTGTGGTTACCACGTCTTCTGGAAAGCCTGACAGGGGTACCATGAGAAGGATACGAAGCCATGCGATGCGCGGGAGGAATACACGCGCGGACAGACTAGCTCGGGCTCAAGAGCGGATGAAACCCGACAAGATACAAGTGCATATGATCGAGACTGATAAGATTGTAACCCCCATATCAGTACCACGCACCGACTCAACAGAAGAACCACGCTATGGCCAAGCCCCTGGCCATGACAACCAGTTAACAATGAGTATTTCGCGGAAGCTAGCACCAGAGCTTTTGCTACAGCGATCAGAACTCGATCTAAAACCATATATGCTTGACTTGATATATCAAGGTAGTCTCACTCACTCCCTGTCATCCTACCAGAAACTAACGACACGGTATCAGCTTTCACAACATCAAAACCCTGTCGATACGCCATCGACATGAAAGTCGCTCACGAATGCGAGTCTCACATCTTCAGCCTGAGTGACATGCACACGCATGAAGTATCTCTCCACTCTATACTCTTCACAGCATCAGCATTTCAAGAAATCTGCCAAGGCGCAGAGTTCAGTGTACTTACGAGATATCATCTTGGCGAGACACTACGCTGTATACAACAGAGTCTTCAAGACAAAAGCACCGCAACGGCTATGGCGACGGTGGGAGCGATTGTTAATCTTGCTTCAGCGGCGTCTAGCTTTGGAGATGTGGATACTGCGAGGAAGCATATGGATGGGCTATGTCGTATTTTTGAACTTCGTGGTGGGATATCCCCTTTTGGAACTGCACCGCTAGCAGAGATGAAGTGTCAAAGGTACTTAGTTCTCAATCACCGCATCATACAACTAATTTGTACAGGATAGAGATTTGTCTATCAATGACAGAAGGGCGAAAACCCCGCCTTCTTCCCGACATCGAACCTTGGGATTCACTGATGCCAATATCTGCGATCCATACTCCTCCAGAATCTACATTTCTGAATCCTCGAAACTTGACACCAGATCGGCGTTTACTTTCCATCTGGACCGACTTGCAATACTACAGCAGATTATCCAATGAAGGCGCGCTTATCCCACCAGAGCTATTCCTTTTTATAAGCACGGCTCTTCCGAACAGGTTACTGCAGCTTTCTTACGATGCGCAATCGACGTCTGAGCTTATGAGGCTTTGTATGCTTGTGTATATCAAGAGCATTCTCTTTAGTCTTCCTGGGGTTGGGAGGAGAATGTCTTACTTGTCGAGTAATCTGGATATTGCACTTCGAAAGTTTGTACCCGTTGATCGGGAGCATTCGGCTTTCTTGCTATGGGCGTTGCTCCTGGCTGGGGTTTGTATCTTTGAGGACTTTGACCGAGAGTGGCATAGTCAGGCTATTCGTGAGACATCCGAGGCTCTGAGTGTGAGGAGCTGGATGCGATGTAGGGAGTTATTAAACAACGTGCTGTGGATTGGTGATATACACGATCCGCTGGCAAAACAAGGATTCATGAAAGTCTTTGGGGCTATTTAACAATACTGTCACGTAATGAACTGCGATGCAATTCTATCCGAATTGGCATGAATATAACACAACTCTAAGATCAAACGATTCACCCTCCAATTACAATGAGAGGTATGATGTTTTAGAATGAAGCTTCACAGTTCCTCGTCTGCTTACGTGAGACGAATAATAGGATCACTGATGTTTATTAGTGCTGACACAAAAGCTGACGGAGTTACTGTCTCATCTCCGCCATTCCCCTTCCAGTAATTTTTATCTCCTCAAAACTCCATTTAAAACATCACAAAATCCTCAACTTCTCTTCATTAACAAAGCATCTCCTCTCATCATGTCCTTCATCTATCTCAACCGCGCAACGCACGTCATATCTCTCGTCCCCGCTCTCTTCGGGATCAATCTCCTCACCCGCCCGGAAGCAACCCTCCAATCCTTCCAATACCCTATCCCGACAGACCCCCAAGCTCAAAAGCTTGTCCGCGGCCTCGCACGTATCTACGGATGTCGAAATCTCGTCGTCAGCTTTTTGTTCTTTAATATCAGCCTCACCGGGGATAAGAAGCTTATGAGTTTTGGGTACCTTGGGGCGCTGGCTATGTGTGTTACTGATGGGCTTGTGGCGAGGAATGTTGTTGGACATGGGGAGTGGCAGCATTGGTCGTTTGCGCCGCTTTGTGTTGGGTTGTTGATTGGGTTGAACTGGTGAAGTGGACTTTGTCTGCGATTAGTCTCGTCAAACGTAGTCAGATTGGATGATAGATCTACGGCTACTGGCTATGAAACGGCTTGCAGCATATTTATATCGTAAAGGATAACATTTATACTCCTGAAAAGCTCTTGTTATTTTGCTTCACTCAATGTGATACACTACGGGCTTCTTGCACGTGCATTTAACACGATCAATCTAGCTTCTATGACTTAAAGTATCCAGACCATGCAGTTGTTTCTCATGGATCTTATTCCATAGATTCATCACTACTGACTCCCCCTTCTTACCCTGCTCACTCAAAATACTGTGCCATGGGACCATAGTCTTTATAGCCCAGGAAGAATAACACCTTGTCAGCATGGCGTCGTGAGCACTTGTAACACGCCCATTCCTCTAGCTTCAATTGTTCGAGTCCTTGGTCTTCCTCAGGGATAGGCTCAACACTATGAAGGCACTGATCCAATCGACTCTCATGCTTCTCCCAACCCACTTCATAATCAACATCGATGGTGAATTCTTCATCTAAGATGTCAGCTAGTCTTTCAGTGCAGGCCTTTTCGTCGTCCGGAAGATCTTCCACCCAGGCTGAGACAGTTTTCTCGTAGAAAGATCTGAAGATGGTCTCGTCTTCCCACTCAGTAGGATACTCTTTCTCTCCTTCGCGGTCTTCATACAGGTTGGTCATCATGCGCAGAAGACTGTGCCGGAGCTTGGCCTCCTCCCAGTCGCCCAAGGAGAAGCCTTTATCAGCACCGTGAGCAGCTTGAATTCTCCTCAAGAATTGTCTTGCACGAAGGGCTTTAACTGCGAGTGAGGGACGTTCAACGAGAGATTCCTCGGTGTCGGGGACCTCATCATACCGATTTTCGGGGATGTTGAGTGTGCGCTAGGGTTTGTAGGGCTTCGCGTCGCGACACTTGCAGGTTGACCATACAGGAGATGATTCATCCTGAAAAGAGGGAGCAGGGCTACTGCAGTCAGCATCAGAAGCTGTGTCAGCAGCAGTTCCGGAAACAATGAAGCAAGACATTGAGGGCGATGAAGTTGTGTGTGAAATAGAAGTAGACTGTAGTTTAAGAAAAAGTAGAGTCCTCTTGATAAGATGCGATGTAAAGTAGGAAAGAATAAGTCACAATGGGTAGAACGAGGTATTTATACATATAGTATAATTGAAGTAGTTTATATCATTTAAGAGTTTTGTTCATATCTACAGCCTGTGTTTTTGTTGAACTCATTCAGTTAACTGCTGTTCTGATTTTTCAATGGAGATGACCATCTAGGTGCGAGCACTATGTTTTTGTAAGCGCAGTGATTTGACCACTACCAGAAGACAGAAGAACAAACTCCAAGTCTTTTGTATCTGCTATCTATAATGAGCAATTGAACATGAGCTATTCCTTGTACAGTAGTTCTTAAGCAGGATATGAACAATGCTTAGAGTAAGCGCAAGTGGCGCTAGCGAATATAAGGCACGCTAAGATTTCCAGCATCCAGTTAAAACATTTCCCCTGTGGCTTAGTTGGCTAAAGCGTCCGACTGTTATTAATAGACAATCGGGAGATCGGAAGTTCGAGCCTTCCCGGGGGAGAATGAGTTCTTGTTTTATTTTTTGCTTTTTGAGCTACTTGGTTCTTTTACCCTTTGAATCTGTTAGTCTTGACATTGAGGAGCTTCCGTCTCAAGTAGTACATCGTGCTTCAGATGCCTTGGACCGTTGTTCTTGAGTAGGAGGTCTTGGACAGACTTGTCGATGAGCTATCTAGAAGCCAGGCTTCGCAGTCGCGGCCACACCTTTAGATGCACTCAGGGTGAATTCTCCATCTCTTAAGTGGTTGAATCATCTCGGTCTCACTCTGTGACTTTCAGGACGTAGTCGGAGATAAGCGCAAATCAGAGCTCTTTTACTTTAGTGACCAGTTGGAAAACAGGACTCACTCGATTGACAGGAGTAGGCTTTCTGATAGCCTTTTGTCCCATATTGTGTTGGTCATTCAGATCAGTTGGAATTGCCTCAAGAGACCTCCCATGGACAACAAGTCGATTCACGTAAACACGGTCCTCTGGACATCCAACTCGATCTATAGAAATACTATGTTTGTCTTAATGTGAATTCTATTTCTTGGTTCATCTGCTTTCATCTCTCTATCATTCTTGGATTTGCGATCGCTGCGTATAGGCTTCCAGGTCGAGTTCATGACTAGCATGATGTTCCATCTTGACCCCTCCCTATGTCAGTGAAGCGGCCCGCTTGTACCTATCCTAGAATATTGGTAAGGGGATCAGATAACCTCTTCTAGATTACCATTAGTCCGGGGCTGGTTCGAGACTGATTGCGGGGTAAGAAGCCGAGAGCCGATTCGCAAGTGGTCAAGAGCATACAACCGCTTACCCGAAATCACATGACCCAAGCTGGCAGTGAAATCATCATCACCATGGACAATGCGCTTAGTCTCTCACTCAGTCCTGCAACATACCATACTATACATTAGTTAGCATAGAGTACCAGTGATCTAGGTTTCACTTCAGTTAGACCTTCCACCAGTCAACCTAAACAATGGCGACTCGCCCAACATTGACCAGCGCTTGGAGACTATCTCGGTGTCTCTGGTCCTGTCGGGGCACCAAATACCTATCAACTTCCGTACCAAGGCACCAGAACTATGATGCCACCATTGCCAACTTGAACATCGACAAGGATACTAGGGTTATCTACCAAGGTATGCACTCTATTGATGTGACATACAATGAAAGACTAACCGCCGGCTTCCAGGATTTACTGGTAAAGCCGTATGTATTCTATACCTTGTTCCACCAAGTCTTGAAGGTAACCGACTGAGATAATATGAAAGGCAACTCTCAATGCCAAGGATACCATTGCATATGGCACCAATGTCGTTGGCGGTGTATCCCCAGGCAAAGGCGGCCAGGAGCATTTAGGTCTTCCTGTATTTAATACAGTCAGAGAGGTAAGTCTTCGACGCTGCACTCTTTAAACCTAGACATCTGAACAAGACCCAATAATCCTTTTTATAGGCCGTGGAACAGGTAAAGCCCCATGCGACATCAGTCTTCGTACCAGCACAATTCGCCGCTGCAGCTATCATCGAAGCAATAGAGGCAGAAGTACCTCTTGTTGTGACCGTAGCTGAGCACATCCCTGTACACGATATGATGCGTGTCCATGGTGTGCTTAAAACCCAATCCAAGACTCGCCTTGTCGGTCCGAACTGCCCAGGTATTATTGCTCCTGAGCAGTGCCGTCTTGGCATCATGCCGCATAAGCAGTACAAGAGGGGTACTATCGGTATAGTCTCCAAGAGCGGAACGCTAAGTTATGAAGCTGTGGGCTCAACATCGAATGCTGGATTGGGCCAAAGCCTTGTTGTTGGTATGGGAGGTGATATGTTGCCGGGTATGTCTCAAGATCTTGATCTTGATTCTATGAACGTGGATTTCTGGCTAGAGGATTCTGCTGACATTCAGGCTATAGGAACTACACTCGTGGATGCCCTTAAGCTGTTCTTCGATCATCCAGAAACAGAGGGTATTATTGTCATCGGCGAGATTGGTGGGGAAGCAGAACTCAGAGCTGCTGAAGCCATCAAGGAATACAGGAGAACGACAAAGGTTCCGAAGCCAATCATAGCCATGGTGGCTGGTAAGACGGCTCCTGAGGGCCGAACCATGGGCCACGCTGGTGCACTTCTGCAATCGGGTGATATATCTGCTGAAGCCAAGGCAAAGGCTTTGGCGGATAGTGGAGCGATTGTGGTACCGCACCCTGGGGTCATGGGACATGTTATGAAAGAGCTCATGTCGTCATACCCTTCACTCAGTAGGAACCGGTACCCATTACCTGCCGGCTTGCCAGGACTGGGTTTCGAAATTCGGGAGGAAACTCCAAGATGATGCATCGTTTGCGAATTATGAGAGGCTGGACGATCGGCTTATGTTGGTTATGATTTCACGTATTATTGTTCAGCTGCTAGAGGGGAAATGTTGTCAGATTGAGTATGGGCATTAAGCAATTTCATTAATGAAATGTTTACTGAGAACAGAACTTCATTTTTAAGAAACTTAGTTAAATGATCCCACGGCATAACAAAATACAATTTAGGTATATAAAACAGAGCCATGTTACGAGGCTTTGGAAAGTTCGACGGCCTTCTTTGCTGCCTCTCCAAACTGAGACTCAACATGGAATCCGAGATCTGCATCCTCCAGCTATTCGCATGTTAGCATAGAACCCGCAAGCAGATAATCGAAACATACAATTTTCAAGCCTTCAGCTGAATTAGTCCCCTGCAACCGAACAACAAGCGGCACAGGCAATCGGCCCAGCTCTTTGGTAGCACCGATGATAGACTCAGCGATCATATCGCACTTGATAATGCCTAAAACACATCAGCTTACACAAATTTAGCATGGTATATCTCACTTACCTCCATAAATATTCACAAGGATCACCTTGACCCGGTCATCCCGTAGAATAATCTCAAATGCCTTTTGCATAGTGCTCTGAGTAGCCTGACCGCCTGCATCAAGAAAGTTCGCGCTTGCACCGCCGTGATGAGCAATAGCATCATTAGTAGCCATGGCAAGACCTGCACCGTTGACTACATTGCCGATATTCCCTTCCATCTTGATATATACCAGCCCATACTTTTGTGCCTCGATCTCTTCGGGAATTTCAGCTTGAATATCTCGCTCGGCGAATAGCTCGGGCTGCCGGCGCTGCGAAGCATCGTCGATCAGAAATTTGGCGTCGAGGCACTTGAAGTCAGCTACACCAGTGCGAGCTAGAGGGTTGATCTCCAGGAGCGTGGCGTCCCTGCTGACAAAGAGATCCCAAAGACGGGTCAGAATAGCTCCGAGCTTTTCTGCCTCAGCAGAACTCGCACCGACACCTTTACGCAACCGTTTCAAAACATCTGGAGTGATGCCTTGGTCATAGTCAAAGTGAAAGCTTCTCAAACTACCGCCCTCACCCTTAGCCGTGTCTTCAATGTCAACCCCGCCACTTCTTGAGATGAGCACAACAGGGGAGTACTTTTCGCGATCGAGGGCTATGGCGAGATACCACTCCTCATCGCATTCTTCAAACTCTGCTACCAACACCTTTTCGACGAGAATGCCATCTCCTGAAGTCTGCTTGGTTCTGAGGCGATGGCCCAGCATCTGAGAGGATATATGCTCGCCTTCTTCTGGGTGCTTTGCGATTTTGACGCCGCCTTGGAATCCATTGTCGAATGTTCCTTTGCCTCTGCCGCCCTTGAGAATTTGAGATTTGATGACGCATTTTCCGCCTGCAAGACTAGCGGTCAGCATAATAGATTGGTTGACAAGAAGCAGGATGACTTTACCATACTCGCGCATGATACCCGGCACCTCGGCAGGGTTGGTTGCTACTTTTCCATTCTGCACTGGTATGCCGAACTTGGTAGATCAGCTTTGTTGTCGCATTCCTTTCCAGTTACAAACTTACCTCTCTCAGAAGCTGTTTAGATTGATGCTCTTGTAGAGCAAGACCTCGGCGCTGATGTTTTATAGGGAACTGAGCAAGGTCAGCGAACTACAGAGTACCTTGCATCACCGACGTGGATTCTCACTTTGGGCTGCCAAAGCTTTCGTGTGATATGTCGTGTTGCCATTATGATGAAGAACGGGAAGATGGCTGGGTTGGGTATCAATAAGTCGATAGCGCGAGCGACACCAACGTTGCGACGATAAATAACTTTGCTCAAGTTTATGCTCTCCGAGGTTTAAGGAGCTATTACTCTTGAATGACGCGGACGGATGGAAGTCTTATGGCTTGCGGCCCTCCAGCAGCGGGGTAAATCGTGGATAACATGGACCGTCGGCTATACCAACCGGTCCCTAACTGAATACCCCGCAACCTTAAAAGTAGCCCTGGAAGATCACTTTCAGATATAGATGGATATGCGACGGAGTAAGAACGAAGACTTTGGCATTGACAAGATGATACACAGGGAGATGGGCGCTAGGTCGGCCTATAGAAACTCCAATCGACAAAGGCATATCAAACCCAGTGATCGTCATCATCCTAATCCTCTTCAATGGGCTCACATTCATCCCGATGTTCTGCAACTTCGCCCATCAAGCGGTCTACTGTATCGAAGGCCACATTTCCCCTACAGGCCATCCGAAGCCCCGGTAGAGCTTCCTGATATACTGGATATCTATGTCTATGTCCCATTCCTATCCCTTTGCAATGGCCTCATCTTCCGTGATGATCTCCCCGCCACATTGTTCTTCAGTTCCTCGACTTCGATAGTAATCTGCCAGGGAAAGGGAATGAGATTCGCAGTGATGTAGCCTTACTGAGACCCATCGAAAAACACTTTGAGGTTGACTTGCGAGAGGTCCGGCATCAGGCTTTCTTCTACAGCAACTTCCCCATCTGTCATATACAAGCAGATATATTTGCTCTAAGCTTCGCCATCAGTAGCCGGTGAGATCATCTTGCATGTCGAGTACCCTCTGGCGCCATTCTGAATCGGATGGATGGAGTCAATCGAGAATAGCACGTCGACGACTGCGAAGATACGCAAGCCGTTATTGTATGTCGAGGATATTGTTGCAGCAGAGCTATGCCGAGTTAGATGCTCAATAGACCAGGCCATCTAATCAATTGAAGTCTTTCCATATGTACTTCAAGATGTCATTCCACCTCTATAATTATATCTATATTAAGTCATATTAACCGTTTCTGTGCATCTCATACAGACCTATATCATTCCGTCTTGCTGATACTGTCCGCGATGGCAGATTAAGGTCTCTAAAGCCTTCTTCTGTTACCATATGCAGACCTTCTTCTGTATTATAGCTTGGCATCGTATAGTTTGTCGAAGCTCTCTTGTCCCTCGTGCTGATAATGCGAAGAGTGCGCAGAGGTCGATTTGATACTTGATCGGGAGTCCGGCGGTAAACACGTAGTATGAGAATGCGCATGACGGGAATGGAGGCTGCCATAATTGTGATGGCACACTCGGTAGTACTCCATATGATGATGCCAACTCGGTCCACTGCGAGATTTATCAGCGCTTGTCAACGAGAAAACCACGGCCAATCCCGTGACTTACAAGTTCGATTCTTGCTGCTCAGGCCAAGCATCTTGTAGCATTTTGCGGCAGCGGCTGCGGCGGCACTAAGGAATTATCAGCAGATAGCCATATGGTGGTATTAGAGAAACTAACAAGATGCCAAAGGTCAAAGCAATTCCAACGCCGATTTTCTCTCGTGTCCGCATCGAGAGTTTCCAAATAATCGCCCAGGCAATTACGCAGAGAACGAGGTCAACAAAGCCTGAGAAAGCTGCCAAAAGTCAATAAACGCAATTCGAAGCAAGTCAAGAACTTACCCCCAGCAAAGATATTATAGTACGTCGCAACCATAGGATTCCAACACGTTCCAGCCAAATTCGAATGCCAGACCTTCTTTGCAGGCGTACACTTTACAAAAGAGAATATAATAACCAGATCCATGATGATGTTTGTCGAGATGATGAGAAACCAGAGAAACCAGCTCATCCAGCCATCAACCAATCGTATCAGTGTTAGGGCGAATGACGTTTTACTCCATGATGCAGATAAAACTCCGAAAATACCAAATATGGTCCCAGTAAGGGCGATTGTCGGTACAACGGCTGGATCGACGTCTGACTGGTCCTTGCCGAAACCGAGAGTGACGTTGTAGATGACGAGACCGGTACCGATAGCCAGGCAGACCTTGTCAACGCGTGGTGTTAGCAAATCCACGAATATGAATGCGATAGCTGTTCTAATCGCGTCGCTATGTCGGATCTCGCAGATTTTGCATGTAAAGTCAACAGAAATTAGCTGGCACTCACCCACGCCGCAATCAAGATATGGTCATCCCACCAAAACCCCCTCCGTCGAATAACCTTGCAATACAATCTCAGACCCAAAAACAAACCCGCCAAAACAGTCAGCGACACACAAACCGCGATTATCGTTGCGCCGAGACCCATCGGAGAGCGGGACTCCCAGGGTATTTTCTTCAAGACATGGGAGATGAAAATAAAAAAATGAAGATGACTGATGCAAGAAAAAGGGAGGGCGAGGAATTGAAGGGGAATGTGTACAGTATGAGAGGTCCGAGCCCCTTTTGCTTTTTGCGTGCGCCTCCCCGGAAACAGGCGGACCAACGGATTTAATGATCAGCGGCACTTCTGTTGGGCGTGACATTACCCCGTGGGCTAGTGGCTTATGGCGCTCGGTAGTGCAGTTCGTCACGAATCATCACTGGTCTGACCGCTGACCGTGTTTAAATGCCAGTCTAAGTTACATCAGGTCCTTCCTGGGTCTCCCTGAACAATATTTTCCCTCAAAGATGTACATTCTCAGCTGAAGGAGCATAATGTGTTTGCGCGTCGAGTCAGAACGGTAAGGTGTTCGTGAATAAGCTGTCTCACGGGCGACAATGTCTCACTGGCTACTCCGTAGGACTGGTACGAGTCATTCACAGTGCATTGAAGCCACTGTCACTGAGCTAACTTTGACCATAAACTCAAAATCAAGCCTGCCTATCAGCAACTCTCCGAATGTCAATTGCACCAGGATGCCTCATTGGTTGGTGGTCTCCTCACTCCAGAACATCTGCGATCGACTCCACAAGCTTATCGTCGCGGTTTATTACCCGGTTCCTGTCGAGATTTACTAAACAGCAATAGAAGCCGGTAGCTAGTCCACTTCTCCCTTCGTTCCCCATGGCGGTGTCGCCACTCTACAGCTACAATGTGATCTAAGCGATTCAACATCTCCATAGCACCTTGCTATAACTCTGTACAGACTACTGTGGCTAGTTCACCAGGCCATCCCAGTCTTACTGCCCCGAGGTCATATGAAACAGCCCATCACCATTCCTTATTCTCGACAAGCCAAGTCTCAAACCGCGTCTCAACACCAGACCCCACAAATGTCTCTCGAAAAGCCTCCCCGCGCGCCTCCATATCCGACAATTTCACCCGCTGCTGATGCTCAAAAACATCATCCGAGCTATTAATCATGTGCATTACACACCGGATAGGAGCATCAACCTGAACTCTCTTCAAGTTCGGAAACTCGCCAGAAACAACTCGTTGGCTAGCAAGGTAGTATCATACGCAAGCCCATATAACGCCATTCTGTCAAAGAAGGTGGTAAAGATGTACCGATGGCTCACATCACGCGCCTCACACACGATGGTCAGGGTCTCAACTGTCTGCGGCAGGAACTCCACTAGGTGTGTTTCGAGCTCAAAGACAGATGCGATAGTTGGAGTTGAGCCTTGTGGTTGAGAGGTCATATCAAAAGGCATAAATTCCTGAATGTCAACGCCGTCTCTGATACGACGGGTGCAGTAGCACGAGGGATCGAGCTCGAGAGTACGTAGACTGGTAAACTGCTTGATCTGCTGGGGAGTGATGGGCCTCTGCTCAGAGGTAGGTCTACCAAGTACCCTGTCCAAATCCAGCCTGAGGTGCTGCAATATCTTCTTTGTTCGTGGGCTGAGGAACTCGAGTAACTCTGTAGCTGGGACTAGGGGGACGTCTTCAGGCCAGATATCACCGCAAACATCGACAAACTTGAACTTCTTGAGATTCTGAGCCGCCCCGAGAATTTTCTCGAGTGCACGAGTTTACCAACTCCCTGGAAAGAACGACCCTAGACCCTCGATCTGGAGCTCCGTGAGATTCGCCACGGCAGCACAGAAGTCTTGTATGGCTGCGTCGTTGTACTGCGTCTCGGCCAACACGACAAGACTTCGGAAGATCACTGTCTGAAGACGGGGTGCACGACGCAGAAGAAAGATTGGCTCTGGATCACACATGCTGAAGTCGATGCATTCGGACCTGTCGATTTCAAGATGCCGAAGATTCTGGAAGATTACTTGATGCTTTCCATCCTCTAGCAGGGAATACAGTAGTTCAAACTGCCTTCCCATACCCGAAGACTTCATCTTCTGTAATTTGTATCTCAAGGCGTTCCATGCCAGAGATCAACGCCAAGGCGAGAGACTTTTCGTCATCTACGACCCATGAGTTCGTCGTTTCAGGCCATTTGGGATCGAGAGATAGCCTATAAGCAAATCGCGTAAAAATAGCGGAGTCCTTTATTATCGATGAGCTCTTAGGTGTCGATAATGGCAAGCATAAATGCTTTACCGTACGCGCCAAATCTGGCTGGCAATCGAGTGCTCGAAAGAAGTAAGTCGACGGAAGATGAGGACCGAGACTGTGGAACAGGAATGGCATTGCAATTGAGCGAAGGTGCCTGCATGTTTGCGTCAAGGCCAACAGGACCCTGGCATTTGCTGCGCTGTTGTCATCTCCAATGTCGTTGCTGCAATGAGAGCAGAAATAGGAGATGATATGACTGATAACATCGGGAGGTAGAATCTCTGTGATTGCCGGATCAGGGTCAGGAACAGTTTCCATCATGGCTTTTGGTGGAATGAAGTGTCAGGTTTTGCAAAGGCGGGGTTCTTTATTATGGTTCTTCATAACCTGTGTTCGCAGCCTAAAGCTTAACCATATAGGCCGCAGTCAACCCATAGCTAATTATGGCTGATTATACCAGACAGTTTAGTAAGCAGTTCTGCATAAGTATAAAAGAAAAAAGTATGAAAAATAAATAAATTGTGGGCTTTGTGCAACTGAAGGGCATTTTAAGAGGGTAGCAGGCGTAAGAGTGAGAATATATTATAATAGAGTATACATAGCTCTTACACCTTTTCAGCGTGTCACTTCTATGTTATAGATTATTGGCTTAACTGACAAATAACAGTGTTGGAATTCTCTGTGGCTCTTTGCTCTTCTTCGTTTTAAGCCTCGACCTGCGCAAACCAAGCCGCAATCTCACCAACGTTGCTATCCACAACATCCGGCTGATCGTAATGCTGAAAATGCGACACGCCGTTATCCCAAATCAATTTCTTCTTATCGGTCGGGATCGACTCAAAATGCCTCTTGGCCGCGGGCGCATTCATGCAGTTATCTCCATGGATCACCAGAGCCGGTTTAGTCAGCTTCGCTACCCCAGGAACAGTCGAATACCCAAAGTGATCCAAATCACTCATGACGGCGTAGCGGTTCTCAAACCCTTTGAGAGTCCACGGGCCGTACCAGGACCATGCGACGGGTCCCGGGAGACCAGCGAGGGAACCGACATCTGGGTCTGCGGCTTTGGGGTCCACCAGAGGTTGGTAAGTGACTTGGCCTGTTTTCTCGTATAGCTCTTTAGCCTTTTTAGCGCGCTCGATGCGTGACTGATATAGCGCTTCTCCTTGCTCGGGTGTAGGCATTTTCAGTGAGCCGACGTCAACACCGGGCTCGATGTTCACGCAGCCAGTGCAAATCATCCAGACGTCAGTTTCATGATCGCGATAATAACCCGTCACAGAAGCGACAGCGACGACGCGATCATCATATGAAGCTACGTCTAGACACTCGGGGCCGCCTTGGCAGACACCGACGAGGAACAGTCTCTTGGGATCCACGTCGCCTCTGCCGGCAAGGTAGTCAAGGCCGGAGACGACGTCCTCGTTCTTCATCTTGGGGTTTTCTAGACGCCGTGGCTGGCCGGTGCTCTCACCGACCGTGCGTGGGTCGAAGATCAGGGCGGCGTAGCCCTCGTCGGCAAGTCGCGTGGCATACTGCAGCGGGGCTTGTTCCTTGACGAACGAGTATGGGCCAAGAACGACGATACCAGGGGGATTGGCCACGTCTTTGGGCAGATACAGGATGCCGGTGATGGTCTCCCCATGAGATGGATAGGTCACCTTTTCTGTAGTGTAACGGCCGTGGAAAACCATTGTATGAAGTGAAAATAAAGTAGGATTAAGTGTTAATAGAGTTGTAAGTTGATCTTGATGGGAGAGCAAATTGGAACTTGTTTATCACATGTGAGGATAAGTGGAATACTTATATACTCGGTCTTTAGGGCCAAAGGTTTATACTCCAACAAAATGTGCAATATTTGATGGAAGGGAGCTTTGGGAGCTACGTTTCTAGGTAGTGCTTATGCTCCAGGGATAGTCCCGCAGTTTTCGGAGATCACCCCACTAATTTCGGAGATCGTCCCACTGTTTTCGGAGTCACATTCGGCGATGGCAATACGACCAGTCACGTTTCCGATAGACAATCTTGTCACAGACTCGAGTGCGCATCCAGGTAGATCATCAAACCAGACTGACATGTTGAGGTTCTGCACCTTCACGCGCGGATCGGACTTATTGCGTCACCAGAATACATATTTGAAATGTCAGCCCTAGCGGGGAGGTTCTCAACGTTCCAAGCTAACCACTTATCCCTTTCATATGGCAGGGAGGCGTAAACCTTACCATCTCAAATTTCGGAGTTAGCAGCTAGCCAACTAAGAGACTGGTGGCTGAGAACTTGAATCAGAAGAGAGCACTTGGTTAGTCAGCTGATAAGTCCGAAACTTCCGATGGCATGGAAAATAGATGTTCATGCCTCTTATTTCATTAGTCCCGATATCTATCACCGAAAGCCGACGGTATCGTTGCAAGCCCCCATAGTTTGACAGCTCAGGGATGTAGTAAAAACAGCTCTAGTTCTTCAATTGACGTTGACGGTCGCCGCCAATGGCAGCAACAGACTCGCATCGAAAGTGTGAGAAATCGAATGGCGAAAGAAGAGCCGTGGCTAAAAAAGACAATATATTGGATATTCTAACATCGCTGAGGATTTTGCATGAGCAAAGCTGAAACATCACAGCGACGCATTTCAAATTGTATTACGTAGGACTATTCTTGGCCGCAAACATTCGTGTTTCGAGACGTGATGCGAGGCTACTTCATGCCATGTGATGTGTCGTCGGTGCTGCCATACGGCATCAGATCACTTCCAAAAGTGTCCATAATGTCGGTCCCAAACTGATATTGCCCATACGGTGCTTGGTATGAAGGACCTGTGTTTAATGGCTGAGCCAAATACCCGCTGCGTAGTAGTTCGTTCATCGGTTGAGGAACCATCACATCCCCAAGGTCGGGTTGTAGAATGCCGTCCCAGTTCGTCTCTGCCTCCATTGTCATAAAGCCACTATCATCAGTACCTCCCTGGTGGTGGCCTAATGGTTCCTCCGAATGCGCAACCGCAAGCACTTTTCGATACAGCCGTTCGATAATGCTGAGTGCAGAATTGGCAAGGACATTCCTCCTGGCCTGCAAAGACTTTAGTCTTTCGATACCCAACTCTAGGTTCCTCCTAGTCGCTGCAAACTGTTCCCTTTGCTCGTCTGGAAAGCGTATATGCACCGCTGCAACGAGAACCATGGCGTCAAACGTCGCGAACACCAAACTAAAAGCCTTGTACTGCAGAGGCTCCGTTTGGTCGAACAGACGACCTTGAGACTCCAAGATCTGCATCGCCGCGTCAAAGGCCTTGTGGCGGCTGCTCGGCTCTGCAAAGATGAAGGGTCGATGTAGAGCAAAAACGACAAAGTGGACATTAGTCAACATTGTTTCCAAGGCTGCAGAAAGCCAAGGGGGTTCCCCATGGCGTGACCTTTGGGCTGTTGCCCATGCGGGAAGGTTCGCAATATTGGTAAGAATAAGTTCGTGGATTTTCTCAACTGTGACACGCCAGTCATCTACTCTGTCAAGATTATGAATGTCCTGTAGGAACTTATAAGCCGTGTGATAGCCGCACAAGATAACGTCGCGAGGTTGCGGTGGGCGTTGCTTGCCAGAGCTGTCCCTTGATGACATTGGCAAGGCCACGTCGCTGGAACTCATTCTTGTCGACATGGGTCTTCCAAGTACAATACCCATATGAGCATCCCATAGGTGCAGCACAAGCCAGACGTTGCGGCCCAGTTCGCGATCGGATGGCTTCTCAACTGTCGAGTATGTCGTAGACTCCGGTTGCATCAGATGTAGACCGAGTTCTTGAGCATCGCGGATAGCAGTCCCGAGCGTGTGCCATGCCTCGATTACTGCCCCTGTTGTCTTTTCAAAACAGGCTCGCATAAGCTCAGCCTGCACTCCCGTGAGAGTGGGCTCGCTCTTTCTGAAGCATGAAGCGAGTCGACGGCCCGCATCACTGTATTCCGCCGCCCGGTCTGATAGCTCCATATCGACGGCGTACTTGAGGTCATTCAGGCTCCCGTTGTATTGAGCGGGTTGGAAAATCAGGGCTTGTGCTAGAACCTGGAATAGCAGAGCAGGGAAAGATCGGAATGTGACCGGTAAAGCGGCCGGTCCTCTTTTGATTTGCTCATGGGTCAGGCGGCGCCATTGAGCAAGCTGACTGATAAAGGTAGCTTCGTCGACGATGTCGTAGTGCCATGCTGCATTTCTGAAGAAGTCTTGCACCAGAATGTCTATATGTCTTTGAGACGGAAGCTCTCGAATTATGCTTATGTATTCACCGGGGGCAGGACAGTGCCTGGTCGGGACTTGATGCAAAAGACTTGCAGACTCCCCCAGACTACGCAGGACTCCCGGTGTTCCTTTTGTATTGTCGCCATAACCTAATGGTTTGAACTCATTGGCCACCACGTCCGATGCGGGTTGAAGTGGTTCTGCACATACTTGCAAGACGCCGTTCATGGATTGATCTTGGAGCTCGGGAGCAGAGGGCGCGCGGTTGGCATCCAAAGCATAGAGGCAGGCGTCCTGTTTCCTTAGCTAATGCCGTGTCCTGGGGAGACAAACACGCTTACTGCTTTGCCTCGCTTCGTACAGTGAGAACATGGCTGGCGACGATCGCACTACAATGCAACGTTAATCTGCGGCGCCTTGTTGAACCCGAGCGCTGTACCTTTTGCTTACGTCGCTGACACTCCCGGCATGAGATTATAGAACGCTTGCGTCTCGGGTATGGCGCACTGCTGTTGTGATTCATGAGCATTGGAATCCACGACTAGCTAGGGCTTTGAGGAAATGCAAACGAATAAGTAGAGGATGCTTGTGTATGAATAGTTGATAAGTTACGTTAGTAGCCAAGGGGCTAACGCCACAACCCCGCTTCAGCATGACGAAATGCTGTGGCGTACCCATTGCAGATAAGATACATCTTTCCGCTGGTTAACCTAGAGCCCACTAATTGGTGCACCAGTCTCAGTGACTTGGTCGCCGATCAACAACATGAAGATAGAGACCAGTAGTGTTGAAGGCTGACGTATCTTTGCTACCAAGACAACACATATTATTAGGAGAACCTGTATATACGCAATTCACCACTGTATTTAACCCACTGAGTCAACTCTCTAATTTACTGATCCTTGACTAGGTACTTATAGTTTAGCTGCCACGCCAGGATCCCTCGCTACGACGTTCACACTACCACTTGAAGCCAGACCCTGCAGCTTGCGCCTTAAGATCTTACCAGCCGGGCTCTTTGGTATCGTAGACACAAGCTCAATCTCTTTCAGCCACTTGTGTCGCACCTTTTCCTTCCTAACATACTCAAGTATCTCCTTTGCAGCTTCAACCGGCCGTAAAGTTTCAGAAGCTTTGAGAACTATAAACGCTTTGGGTCTTTCACCTGCTCGCTCATCGGGAATACCGCATACAGCAACATCATCGACGTGTGGATGTCCGAGAAGAAGGTCCTCGAGCTCTGCTGGAGCAACTCCGACGCCTTTGACCTTGATTATCTCCTTCAACCTATCAGTGATGGCCAGCATCCCTTCATGATCGAAGTAGCCTATATCACCAGTGTGCAAGAAACCATCCTTGCCGAATGTGCTTTCGGTTGCTTCGGGATTATCGAGATAGCCCATTGCCACTTGGGGTCCACGAGCCCAAATCTCACCTGCCTTGCCAACTTCACAGTCCTCGCCAGTTTCAATATCCACGACTCGTGCTTCTGTTGATCCAACCAGCATGCCGACACGATCGGCATACTTATAAGAATACTTGGAAGGAGGATGCGATGTGATTGTCGAGCACGACTCAGTCATACCGTAGCCCTGTTTGAAACCGGTCCCAGGAAAGGTCTTCTCAAGAAGAGTCAAAATCTCTCGAGACAGAGGAGCTGCGCCAGATGAGAATCGCTCAACGTGGGATAGATCGTACTTTGACACGAGCTCCGGTTCTCGTACTAGTCTGATCAATATCGGAGGAACAATGATAAGTTCTCTGATCTTATTCTCAGCGGCAGTCTTGAGTAGTGAGTCAAGGGTGAACTTGGGTAAGACATAGACATGGGCGCTTAGGTGGATGGGTAGGTGTATCTGATGTACTATACCCGAAATATGGTGAAATGGCAAGGCTGCGAGAATTCGATTGTGATTAGGGAGCGTGATATCTGAGGTTTGAATGCATTGAGCGATGATGTTGGCGTGCGAAATCATGACTGCCTTTGGAAGACCGGTAGTACCGCTGCTGAAGCAGAGAAAAGCACAAACATCCCGATTTGTCTTTCCATCCGCGACTTGGAGTGCAGGTACCTCAACAAGAGCCTTTGAGTTCTCGAGTATCTCTTGGATGCTCGTAATGCCTTGTCTGGAACCTTCAAGTAAAAGGATATTGTTTGGCGGAATCCCGGCCTTTTTGGCTGCAACGCTGGCTGTATCAAAGTTATCAACCGTCGCGAAGATAACTTTTGCTTTGCTAGTCCTGAGACTGTAATAAAACTCATCGACAGTGTACTCGGGCGATACGCCGCAAGCTACTGCTCCAACACGAACGGCAGCGAGCGTCGCTACAGGATACCAAATGGAATTTTTTGCAAATACAATAACAGTGTCATTTTGGCGAATCCTATACCTGGTAACAAGAGCCGATGATAAGGTTGTCGCATAGTCTTTGAGAGACTGAAAGGTGATGTGCTCTTTGGTGATAGCATCGGTGAAGCCTGGGGCGTTGCGGTCAGAAGACAAAGGCTTGGACTCTAGAAGCCAAGACCAAAGTGTCTGCTGGAGAGAGACTGTAGATAACGTCAGTATCAATCGCGTGGGGAAAATAAGAATAGTTTACATGAGATTTTGAGATTCTGCGACTGGTAGATCATGTTGCTTGGCTGAACCTCGAGCTGGTTTATTTCCAAGTCTTTAACAGAAGGCAAGTACATCGACTAATTTAACAACAGTCAAGCTACCGGTGACTCGAAAATAAGCTGTCAGCGTCCGAGAGCCGAGGCTGTAGTGGTAAGGCTTTAGCTACCTTAAAATGCTGATCCCTCGGGGCCTCGGCGCGGCATGGCTGCAATATCAATTGAGTTTAGTGGTAGAATGTCAGTGTAAGGTTAACTAACCTAGGTACATAAAGAAGCTGAACATTAAGATATATTATAATATTTTAATCAAGTTACTAAATGTATTATGATATTCTTTAAATTACCTGCGAGAAAACATATACCCAAGGGTATTATTTACAGTTTAGGATTAAATAATTTAAACCCCAATTTCCTTCATCTGGTATTGCTGACCCAATTGGTTATACTTGCGCATTGACTTGCTCAAATAGTTCAAAGTACTCCATAAAGTTCTGGTTGCTGCATTCTCTTTCTTCTGAGAAAAAAACCCATGGTGACATCCTCATTTGAGACCGCGGTCTACTGGTGCGTGACAATATCGACATAGCTTGATTCCGACGTCGCCAAATGGACGTATATACTCTTAGCTTGAACTTAATTGGGAGATCTTCCGGGTATCCGAGCTTCAATCGATGTATTTGCAATATTCATCGAGCTTGTATCTTCACCTTGCGAACCCGCGAAATGTTCCCATCTGTCCTCGATACTGCTGTCCTCGTCTTCTAGAAAGTTGGCACCGCCATCTTCAAAGTCGCTGCATGTTCCCGTAAGGCCCGTCTATATCGAAGATCTTGCCAACCTGCAAGCCAATGGAGTTCAGTGACACGGAAAGCTTGAAGACCATGGACCTCAGCTGCAGCATTTGGGCTCTCAAGTCTCGGGCTTCACGCAACAGCGGTTGATTCCGTTCGTTCTCTAATACTGCGTTGAGAATCGATCGATTTTCTAGCTCTTTGATGTACATCGACTTGCGTTCACGGAAGTTCCTTTGCGGAAGGCGATTCCGTAGGCGCCTAAACAACAGGGCCTGTCAGTCATGATATGCGAGTAAATATCATTGGCAGCGACATCTCTGGGGCCCTTGGCTTTTGGCTGTTTCGTCCTGTTTCTCTCGGATGTCCAGAGATGCATTCCGCTTTCTGTCAGGCCGAGTCATGTCGCGTGTAGGTAGAACGTGTCAAGCTTCAGACTCTTTCGCAACCGACAAAGCAATCTCATCAAAGATAGTTTCTATTCAAGAATGTATATTTTCAATATTGACTTCAAATCACATGAAGCATTGAGATTCTCTCAGCCGAGGCTGTTCACGACTCTGCAAACCCCGGTATAATGCATGGCGTACGCGGGGTACATGTTATGATTGAGCTAGCTCCGTTGGACAGGATTAGAGGTAGCACCGAGTTGACAGATTTGAAGCTGCCGTGGCAGGACAAGAGGTGGCTTGCCGGGCTAATGCATACGCTTGGACGAAATTGGAACGGTCGGCCTTGTACAGAGTAGTTCAAAAATAGAGAAACTTGATCGAGATGATGGCAAATAGCAAACAAGACGATGTTATCGTCTTGTATTCCGATAGCCTAGCATTGTGTAGCCGTTGGGAGGCCAACACGCACCAGAGTAGGCAACGATCTCATTGCCATTACTGCACCAAGCGAGGTACGAAGTCTTCTCCTCACTAACTTCGGCCGAGTACCCCGCATTCCAAAGGGATCTGCTCCAGGGGCTTTACGGATTACACGAACCGGATAAGAGCTTGGCCAAAAAAAGGGCTAGTACTACTATGGGTCCTCGGCACTCACGGAGAGCTCTACCCTCTGCCTGCACTGAAGCTTCGAAGTCTGGGGTACAGAGAACTGCTTCTCCATTGGGCGGCAGACAGACAGAACCTCCGCAATTCAGAGCCCTCCCCTTCACATCTGCAGCAACAACGTCCTCGACATGGCAACGGACAGCACGTCTTCTCCCCAGGCCCTCGGTGCATTGACCACAACGCGCAACGATGTCAACCTCACTAGACGCGAACGCAAGAGGGCGAGCGATCGTATGTCACAGCAGGCATCCCGCGCAAAGACAAAAGCATACATCGCGCATCTCGAGAGGAGTGTCGCAAGACTCACAGAAGCCCAAAGTAATAATGGGCCGAACCTTTCTGAACAACTACGACAGCAGTTCGACGAAATCGCCAGTTTGAAACAGGCTTTGGCGCAAATCGCTAAGCTTGCAACCAACTCCATCTACGTGGAAGATCGCATTCACTCTAAGTCTCGTCCGAGTAACGTGCAGGGCTCCAGACACGTCCCAGATACATATAATCCAGCATGCCACCCCCATCAAGAGTCACTCGACCGTCTATACCCATCGCTCGATCTCAACTGCGGCGATAAACAGCGCGATTACTTCCAAGTCTTCAGCCAAGCGCTCGTTACCATCGAGAGCGACGCGAGCGGGCACGCTTTCTCGGACCCCGAGATCGATGACGACATTAATATCAGGGCGGTGCTGGACGGCTGGGATGCTGCGAGGGCGAGGAACCCGTTCGACATCGGCTGGCTGATGTTGCAGACTGTCGATGAGGGGTTTCTCTGGCGCAGCGGGGCAGTGGAAAGGATGGCGATGCTCCGGGTGATCCGGTCGATGCTCATGGTACTGGCCCATCTAAAGAATAGCGTAGGATTAAATGCTAAGAAGAGAAACAGGTCAAACTCAATCCACAACTTCCACCGAGCAGGAGGCCGCCTGCTTACATGAATCCAAGGTGCGCAGTAGGCAAACCCCCTCGTACATCGGCCATTCCTCACCAAGTGACAAACAGTCCATTGCAATCCCAGACGGACCATTCAAGGCTGGTCGATTACTTCGTATGGTGAACAATCCCCAGCCAGCCTGTACACTCAAGATCAGGTCCTTCTGACAGATGTAGGCCCGAAGTACGCGATTACCTCATCCTTTTCGGCATCAACTACGCGCCCGAGAGTCTCGCTGCTCAATTCGCTAGCGATATTGGATTCAGATGGGCATACGACCTGAGAGATACATGCAGGTATCAGCCCGCGAAGGGGATATATAGTTTCTCCGAGGACTTCAATCTAGCGTACAGGAACCTGGACTCGTGGTATATGAAGTCTACAGTGGTAACGACCTACATACCGCCGTTGCCTTCTAACCTATTGTATGCGGGGTCAGATGATGATGACTGGCTGAAAGAGATAACGAGTGATGCTCAAGTATCTCCAGAATCTGCTCGTCATATCGAGGAAGAAGGAGAGCGAGACTGGCTACTGTTGACGGCGATGCTTGACGAAATTCCTAAATAGTACATACTCAGGTTTTTTTATTCAATACAAATTTATAGAAGCCGTCATTGTGTCCCTGATAGCCGGACAGAGACTGTCTTGATGGTCGTGTAGCTGTCCAACACAGCTGCCCCCAACTCGCGACCGATCCCACTCTCTTTATATCCGCCAAATGGAAGCTGGTGATGAATAGTATTGTACTTGGCGCGAAGCAGAGTCAGCATATAATAATCGTTCTGTCGGTGGGTACGAACCTGGTTGACCCAAACTGTGCCAGCCTCGAGAAGATTTGACACGTTGAGAGCGCGATCGATGTTCTTGGTATGTACCCCGCTTGCAAGACCATACGAGGTTGCATTTGCAGCCTGAACTACCTCATCCTGGGTTTCAAATCTAGAGACAACGCATACTGGCCCGAAGATCTCATCGCGCATGATCTTCATATCATGAGAGGCGCCGGAAAAGATTGTCGGCTGGATGAAAAAGCCCTTCTCGCCCCAGCGAGAGCCACCAGCTTCGATCTTTGCGCCATCGTCCACACCGCTCTTGATATATCTATTGACGACTGTCAGTAACACGGAAATGCAAGAGGAGATAGATAAACATACCCCAAGATTCGATCAAACTGAGCCTTGCAGGTCTGCGGTCCGTGGAATGTGTTTATGTCGAACGGATCGCCCACTGACATTTGAGCTACCCTAGCCCTGAGAGCGTTCAAAAACCTGTCGTAAATCCCAGCCTGAACGTACACGCGCGACCCCGCGCAACAGACCTGCCCAGAGCTATAGAAGATGCCAAAGGTAACCCACTCAACCGCTGCATCAAAGTCTGCATCATCGAACACAATATTAGGACCCTTACCACCCAGCTCAAGCGTCACAGGCTTAAGGTTAGACTGAGCTGCCGCCTGCATGATAGCCCGCCCGGTGGTAGTCGAGCCTGTGAATGATATCTTTGCAACGTCCATATGAGACGCTAGGGCAGAACCGGCCACGTTGCCGAAGCCAGAGATGACATTGAAGATACCGGATGGGGCTCCCGCTTGCTTGAAAAGGTCAGCTAGCAATAGGGCGGATAGTGGTGTTAGTTCTGATGTCTTGGCGACGACTGTGTTGCCCGCTGCAAGAGCTGGAGCTACTTTCCATGACATGAGGACAAGAGGTGCATTCCACGGGACGATTAGTCCACACACGCCAAACTACACGAAACAATTCAAGTCAGCAGGTAAGTCGTTCATCCGAGATGCTGAGAACATACCGGCTCACGCTTGGTGAAGTTGAAGCGCTCTGTATCAACGTCAATCACTTTACCTTCCATCTTATCCGCCCAACCAGCATAGTAATTAAACACGGAGACGCAGTGCGTGACATCTCCGATCGCCCACTGCTGAGCCTTGCCGTTGTTGAGCGTCTCAACCTTGGCCAGCAGATCGAGGTTCTTTTCGATAAGATCGGCTACTCTGCGAAGCAACTTTCCTCGATCTTCAGGGGTTGTCGTTCGCCATGGGCCTTTGAATGCGCGTCGCGCGGCTGCCACAGCCAAGTCGACGTCTTGGGCACCGGCTTCGGAGACGTGGGCGATGACCTCTTCGGTGCTGCTCTGGGGATTAGCATTGAGGGATTGCGTGGTTCTGATTAGCATACGTAGGATTCACCTGTGCAAAGGGACCGATAATCAGCTAGTGCAGCCAGAATCATTGTGAAAGCAACTTACAACTTCAAAGGTCTTGCTGCTTATGCTTTCACGAAACTCGTTGTCGATAAACCTTGACACTTTCGTTTAGAGGGATACTTCATAGACAAAGAGAACTCTATCATACAGGCCTAAAGGCTGGGTGTAGCCTTTGCCATCTGGCAGGCTGATTTCAGAGGTCAGTGGCATTTTGAACTTCGTAGCGGTTGGAGTATGTGGCGGTAGAGGTCTGCAAACTGAAGGGTCGAGAAGTAATCAACATGTCATGCTAGCTACTGACTAGACACCTCTGGCTTGACAAAACAATTATAACTCTCGTTCCCAATATCCAGTCAGCATTGTACCGTATTGGGTCATTCCTACGAGATGACAGCTCTGTCCCGAGGCACATTATTGACTTTTACACATACACCCTCGGTTCCGTTAGTGATGAGTAGGTATTTCTGACTCGCACTACGCCAACGTGACCAGGAATGGAAATGCGGGGGATGCATGATTGACACGACTTGACTTTCGCCTGGTGACCTACCCCGCTGAATTGACCGAGGCAGCTCCTAAAACATAATCTTGACCAAGGGTTTGGTTTGTCACCCTCAATACGATGCATTTACAATTGCATTCGATTGAGAAATCGACATCTTTGCCTGAGTGACTACTCCCAAGAGAAAACAGTCTATTGGGAAAGCTCAACAATTCGTCTAACTTGAAAAAGAGACAACAAAACACCAAACACATCTCAATACAGGGCTTTGACCTAAAAGCAGTTCCACTTCCAATCAAACGTAGGTTTCAAGAAGGATCGCTTCCATCATGGCCATCAAGGTACCCGAGATCCCCGAGCAGTACAGAGCTGTGGTGTACGATAGCCCTGGCTCTATCTCCACCAAGATTGTGACATTGGACACGCCGGAGCCTGGGCCAGGTGAAGTACTGATAAACATGTGAGCTACCTACAAGATTAGATCCGGCTGAGTGGCGTATTGACTTACACAGGACGCATTCTGGTGTCTGCCACTCGGACTTGGCCGTCATGACCAATGGTGTAAGTATCACTGTTCCTGGACCTATGCTCTGTCGATAAACCTGTACCAGTGAGACAAAGGCTGATAATATTTCAGTGGACATCGCTCCCTGCTCCAACACCCGACGGGCAGGTCGGCGGCCATGAGGGTGTCGGCAAAGTCGTCAAGCTGGGACCAGGAGTGGAGTCTACAGGCATCAAGATCGGAGATCGTGTTGGCATCAAATGGATCGCCAGCTGTTGTGGAAGATGCGGTACGTAATCACCCAAAGTCCACACCTACTCAAAGCTAAATTGTTCCTGCAGAACCTTGTATTGTTCGCGAAGATGGTCTCTGCTTCAATCAACAGATCTCGGGCTACTTCACCCCAGGCACCTTTCAACAATACGTACTCGGGACAGCTGCATGTGTGACGCCTATTCCGGAAGCACTAGACTCGGCTATAGCTGCTCCGATGCTCTGCGCTGGTGTGACGGTATATGCTGCACTGCTTCGCAGTCAGGCAAAGGCTGGCAACTGGGTTGTCATCGCTGGAGCGGGAGGCGGACTAGGCCATCTAGCCTGTCAGCTCGGATCTAGAGCTCTAGGCCTGCGAATAATCGGAGTCGATGACAGCAGCAAGGCTGGTATCGTGTATAGTTCTGGCGCAGAGCACTTTGTCGATGTAAGGGGTTTCTCGAGCGACGAGGAGATGACGGCGAAGATCAAGAGTTTAACCGGTGGCCTTGGAGCTCACGCAGTGATTGTGTGCACGGCATCTCCGAGAGCTTATGCACAGTCTATGAGTTTCTTGCGGTTCAATGGAACTGTGGTTTGCGTTGGAATGGTCGAGGGCGATGAAGTGCCGATCGCGGGAGCTAAGCCGGTGCAGATGATCGCACAGCAGTTACGAGTTGTGGGATCTGCAGTTGGGAATCAGCAGCATGCAATTGAAGTGCTTGACTTTGCTGCTCGTGGTATTATCAAGCCACACGTGGAGGTGCGCAAGATGGAAGACTTGACTGGCGTATTTGAAGATATGAAACAAGGAAAACTTCATGGAAGGGTTGTCATTGATCTGGCTTAATTAACTGAGTTGCGTCATCTTAGGCCTATATGTATCTTCACTAGATCAAGTACTGATATCAAAGTTCTCATCAAGTCTGTAAGATATTTGTGCTCTGTTACTGAAATGCTATAGATCACTAAAAGTAACATGAAAAACCAGATTGAGGCATTGGCAGTAGACTTCATGTGAAGTACTAGTAAAGGAAATGCTAAAGGTCTACAAAGCTTAATG
This sequence comes from Fusarium verticillioides 7600, assembly GCF_000149555.1. Taxonomy (NCBI): domain Eukaryota; kingdom Fungi; phylum Ascomycota; class Sordariomycetes; order Hypocreales; family Nectriaceae; genus Fusarium; species Fusarium verticillioides. The sequence continues at coordinate 221,435 of NC_031680.1, read as the reverse complement.
GCATGGACAAGCCACATCGGCCAAGAGGCCTGACAGGTTGGGGATGGCATGCTGTGTACAGAGCAATATGTAGAAACATGAATCCGTATAACTAAACAAGTTTCTATGAATTCCAGCGAAAGAAAAGAGTAGGGCAGATTTCCAAGCCTACAAAATGTGCTTGAGCAAATTGCCTCGACGATGATGATAGACGGAAACTGCTGCAGCCAATCCTGCCAGAGCGGTCACCGAGACAAGTTGCCGAGTACTAAATAGCGTCTCCTCCACAACACGGCCAATATGCTCCTTACCAGTCGGAAAATTCTCCATCTCATCTCCCTCGACTTCATAGTCCGACCAGTCAACCTTGGACAGCAGCTCCTGGTACTCCACCACAGTCCCGCTCCAATTGTTGGTGACAAGTCCGCTGTCAGTCTTATACCAACTACTGCACCTCGTGTCAGCGAAGGTCGAACTTCCTAGACTGCTCTGCAAGTCTTTGTTCCATTCTTGGACCCTCAATGCCTTGGGCACGACTGATAGCTTACCCCCCCGGGCCCTGCTCTTCAAGACCTTTGTGACTAATGGGACGAGATATCTGGCTTGAGCTTCAATCATGAGGATGATGGAGTTATGGCCCAGATTCGTGTTCGGTCCGTAGAGCATTCCAAAGTTTGGCAGCGTATCTACCGTGACTCCGTAAAGAGCAGATGCACCGTTTGCCCATTTGGAACGAATAGTCTGCCCCCCCGCGCCTTGTACGTGAATCCCGTGCAGGAAGTCCTTGGCTTGAAATCCGGTTGCAAAAATGATGAGGTCAAGATCAGTCTCTTTCTCTTGTGCTCCTTCTTTGATAACGACGCCGGAATCAGTCATTCTGTCGATGTGTCGTGTCTCGAGAGTGACATGCGGAAGTCGTAATGTAGGATAGTAATCATCGCTAAGTAGAATGCGTTTACATCCCGGCGGATAGTTTGGTGTCAACTTCTCCCACAGATCCGGGCGATCAGGCAGCTGAGTCTGCATGTGCTGTTTACAGATCGCCGTCATGGTAGAAGAGTCGGAGGAATCGGCGTGATTGACAGCTTGATAGTAGGATTCGCGAGCGTTCATTATTTCAGCCCGTACCCGACTGAGAACCGCAGGCACATGATCATATAGAATTCTCTTCCATCGTGGGATCTCCGCATCGAATCTCGGCATCAACCAATTTGGTGAGCGTTGAAAGATGGTTAAGTGAGAAGCGACCTTTGCGACTTCAGGTGCGATCTGAACAGCGGTAGCTCCTAAAAGAACGTCAGACTCGGTTTCTTTCCATGGCTCTTGGATCAAAGGCTCACCATTGCCGATTATGCCGACGCGCTTGCCAGCAAAGTCATAGCTCCAGTCCCAGCGAGCAGAATGCATAGTCTTACCCTGGAAGCTTTCGTGACCAGTGATTTTGGGCCAGAATGGCTCGTTCAGCTGACCAACTCCGGCGATCAAGAAGTTTGCCTTGATTGTGTATTTGGAGCAGAACTCAGCCTCTTTTCCCGCTAGAACATTGATGCCGACGCTCCACTGGTGAGAATCGGAGTCCCATTCAGCGGCGATGACTTCTGAGCTGAAGCGCACGAATTTGTATAGGCCATACTTCTGGGCGACGTCTTGAATGTAACTCTGTCGGGGAACCACGATAAACAGGAGAGCTCGGGGGTATAGATCGAGGGACGGGCACTTACAAGGATTTCTTTCTGTTCCGGATATGCTCTGGACCAGTGAGGGTTCTGTGCAAAGGAATACGAGTACAGATGTGACAAAACTGAGACCAGGGGGTTAGCATACACTCTCCGTGAAGGGTTGAATCAACTGACTGTCGCAGCAACATCCTGGATATATGTTATCTTTCCACGTTCCTCCAAAACCTGCACTCTTTTCGATGATGACGATATCGCGTATTCCGGCATCGAGCAGCTTGATGGCCATGCAGATCCCTTTAGTAAAATCAGCTCCCTCGAATCTTAGCCAAGTCGCTGGTCTTGTTGGATCTTACCGGAGAATCCAGCCCCGATGATTACAACATCCGATCTTGTCATGGCGTAATGTTTATCGGTACCGCTGGGGTACTTGCTTGGTCGTATTGCGTTGCTGATTGCTTCGGTGAGGAACGGCGTCGATTGGCCGTCATTCTCTATATGTCGCCGGAGAGTAGCGCACTGACGACTGAATGCACAGTTGTGCCTTAAATGTGTACATGGCTCGGTAAACTAGCGTATTGACAGCTTGCTGGAAGAGTGTATACCGCGGCCGGCATACCGGCAATTTCAACTCTTTGCGACCTAGTAAAGTGTAAGTGGCATCGTGGTGCGGGGGAAGCCTCGGCTTGGAAATAGCTTGCAAGCGGTCTAACCTGTAATGTAGCTAGGTAGAAGACATTTTAAACCTTGCCTACTTCATTGACGGAGGCAGCTTAAAAAGGCCTGAGAGGTTTCTTTGTAATGCTTCCAAAAGCAGAGGGTTTACGGTATATTGACTTTATATATCTCGTTAAGACATGATAAGATTAAAGTTTCAATCAATTACATCTCTGGACTGGATGATGTATATACTTAGATGGCAGTTTTAAGATTAAAGAAAAAGGATAATAGACTTCGTTGCTATAAGACCGCAGCTACTTAAGAAGAGTAAGTAATATAAGAATATTTAAAAGGAAAGAGATTGACTCCAAGCTTGACAACCATAAGAACCGCCCAAGTTGCAGCCACTAAGGTGCCCACGAGTATTAACAGCGTAGCAAGCGCCTTACGGTCAGCAGTCCAAAATACCATTTTCTTAGTCTTAGCAAGACTCCTGCCCTTGCCCTGCTGCTTGGACCCGTCGGAGTTGGGCAGGTACTTGAAGTTGAAGGCAGAGCGGTGATCCAGACCGAGTTCCGGATTGTTGATATAGTCCCTAACATTCCGACGAAACGCCGCAATCTGGGCGCGGTCAAGAGCCGGGATGTCGCGACAGGTATAGTAGACAATCATGAATAACAGGCATTGTCCCGCTGCCAGCACCGTGTAGTACCTACTAGGCCGCCCGATGCCCAGAGCATCCGCGAGGGGGTCGCCGTTAAGCCAGCGCGCAGTAGCCTCGAGATACGGCTTACTGGCGTAGCTAGGCGCCGTGTCACTCATGGCGATGATGATGTTCTGCGCGTGTGTCTGCGACCTGCTTGACGGGTTGTACTCGTATAGATACAGCGACTCCATGATAGCACGCGCCTTGGCTGGCGAAGAGAAGAAGTCGGTCGGTGTGCCCATGTAGTAAGCGATGAGGCGCCACAGAGCAACATAGTCGACTATCTCCTGCTCGCGCATGTGAATTCCCTGTCGGGGAAGTGACTGCCAGATGATGGTGGCGCAGTTGACAGCAATAGTGCCGATCGAGTCAAGATCGTTGATAGGGATGCCGAGCTTTTCGACAGAAAAGTAAGAAGGGCGCTTAGCCGCGAGCTGGAGAATGCGATGTCGAACTGTGCCGTGTAGAAAGCGCACTTTCATGCAGCTTGCGAAGCCACGGCCGCCGAATTTGAGACTGTCGACATTCTCAGTGACGTCGACGAAGTAGATTGTTGTTTCGAGCATGCGGCGGAACACGGTGTCTACGTTAAACCCGCCCGTGCGACCTAATACCTCAGCCACTCGAGCGCCGGCGGTACCTCCGACGAGGGACTGGTATGTCAGGCCAGTAAACGCAGCACCGCCGTAGCGATACAGGACGTCTTGGCCGCGTGCGATCTGGTCCCAGTCGACCCATTCGGGCGTGGTGTTGACCTCGTCCCAGAGCTGCTCAAGCTTCGGATGCTCTGCGTGATGCTCAAGGAACAGCTCGTATAGATCTCTCCATTTCGGGGCCTTATTATCAGGCTTCGCTCCGTCAGGAGATGCAGGATTGGAGTCTTGTTTGTCTTGTTGACTCTTGCGTTCAGGCGGATACATTTCGTTCAGGAGCACCGCACACTCCTCGCCCAGTTTGTCACAGGAGTGCTTTAGATGGTCGTACTGCTCTGGGGTCTGGTGGTCTTTGGTCCATTTGAATCGATATCCCCAGGCCTCTCGCATATCGCCCTCGGAATTGGTGGCTTTAGACGGCGTCATGGTTGATGATAGCAAGGCGGTTGTTGATTTAGATGTCAAATTTTCTGTCAACGGTCAATGCAGAACAGGACTACGTAGCTCGGAGGGGGCCTTGACCTGATATCTACAGCCTCGGTCACGTCGAGAAACCCGACTGCTCTGCGAGTTTTGGTACAGTAGCAACAGCCAGGCCACGAGTGGATGTCCCAAAACAGCAGACAAGACTACCTGATGCGCCTAACAATTGGCGTGTAACAGCTGGCATGTACCATTCATGCTTGACATGACAAGCGCACCTTCGGGCTGTTACAAAGCTCCGAGGAGTGGATGACAATAGCCTCACCCGGCTAATTACATGCAAGCTCTTGTTCATTCCCGTTGACTAGTGGGCAGTTTACTAGTTCCTCACTGCCTTGGGAGGCGATCACCAAGCCGAGTTAGCGTAGTTGTCCATGTCAGATTGTCGGAGTCAAGGCTCCCCAGTCTCTGACGCGGACAATCTGACTCGAGCCGCGGGTTTCTCGGTAGTTTCCTGAGTTTATCCCTGAAGTAGAAATGGCTGGCTACCAAGAGTGCGGGGCCCCGCATTCAAAGTACAAAGAGCGTTTTAGGGGTTGACTTCTCATGGAGTCAGACTAGCCGCCTTGAGCTGGGCTATCTGGGGTCCCCGCGTTTTGACACCTTGGCACACAATGCGGCGCCCATGTTTAACATTTATGTAGTATGTAGTTGAATGCTGTTTATAAGGTCAAGCTTTGGGCTACGAACATAGATGATAAATGAGAACAGGATATTTTGCACGCCATTAATAGTACATGACTCTTACCTTCATTATCCTATGTGCCCCAGCTTTTCTCCACCATCGTTTCTCCAGTCTGCATGAACACAGCCATGACCAAGTCCCAAGAAGACGATCAGTATACTCCCTCCTCGGAGCAGGTAGAGAAGGCGGAACACGGCGGTATTCTAGCCGTCGACGTCAACTACAACGCCCATGCCGTCAAGGGGGACGATTCCGATGGAGTCGTTGATTGGACCTGGCGCCATGCCATTGCCTCCATCTCTCTCGCCGGGCTATACGTAGGTATGTCACCTCCCCACTCCCCTGACCTCATCACCATGCTCATTTTATAGGCGCCCAGATTCCGCTTTACTTTGTAGGTGGCTCCCTCACCTACATAGTCAAAGACATCGGATCCTCCGAAAAGTCCTCATGGCTACCCATCGCCAACACGCTGACCATCGCCGTCGTGGCGCCCTTTGTCGGATATCTCCAAGATCTCTTTGGTCGACGCTACATTTCGCTCGCTGGCGGCGTGACTATTCTTACCGGTGTCATTCTCGTTGGCACAACGCATACCTTTGGTCAGGCGGTTGTTGGTATGGCCTTTGCCGGTGCTGGAGCTGCTGTCGGTGAACTCACGGCTCTTGCTGGGTTTGTGGTCTCCTTTCTTCCCTAAGATAACTGCTGATTTCCTTGCGTACCGGTAGCATTGCGGAACTCGTCCCTGTGAAGAAACGCGGGTTTTACCTCGCACTGGTGACTTTCTTCGTGATTCCATTTGTTCCGTACGTCATGTACGGTCAGATTTTGAGCAAGTATCATACATGGAGATGGGGCATGTGGATCTCACTGTAGGTCTCTGCGATGGCATCTGGTACGAACATGGGCTGATACGAACACAGGATATACAACGGCATCTGCCTTGCCGTGGTGGCTCTCACATATTTTCCCCAATCTCACAAGAGAGCCGGAGAACTATCCAAGATGGAGATTCTCAAGTCTATCGATTACGTCGGGGCCTTTTTGTCTATTGTCGGCCTGACTCTCTTGTAAGCGTCTCCCAATTCACTTCCTCTAAGACTGATCTAACATCGCCAAACAGCCTTGTTGCCCTTCAGGCTGGCGGGTACTCTCATCCTTGGTCCTCAGCCTACGTCCTATGCCTTCTTCTGATCGGCATCTTTATGATCATCGCATTCTGCATCTGGGAGGCCAAGTTCGCAAAGTGTCCAATGGTCCCAGGTGACTTATTCAAAGGACAACGCGTCGTCGCAGTAGCCTTCCTGGTGGCCTTTGTAGGCGGCTTGAACTTTTACTCGTCCATCAACTTCTACCCGCTCGAGGCGTTGACTGTGTTTGATCCGGCTCCTGTTCAGGTTGGCCTCAAGGGCTTGGCATCTGGTCTCGGTATCACCATTGGCGCCACGGTCATCAATGGGGCGCTGTCGTGGTTTAAAGGAAATGCTAGAGAGCTGCTCCTTTTCTCATGTGTTATGATGACTGCCTTTGGAGGAGCCTTGGCTGCGGTGACACCTGACACTCCTGCTTTGATCTATATCTTTGGCGTCTTTTCTGGCATTGGAGTCGGCGGTGTCCTCGTTCCAGCGGCAACCGTTGCAATTACCGTTGCGTAAGTCAGACTGACTCTCATCCAGACCCCATTTGCTAACTGCCTTGCTCTCATTCAGACCAGACGAACTCATCGCCACATGTGTCGCCCTCTCACTATCCATTCGTGTCGTAGGTGGCTCCATCGGTTACAGCATCTACTATAACATCTTTTACCATAAGCTCAAATCCAAGCTTCCCTACGTCGTTGCCGACTATGCTATCAAAGCAGGGCTTCCTCTCACCTCTGCCACACAGTTTGTCACTGCCTACATTCTTGAGCCTTCTGCTCTAGCTTCTGTCCCTGGCGTCACTCCTGAGATACTGGAGGCTGCAGCTATTGGCAGCCGCTGGGGATACGCATACGCCCTGAAATATGTGTGGTTGACTAGCATTGCTTTTGGAGTCTGTGCCATTGTCGCATGCGCCTTTATCGGGAACACCAAGAAGTACATGACTAACCGTATTGCCGCTCGTATTGCTCACTGAACGGGGCTTTGCTAGTTATATATTCTGGTTTGCGGGCTTGACTTCGCTCAGTGTAACTCGATACATACATATATTCTCCTTCTGCCTCACTGAGGCGTCATAAGCTTCAAGTATCAATTAATCTACAATCTCGTTCATCATCTATGCTTGCAACATGAACCTCAAGCCTTATAGACAACTGTCAAGTATATAACATATATATAAAGTAAAATAAAGTATTATTAACACTAGATCATGTTTGTAGCCACCATGCATGTCAAGGTATTCAGAATAGTCTAAGGGATTGATTTGAGGGAGGCCTTAGTGTGGAGTAATAAACACCAAGGCTCGGATTACTCCCACTTACTAAAACTACTCATTCCTATATATGACTTTTGACTAAATTAATGCCAAACGTAATTAACTTAATAATCTGATAGTAGGGTAGTTTGGTAAAAGTGGATTTTATTCTTTTATTCTTTTTTTTATCTTTTTCTATTTACTCTTTCTCCTCCTTCATCCCCCAAGCTATCCCCCCGACTCTTTCCGCCAGAAGAAACAATATCAAACTCAGATTATGAAGCAACCTTGAACTGCTCCCACAAGGCAGAGCCCGAGGCTGCATAATCACCAACGGTTCCGTCAATAGAGCCAATCCACCTGCTGTAGAGTTCAATGTCGATCTGGGTCCTCTTCACGGTGAGAAGAGCATCCAACTCGGTCCCGTCGTCCAGAGTCATATTCAGCGTCATCTGAGTCGGATTGGTCGAGCCCAGAGTTGGTGGATATGGCGTTCCGACAGGTCGGACTCGAAGGCCAGTGGTGCATGTATTTCCTACAACCTTTCCGTCCTTCAAAACGTAGCCGCCGACCTTCTCCACGTTGTTCTTGTCGAGCATGTCGAAGAAGACAATGTTGTAGTCGCCAAAGGTAGCATGGCCCCAGTACCAACCGTTCAGCGAGGCCAGGAAGGGAGCGTCACCCCAGTTCTGAGTAGAAGACATGAGTCAGTTTATCGGTATCGATATCAGAATGGTTGATGGGAATGGGTAGTTGTGAACGTACCTTATCGTGGTAACCATTACCAGTGAACTTGATGTTTTGCCCATTGATCTTCACGTCAACATCGGCGTCTGCGGCAGGCATGACATTGACCCAGCCGACATTGGGGAGAACCTTCATGTTCTGGCCAGCTTCAAGAGGACCGCACACATAGTGACCGGGGCCACGCTAAGTCCATCAACATCAGCTACTTCCCTCTTTTCAATAGGCTGTTCCACGGTGTAAACTTACAGACTTCAACGTAAAGGTGCCCTCTACGGATGGGTTCAACAATGTTTTCTTGAACGTGACCTTGTAGGTGCTCAGGTCTGCCGCTCCTTCGAATTTGGCACCGGATCCGGTCCAATCACCCGTCGCTCCATCGCCATCGAGCTTGATCGTGACGGAAGTGGAAGAAATGGGAAACGAAAAGCCGTCACCGCCATTGTTGTAAAAGACATAGACGTTCAGAGGGTCGATTGCATTCAACAAGTCGAAGCTGAATCCGACAAAGGAAGAGGTGAAGAAAATGACAGTCAGGGCATGTTCGCCGTCATCAGAGACGGCGTCAAAGTACCACCAATCGAAAGTGGTCGAGTTGATGGGGTAGACACGAGGACCGTCGGCACCAGATGCGCACGAGGTGAACAGCACGTCGCTGGGGCCGGGGGAGAGAATGGGGGAGTAGGTCGTAACTTGCTTAGGGCATTGGGCGAAGCCACCTGCGACCAAGGTCAGAAGTGGCAACAGGGCCTTCAAAAAAGAGAACTTCATTGTAGGCCGGGCTAGTCTGCAACAAATATGATAAGATTATAGAGTAGAATAGTAGGTATGAGTAGTCTGGATTGTGTATCAGCGAGTTCACGTCATTGATAAGAGTCTGAGACCTTCTTCTTGTACAAAGAGACGATTGGCGTGTGGTCAGATAATCCATTGTCGAAGGTTTACCAGGGATCCCGGCTCTAGACTCTTTTGGGAATCAGTTGCGAACAGAGGTACTTTGCTTCCAAAAACCTCGTCTAGTCTTGTCAGACTATCTGACACGGACATTCCAGTTCGTTTAAAGCTCGGGGACCTTTGCGGGGAAGTGTACGGTGAAGAGGAGATGCTGTCAAAGCGTTTGCTATGTCAGGCTAAGGCAGGGGAGACGAAAACAAGAGCTAATCCAGTTAGCGGTAAGCGGTTTGATAACGACCTCGGTAGTTGCAGTATTTAAAGTTTGTACGAAGAATCGACAGTTGATAATCTGATCGAAAGTGACCAATAGGGCTTTAGGAAACGGAACGGGTTTAACTCTAGAGCCCGAGTACCGAGAACTCATGAGGGGTATCCCGAGCTGTCAAGCTGCCCGCCGTTGGAAGAGGCTAGATCATCCCTTGGAGGCAATGTAACAGTAAGCTAACGATGCAATTACGTTTCTGTTTCAAAGGTAATTTTTTGAGAATTATCACTATGCCCGAAAGATTCTGGATCAAAGCTCATGTTTCGGGGATGGTGTTCTATGCATCCCCATATTGCGGAGTCCGAAGCTTAACGTTGTAGGCGGAACTTACGGAACAACTACGGAGACTGAGGATGATGTTACATCTAAAGGGCATTGAATAATGCAAGACCCGTATATTTCTCGACTCTTTATCCAGAATATGAATAGGAACCTGAAAATATATTCTCCCACGTGCCAAAAACCCAGCGCTCATACTCGCGTATCTCCTTCTCCGCCATCTTCACACCATCCACTCTCTTTCTCTTCCGTGGTCTCAAATCACTATGTTTTGTAGACTGATTGATATTGTAGTAAGAATATTTATTTGGCTGCGCTTCTTTGCCGGTATCACTGAGTATGAAGCGCTCAAAATCAGTCATGTTGAAGTTGCAAGTTATGGAAGGACTTGAGAATGCCGATTCGGAAGTTTGTTCTGGCCGGTTTGTCTTTGGTTGGGGGGAATATTGATCAAGTTGGCTGTCGAGTGTTTTTGACTGCGAATCTCTCTTTCGGCGGCGCGATGAGATGTGGGAACCATGGCCTGTTTTGTCTGGCATTGAGAAGTAGATAAATCTTGGTGTGAAGACGTCCTGCCTTTCTTCTTCTGGTAACTCCCGTTCTGATGCGTTCCAGAGCGGGGTGTGAACAACAGCCACTGTCCGTGGTAAAGCTGGCATCGTCTGAGATAGGTTATAACTATCTGGTAAGATGACTGGATATACAACGCTCAGTAATGCAGGTAGCTTGTCAATTGAATCCTCGAAGTATGAGGTGGCAATTGCTTGTATAAAACACGGCCGGTAGTCAAAGAGGTCACATTCTAAATACGAAGCGGGGTCCATACAGGGTAACTCTCGTCTCGGCCCGAAATGGACTACCCCGTCGTTCACTGAGTCAATTTAGCGAGTCAGCACCTCCTCATTCTCTACGAGCTAACGTACGTGATGTGACTGCTCCCAATCACATTGCTAGCACCTCAATATTCGGTTAGTGATTGGTGACCGTCCTCTTCTCTCATTCCTGATGTCGAACCTCTGTTAACCTTTCGAGTACCTGCCTATGTCCGGTTCAATCCCATATTATCCATGCTAGTATCACGGCTACCTCTTTGTCCTTTTAAATCCGGTAGTATACGCCCGCGCCACGAATAAACGTGTATCTCGGCTAGTACGAATTTCTTATGAGAACAACAATGATTATTTAATTATCGAAAGTGGTCACTTCGAACTCTATATTATTCAATATTGATGTGAAAGCCACGAGCAGAATAGCAGCGGAGAAGTTGACCATAAGTGTAAACATGGCCCGCATTCTTGTTCCGGTGAGAAGTCATAAGCTTTACCTATTAATCATTCATAAGGCCTCATTCTTGCTATGCTTCCTTCTTGGCGTAATCTGCTACATTTCGATGCATCGGAATCCTTCGATTCTGTTGATCGAGAGGCCGGCGGAACCGATGGGGTACTAACCAAATCTGGACTGATAACTTGATGGCGGGGCCGTTACGACGATAGGTATCATGCTACTGAATGCTGTAGAACAGGTCGACTCACTTGATATATGTTCAATGCCGAATATATGTGGATGTTGTTAAAACTCTTTGGCTATAACTCTTGTCAAGATAAATATTCGAATTCGTTGATCTTCTGGAGCTGTATGTTATCTGCACCTTTACCAGCTCCACTAAGAGCCAGTGTATCTTTACTTTCCAACTCCCAAGCGTATTATTACCCAATGGCCCCTCTCAGAGTCATCATTGTTGGCGGCGGCCTTTCAGGCGCATGTCTAGCAAACGGTCTCATCAACAAATCCGACGGTCAAATCGACGTGACCGTCTTCGAACGCGACGAAACTGGTTCAGAACGAGGAGGCTACCAAATCCGTCTTGGAGCGCACGCACTCATTGGCTTCAAAGCCTGTCTGACCGAAGAACAATACGCAAACCTTCTCCCCTGCTTCGGCAAGTCTGGAGGCGTCGTGTCGTCTGCCCCTTGCATCTTTAGTCCTTCTGACTTGAAGGTCTTGATCGACTTGAGTAAAGCTCCAGTTTATGAGAAGAGCGCTCCGATTGCACGAACGAGACTTCGGAACTTTCTCCAACAGCCATTGCAGGAGAGGGACGCCATACAGTTTGGTAAAAAGTATGTTAGGTATGAAGTACTTCGAGGAAAGGAAGCTGGCCAGAGTAGCATCAGGGTTCACTTCAGCGACGATACGCATCACGACTGCGATGTCCTCATATCTGCAGAGGGAAGCGGAAGTCGAATCAACAAGCAGATTGGACTGAACAACATCATCACCGAGGTGACGCCTGGACATGGTGGCTACCTGGGCAAATGTCATCTACCCTGGTCTGTACTACAAACATTACCGCGACAACTTTTAGAGAAGGGCACGATATATACCGGTAACTCCAAGGCCATGGTGTTTGCCGCTGTATATCTACCAGAAGCCTTGTCGTCTTCCAAAAACGAGCACACGGATATCCTCAGACTCAAAGACTATGACGAGGATGAAGCTTCCTTGTTCCTCGGAATGGCATGGACAACAGGTCCTGAAGCAGCAGAGCTACCCCAAGTCAAAGACAAGAAGGGGCTAATGAAGAAGAAGCTCACAGAGGCTAGCTTCCATTCTGACTTTCACAAGCTGGTCGATGCTGTCGATGATGAGGCTATCATGACCACGCCTTGGCGATACGCAAAGAACAACACGCCTGTTGATTGGAGAAAACAACTTCTGTCCAAGAGCGAGAACAACTCAAACCCAAGCATTGCGAATCCGCGTGTTTGGCTCATCGGAGATTCTATCCACCCGATGCTGCCGTCTAGAGGAATGGGAGCGAATAATGCGATCCACGATACAGCTGATGCACTTGGTCCACTACTCGAACTTGCGAAGCTGAAGAACGCCAGTGGAATTCTGACTGATGAGCAGGTAAGTGAGCAGTTGGCGGTGTATGAGAAAGCTATGATGCCGAGGGCGTTTGAATGGGTTAAGAAGAGCAGTAACCAACAGGTATGTGTTACTTTGCTTGTTATACGTGACCAAGAGAGCTGACGTGACTACAGTTGCCTGACCTGGATAGTCTGACTGGGCGTGGGATAATTATTGGTCTGCGAGTGGTGCTGTTTGTAGTTAGTGGCTTCATGAACTGTCTTAGGATGTTTGGCTGGGAGCCGAAGGACGATGCTCCTGAGCTTCACTGATGCATACGTATATGATAGATTAGTAGGAGTTACGTTCACTCTTCTTCTCTTTATTTATCAATACTCTCAAAACATGCGATACCGGTCTGTCTTGAGTCCTGGCAATGCACGTGACTTACACCCTAGAGGAGGAGATTCGCAGTGAGGCTATATGATAATGAAGACGACTCTTCTCTAAGCTGTCCGCTATCTGCATAATTAAGCCTTGAATCCTTGTACAAGCCAACGCCAAGTCACTGTAGGCAATGGTAATTATATGTGACAGAGGATATGACAGTCTGAGCCACTGTTATTAGCATGCGCTCGACTAGGCGAGACTATCAACGTATACAAACAGCAGGATTATGTAAGCCATACCGTATAGTTCTATTACTAGCAGATAGAAGATACATAGCTTACAACTACAGCTCATGCAGCATTTGATGCAAAGCTCTAGACTTTCGTCCACTTCAGACCAGCCTGGAGATACCGTGCAGCTCCATATGCAAACACTGAAGCAATCATTGTACAGCCACAAAACAGCTGCAAGCCCATGAAGCTATTCCCACTTCCGCTCTTATCCGAGATCAACGCACCACCAAGCGGACTACCCGTCAAAGCCCCGAATGCATTTACAAGCGAAGCTAGGCCAATGCGTGTTCCAATCTCTTCAATCGGGCTGATCTGTCCAACACAGCCAGGAAAGATAGACACGTAGCCACCTGAGCCGTAGCCAAAAGCAACAGCATATCCCATGATAGCTCCCGTGCTCTGACTTCCCGGAATCCACAGGACTAGGGTCAAGATGCCAGTGAATGCAGTGATTATCAACATGCAGTTGAACTGGCCGATGATATCTGCTAGTGCACCAGCTGTCAAGCGACCGATAAGACTGATACCGTTGATGAGTGGTAGAAGATATGGGACAAGATCTGGCGAAACGCCGCTCGCCTTTGCTTGGATGATGATATAGTTCAGAGGCAGAAACATTCCCCAGAAGAAGAGAAAGCCACCAAGCATCGTCAATAGCATGACTTGCTCCTCGAAACATCTCTGATAATCCGATAATGCGAAAGGACGAGGTTTTGGTGGTGTACGCGACTTGATCAACACGCACGAAATCGCCATGAAACCTAAGAACATGAAGCCAACAGCTCTTAAAGTCCAGCCGAAGCCGATACTTTCGAATAGACGAGATAGCATGATTGGGAGGACTACACCACCGGCCGAAGAGCCAGAGTTGACAATACCAAAGACCGTTCCCCGCTTCTTTCGAAACCACGATGTTGTCGATGTAAGAGATGCAGTGAACACGGCGCCTGAGCCCATAGAGCTTAGTAGAGCTTGCGAGACAAGGATCTGGTAGTATTGCTTTGACAAAGAGAGCATCATTATGCCGAAGACGTATACTGGTGTGCCGATTAGGAGAAGCCATCGAGGGCCGTACGAATCGTAGACACGACCCCACTGTGAAACGCGCTGTTAGCTTGATAGTTTCAACTGTTGACAGCCTTGAAGTCGGGACTTACAACTGCTGAACCACCGACCTGGAAGAAAACCTGCAAACTCGTGATCCAGCTAATGGCGCTGGGGCTATAGTCTGCCAAAGGACCGGCCTGGTAGTACTCGAGAAACACGCCGACGCAGGTTACGAGGCCAAAGGTGCAGAAGAGACCGAACCAGCCTCCAACTACGACGAGCCATGCGTCCCTGCCTCCCTCGGGGTACTCAGCGTCCGTGACGGGAGATACTGGTTGAGACTCTGGCAGTGTCTCGACCTGGGGACTCTTTTCGGATACTTCGAGGTCCATGTCTGGTCTGACAGAGCTTGAAAGGGAGCTCTCAGTTTGGGCCATGATGATTTACCGCTCTAGTCAGCTTTTTCTGAGTGTATTGAGGTATGCTTGCAATGGTGTCGAAGCAATACATGTAAACCGGGAGTTTATGCTGAGGTAGTCATAGAGAACCGGAATCACGGAGTCTGCACCCGTACCGAGCCGATAGAAGCAGATTACCAAGCAACACTGTAGTCTTGACAGCAACTAGACACGAGGGGAATTGACGCTCGAGATTAGTCGCCGGCGGAGGCACATCGGCCTAGCAGAGTCCCCCACGGTGTTTAGCCTGTAGCCGACGGGGCCGCGCGGGGGATGGTGTTGCAGATTCCGTTCAAACTTAGTCTGAGAGGGGAAGAGTGGTCAGCTAAACCGCTTCGGTTCCTTCGCCATTCAGGGCTCCATGCTGCTAGCAGAGGATAGGACGTCGGGCTAACTCGGACAAAATCAATTAAACTCTTGTTAACTCTCGAAATAAATAGGTTTTCTCTAATGATACACGCCCCTAGCCACAAGCCAAATGAAAAGAAAGAAGCACATGTGGCTAACAACTAAACCAGTACACTTCGTTAAAGTAACAGCGCCACTACCACTATCACGACCATCGCATTCCAGCCCATGATCTGATGTCTGTATGCTCCAGACGAAGAAACCGTCGATGGAACAGATGAAGACTCACCAGGTCCCAAAGAACTAAGACTGTGTGTTGACTCGGATGTCCCAATCTCTTTAGTGACTTCAACCTCGGTAGCGAACGTCGTGGACATGGCTGGGTGATCTCCATGAACAGGCACTGGTTGAGAAGGGCGAGACGGAGTGTTGGGTTGAGGCGCTGGCACGACGCCTGTTTCTCTTGCGAGGCCGCCTGAAGAAACTTGCTGGCCCTCGGTAAGAGGCGAGGGTTTGGAAGGCTTCTGTGCATCACCGGATTGGGATGCTGGGACACCTGGTTGGTTCTTGTTGTTATCCCCTGGCGAAGTTTGGACTGCTACAGACGATCCCTCGTTCTCACCACCTGGTCTATCAGTATTTTGCTGGCCTTGTGTCGGCATGAGGCTTGCTGTCTTCTTGTTTTGTGCCTCATCTGCTGGTCCCTGGGCGGCTGCCTTAGTACCTAAGGGTCCGTTCTGATAATCCGGTCCCTTGCCGCTCTTTTGGCCTTGTGCTGGTTGGAGGTTGGCTGGCTGTTTGTTCTGCGCCCCGCCTCCTGATGCCTGAGTCGCGGCTTCAATACCTGAGGGCCCATTCTCGTAACCCAATCCCTCGCCGTTCTGCTGGCCCTGGGCCGGTTGAGATGGGGAGCTGACATCTCCTTCACTACCAGTGTAAATCTGATGACCTTGGATCCCATCAGGGTATCCGTTGTTTCCAGCCTCACCGTCGATCCAGCCGGAAGATTTGTAGTTCACACCGCCGCTCTCACAAGCAGCAACTGGAACCACCATGGTAACAATATCCTGCCCCTGATAACCACAGGCGTCGCAAGGCGAGATAATGGTGGTCATATCTACTGGTGGATATTCTTGATGATCACAGCTGCAGGGAGTGTATTCCAGAGTTACCGGTATACAAGTAGTGATAAGAACTGCTGGCTGACTTGGGTTGATAGTGACATATGTGACAGTGGTTACTGTTGTTGCAATGACAATCTCTGTGTAGGTAATACCCTTGGTGACGTGAATCGTTCGGATAGGGACGGGTGTGATTGGAGATGGAGTGCCAGAGATTGATCTCGACTCCTTCGGAGTCGTGGACATAGTCGTTTTTTGAGAGGCTACTGAATAAGAGGAGACTGATTGCTTGGCGCTTGTCTGAGCAATTGACACGGATGTTAATGACAACGCCCCTGTTCCTGAAGCCTGCGAAGCCCTTGAAGAGGAGGAGGAAGAGGAGGAAGAGGAGGAAGAGGAGGAAGAGGAGGAAGAGGAGGAAGAGGAGGAAGAGGAGGAAGAGGAGGAAGAGGAGGAAGAGGAGGAAGAGGAGGAAGAGGAGGAAGAGGAGGAAGAGGAGGAAGAGGAGGAAGAGAAGGAAGAAGAAGAGACTGATTGGCGGTAGACTGTCAAGAGGCGATTAGACGGAATGGCACGACGTCTGCCTGCACCGCCAGTCGTGCCTCCACAGAATAGACCGGGATTACCAGGACATGGAAGTCTACAGCGAGCGCCCTCAACAACTTCAGATCCGGCAAGGGAATCAGCCTTATAACAAGTCCTAGGAAGAGTTAGCTCGAGTACCCTTAACTGTCAAAACACTCACTGTTCATAAACACCAACATAAATGCTTCCAGCAGCCAACCTAACACAGATCTCTGTTGTCATGTCGGCCTGGGTTGCTACCGTTGTAAAGGTTGGAAATCCCTCGTCGGACTGCAGACAGGCGATAAACTCATAACCGTCAAGAACTTGGATATTTATTGGGCTTGTAGAAGGAGTTGATGAAGTCGTCGATGTAGTCAAGGTTGGCGAAGGTGAAGATTCAAATGACGGAACGCTTGTGACGGTTGAGGTCTGTTGTTGGGTGGATAGTATTGTAGACTCCGTCTCCGTTGTAGTTTGACTGGAGCTGCTTGAACTTGCTTCCGGTGCTGCAGAGGTAGAAGAGACGGTTGTCTCACTGGTAGACGTCTCGGAGCTTGGGTTCTCGGTGCTGGCAGATGTCATGATGGTGGAGGTTTCAGTACTTGAGGTTGTAGTGGGAGTGAGAACAGAAGAAAGGAGAGAAGATCCCGCAGAGGTTGATGTTGCAGGCGGCAGAGTAGACTCTGATACAGTGTTTGATGTAGAGAGAGACGTGGACAGAAACGTAGACTGAGATTCAGACTGAGATGTGGACTCCGCCGTGGACTGTGACGTCGATTCTGTGGAGATGGACTCTGAGGATGCCGGTAAAGTTGTAGAGATGAATAGAGTTGAAGATGGGGTGGATGTTGTAGTTGTAAGTGAGGTAGCTGTAGGAAGTGTAGCTGTAGAAGACGTAGATGCAGATGACGTAGCTGACGATGACATGAACGTAGATGATATGTCTGTAGAGGACGTAGACGTAGACAAAGACGATGTAGATGATGCAGAGGTAGATGATGAAGCAAACGAAGACATAGACGAAGAGGTAGATAAAGACGTAGACGAAGACGAAGACGAAGACGAAGCAGATGTAGATGTAGATGTAGATGGTATGGATGTAGAGGATTCAGTTGAAGACTCTGTGGTCGTCACTACTGCTGACGTTGAGGTTGAATCGGCTGACGACGTTGAAGACGTTGAAGACGTTGAAGACGTTGAAGGCAATCGGGCTGGGATGATAGCCACATCATAGGGAGGAGCCGCGCTCGAACCAACATACACAGCAACCAAGTAGCAACGACCCATAGAGGGAAAGAATGACACTCCAACGCAAGTAGAATCAGCTTGGCACAGGTCCATACACTGCTCAAAGCTATCAACACGAGTCGGTGGAGAAGCAGAGCCTCCCAATATCGCTCCACATGTGACTTCGAATATCGTATTGGAAGGACCAGTATAGGTACCGCCCAGTTGAGCGCAGGTAAGTGGTGCTGATGATGTTGTAGAGGAGGCAGATGAAGACGTAGTAGAAGACGTGAAGGATGTTGATGTTGAGGTTGCTACGTCTGAAGACGTTGAAGCTGATGACGATGTTCCGGGTACTTTGTAAATGTAAACAGTGCCTGTGCTTGAGTATGTGGTTGATAAGGCACCATTGAATAGAGTGCAGTATGTAAATTGCTCTGAGAAAGTTGCAGCATCACATTGGCTATCGGCATCGCATGCTTGCAAGCATGTCTGCAGGGTATATCCGGATCCAAGACTACTCATTGTTCTGTATGCATTTGGCGAGGCATCACATGTGATCATGAACTGATTTATTGTACCACTGTAAGTACCACTTTGGCAGGCAGGAGGTGATGAAGATGTTGTTGAGGGTGCTTCGGAGGTTGAATCAGCTGAAGATGTTGAGTCGACTGAAGACGTTGAGTCGACTGAAGATGTTGAAGATGGCCGCGAAGAAACAACCGCCAGATCCCAGGAGGCACCGGGCGTTGAATAGTCAGTGTAACTGAAGAGGTAGCATACATTGCCGCTGTATGACAAGGATACTGCAACGCAGTTTGAATCGCTTGCGCACATATCCATGCACCCTTGCAAGTCAGCAACGACGCCATTGGATATTTCAGTGCCAACATAATATCTTTCACATGCAGTATTAAACTGCACATCGTTGGTAGAGCTTGTATAGCTGCCCGCTTGACATTGCGGCGCCGCTGATGTTGTAGCCGATGCAGAAGAAGTTGTCGAAGACGTTGAAGACATGGACGAAGTCGAAGTCGAAGTCGATCCCATGATAGCTGCATCAGTCCCGGCTTGTGGGCTCGTCCCCCCTACCATACCTTTGCTGTAGAAATAACAAGAGGACCCATCCCAAGCTACTGCAAAGCATACAAGTTGTGTAGTAGTTGCGCAAGAATCTATGCATTGCTGCAGGCTCGTGGGGCTAGTTGAGCTTGTGGACCAGCTGCCGACTATCTTTGCTCCGCATGAGACTTGAAACTCGACGTTGTTGGAGCTTGTATAGGAGCCTGCTTGACATTCTGGTGCCGCTGATGATGTAGTCGACGCAGAAGAGGTTGTTGAAGATGTCGAAGTGCTCGAGGACGATTGCGATTGAACAATAGCTATATCGGATGCGCTGCCGGGGCTACTAGCTGTAGAGTCAATTGAGTCGAACAACGAACAACTATTCATGCTGCCATCCCAGTTTGCTGCAACGCATCTCGCAGAGCTTGCGCATGCATCCCAGCAAGCTTGCTCTGTGGAGCTCGCGGTAGAATCTGCAGTGTAGTAGCCAGTGCCCGAAATGGTATAATCGCACTGAACTGAAAACACCACATTATTACTGCTAGTATAAGAACCTGATTGGCAGGATGCTGCCATTGCCGTACTGGCCCAAAGGGCGAAAAGTCCGGCTTGCACCTTCATGGTGTGTAAGCCAACATTGAATGATAAAAAGAGGTAAATGGTATGCAATTGAGAAAAAAAAATTGAGCAACACTTCTTAAAGGCTCTATTTCTTTCATTGTCTGTCTCGTATTCTCGCATTATGAGAGAATTTGTTCTTCTCCAAGCTTTAGCCATATTGGGCCTTAAGGTTTATATTACATTCCTTTAACTCCATATTTAGGAACTCGGCTAATAGTGCAGAAGACAAGTAATCCAATCTAGCATACTGTAAACTTTTATAACATCTTATTAAAATCTCTAGATATTGTAACTATACGATAATTCAGATAATTTTAATTATAATAACTAGTCAATGACAATAAGCAGATCGGCAAACTGATGGTAACTGCAGTATAAAATATAGCATTAATATTTACTATCTGTAGAGTCATGGATATCGGCATCCCTTTGCAAATGTTGGCGCCCATCGTTCGAGACTTTACTCATTAGCTTAGACATCTTGGGCTACGGGGTCCAACCGTTATCTCCAACCGTCAACCTGTCATGCCGGATTCGAACGGCGTGGCTTGCACTAAAGCATGTAACTATCGTCCGCCACAGCTGGATAAGTACGGTCTCTTAGTATGCCGAAGATCCGTGAATATAACTCATGTTTTGGGGTCTGGAAGAGGCTTTTCATGATGGAATTCCCAAAATTGCATAGCGTGCGAATGGTGGCTTACTCTCTATCCACCAGAATGATAAACACGTACACTTGTTACAGTATCGATAAATATGTAGAGTTTTTGATGAAAGGCAAACACGATATGCTGACAATGGCAAGGGTCTGATATATGTAATTCAAGCTGCAGGTGATACAAGTTCAGCAATAGATAGGGCAGATCACGCGGCATTACAAGGATCCTTCAGGGTCGAAGCAACGAGAACACGCACTATCTCGTTTAGACTCGGCAGAATGCCAGTAGTCTTGAACTCAATAATTCGCTTGATGTCAGCCTATCACATCACATACGTCTCGCTTAAGTGCAACGGTAGACAGCAGGAGTTGTCAGTTAGAAATGTTTAACCGCTTAGAATCTGTCTACCTACAGTATGTCTAGAACAAAACAGCTGCAAGGTTTGTCCCAAGCGCCTTTCTCGGCATTATGCTGCCGGACTCAGCTTGAGAGGTTATTTTTAGAGCTGGAGAAAGCTTCGGACCCGACCTCATGATCGATGGAAGCTTCCTTTTGTCTGAGATCACGGTGCCGCTGTTCAGTAGTACGTTTGAGAGTTCCAGACCAGACACCTCGGTGGATTCATGGCACGTGGCTCGCTTCTTCTCGTGAGATGTAGATGGTCGGTAAAAGAACAAGTCCGCATTTGGGGGATAGACAGAGTTTGCGTCATGCTATATTGTGGATGGGGAAGATATGGTAGGATGCCACAATTTATGATAGGTGAAGAAGTGACGCGATATGCGAGTACAGTCATCAGTGCAAGCCGCCTTAGTGCAATGAGTTAATTCTGAAGATCTAATGTAGCATTGAATTCTCTGGGACGCCAATTACTAATCGTAAGCTATATGTCCAACTTGACGGGCTTAACAAAGTCCATCGTCAAAACCTTTGTCTTGCCATTGGCCTCAACCGCCCTCGTCGCTGCTTCAGTCTTGATCCTCCAAGGCGGGATACATCTGCGATATATCAGTCAATCTTTCGTTCCACATTTTCTCGGGTAGGTTTACATACGCTTCATCATGTAAACACCAGATTACTTGAGACGGATTCCCCAGCCACCCAACCTCTAACGCCGCAAATTCGGCTGCAGAACCATCAAAAGGTCTACCGTTAAGATTAGCCCTTCCAGCAATTGCCATAATCGCAATATTAGGCTTTGGCTGTAAATCTCGCAGAATACCCTCGTACCCTCCAAGATGAGCGCTCCAAAGTAATGCTTTCTCACCGATGACAAGGTTGAACATCAATTGCCCGCCATCACTGTGTGAAAATACGTTGCGCTTTCGATCAGAGACATATTCGATAAAGGAGCGATGACCAGGTGTGAGATTCTCGGGCGGCATGAGTTCTCCGATCTTGAGCAGACCATATTTCATGCCGATGGTGATATCAAGCGTGCAACTATAGGGGCTCGCTGAGCCTTTGTATACAGTTGCTGTGTCTACCACTTCAGGGTGATCTGAAGGCATCATGCAGTGCAGTGAAGGCCAGACATCGACCGAGAAAGCTGCTAGGTTATCCAGTGGACGTGGAGGTGCACCAGGAGGAGCGGGGCAGAGCAATAATGGGTCAGCATTGGCTTTATTCCAGGTCTCGCGAGTGAATAACGGAATCCGCTCGCCGCCTTGAACAGGAAGAAGTTGTCGTTCTGGAACGCCAGCTGCTCGTAGCAGGTTGATCGCTTCGTTGTTAGCTATGACGATGGCGCCAGTTTTGATGGCGATTCGATCTGCACCGGGAAGACTGCGCATTCGTCAACATGAAATATTGTGCTCTGATGACTGGTACTGACTGGTCGAAATGAGCATGCGAAATGAAGATGTAGTCAGCTTCTTGCACATCATCGACCGAGAGGTAAGTCTTCAAGATTGAGGGTCTGTCCAACCAGGTATCGAGGAAGATGGTGACACCTCGGGTACGCAGTCGAAAAGTCGTGGCGCCTGTTGAGTTAGTAACACATCATCTCTGGAGAAGAGCGAGTATAGACAGACCGAACCATTCCAGGGTAGTCATGATAGGAAGCTTGCGTGTGGTGTTTATAGTAAGTTGTCTAGGCCGCCGCTTGAGAAGCTTCACTACCTTGTCTTTCATGTGACGTGAAAGTTAGGTCTTCCTATTCCGATAAATAACTTGTTCAATGGCAGTACCTGGTTACAAGAATGCCATTTTCCTAGCTGATTAACTTCTACCCATTCATTTAATACTGTCGCTTCCCGACAATTACCCTGCAGTAAGCGGGGCCGGCGGGGTAAGAAAATCCACCATCCAAACTCGGTTAGTCCCCCACCTTGATTGAGATATCCCGTCCCGTCGGTTCTCACCATAACCTATCCTCTCCTCCAAAACAAGCTATACCCGGATCGTAACGGGCTACTTCGTTATGGAGCGGAATCAATTATCCTGTGATCATTGCGGAGAGACGTTTCAGCGCCGTGAGCACCGTGATCGACACGTGCTACGACACACAGGCCTCAAACCCTTTCAGTGCAACATCTGCTCCAAGTCCTTCTCGCGCAGGTCCGGTAAACATGCTGTACACGACTCTATTTTTCTCTGACACCTCGCAGTGACACTCTTGCTCGTCATCGAGTTTTACATGGTAATCAGCCTGGATCGACTAGAACACGTCGTCGTCGTCGCGGCCAAGCTTGTTACTCTTGTTCGAGGTCGAAGCAGAGCTGTGATGGAGGTCATCCTTGTTCGCGATGCGAGACTCGCAACTCAGAGTGCATTTATCCTGAGAGAGCGCTAAGTGCACGACGTGATGATGGTGAGGCTATAATCGTGGGAGAGCCATCTCAAGGCGAAGACATCGCTACTTTATCGCCCCTCGCAGCTCAAGGCGCAGACTTCCAGGACGAAGCTTTTATACCTGGTGACCTTCATGGCACTTCAGAAGAATGGAATAATCCCTCTTCTATCCCCTCTGATACGAGTGGGATGCCGACAATAGCATCAAGCACCATGTACACAACGGTTCCAGACACGTCTAGCTGGCCTAATGTACCAACATTGCCCGATACCTTTGTTCTCAACGGAGATTTTGGCAGCCTTGGGACCATCACAGGTAACTCATGGATGCCTTGGAATTCGTCAATGGCCCAATTGTCCTTTCCATGGTTCATGGATGAATTGGAGTTGCCACTTGATCCACCCAATATGTCACAGCCTCATGAAGATGCAGTGCATGCGACCTCGATTCAAGCAGGGCAGGCTTATTTAAGTCCGGAAAATATATGTTCTTCGCACACGCAGCCATGCCACCAGTTCCCGGAACCAGAGGCTATTGGTCTGCAAATGGCTGGGGCTGAAGTCTTTGGGCATATCCATGAGATACCTCAAGATGCTGTAGAGGGGTTGAATACCTTCTATAACACACAGCGGCGAGACCCAACACCAGTACCCATTCCCCAGGATATCCTACACGCATTTGTAGAACTGTACTTTGAGTACTTTGACTGTCAGTTCCCATTCTTGCACCCATCTCGCATGGAGGACCCAGATCTCCCATGGATATTGTTATTAGCTGTCGCAGCAGTCGGAAGTCATTACTCGGAGATCAAAGGTGCAGATGAGTATAACTCCGCGTTATCTAACCTCCTAGCCCGAGCTGTTGAGCTCCCTGTAAGTAGAGTCACAGATGACCACGCTGTTCGTGACGTGCTAGCTAACCCCCAAACCCAGGCATATGACAACATGTTGAATGCCGAAGTGATAACTGTGCAGTGTGTCTTTCTATTACATGTTCTATGGCTATTTTCAGGCTCCCACAGAGATAAGATTGTTCTACAGCATAAGCGAAGCAGCCTGGCGACCATGTGCTGTGACCTCATTAGCAAAGCCGACAAACGCAGACACTCGAGTCGGGATAAGCTTAACGACGAAGTAGCATGGCAAAACTGGATTGCCAAGGAGAGTGTACTACGTCTTGTCACTTGTGCTCGTGTGTTGGAGTGTTTGAGCCATATCTTCCTAGGTACCCCGCTGGTATTCAACCTCCGGGAGGCGACAAGACAGTTGCCATGTACTGAAAAGCTATGGCGGTGTCAAAATGCTTCAGAGTGGAAGTCGCGACACGAAGACTGTCCAGGTATCGCGAATATCACCGCGAGTGGTGCAATTACTGGGCTGATCATGTAAGCAGGACACCAACGTAAGCCAGATACCTTTGCGGCCAAGGTCATTCTTCTCGAGCTATACGTCGAAGACAGGAACTACTACCGCCAACTACGAACTTCGCAACTCCTACACTCTTCATTTGAATCGTACTTGAACTCTTCAGCAAGTCGTGATACTCAACAGGCGCCGAACCATTCACTTCCCAGACCAGATCTCAGTAGGAGCGAAAATGCTCTTCTAGACACAACGATCGATGGATTTACTCTGAAGAACATGCCAAGCCTCGGGGATCTTACAGACACTGTTTTCCATGTGATTGCGATTCTCAATTTGATTCCGCTCGAGACTTTACATTCAGCTACGGGCTGGGAGACGAACAAAGAGCAGATGAAGAAGTCCAAAACGCATCTCAATGACTTTTTCAAAAATAACGATACCACGGCGCGAAAGGGCTTATGGCATGCTGTCTGTATCTTTAAAATAACCCGGAGTTCTCGTCGCCTTGCGTGCTATGATGCGCTCAGCCTCACGGTGGCGATGGGCTACATATACTGCTACAGTGAGACACGTACATCATTAGCACCAACTTCAGCCCGTCCGCTAATTACGCGTCTCGATCGATTGCAAGACAGAGAGGCTATTGAACGATGGATCGAGAATGGCGGGGACAATGTCGTTCACTTGACTGGCGTTGGACTACTAGATGGCTCTGACCACTGCGTTCGTTTCCTTCTAGATTTGGAGAGGACACTGGTGTCGCAGATTGCATGGCGTGGATTCTGTCGTGCTTTTGCTAGCAGTTTCGCCCAATTGAGACGTGGCGAGACACCGACGAAGAGCTCGAGAGAGTACAATAATGATGAATGACCTTTTCTCCGAACAGGATGAAGGAACATCATGCAACACGTAGCCTTATACCATTATAGTAATCACTCGGAGTGGCGATGATTTAACTTCACATAGAGTCAACTGAGATACTCGGAGAACAAATTAATAATTATGATACCGTGAAGAATACTTGCTACTCTTGTAACCACTAAGCCGTACAGCCAGGGCACTCAAAGCAAGAATTATCACTCCACGTTCCATCCCTCGAGTGATCAGGCCAATCCCTAAAGTCCGCTACCTTGAGCTCCCTAAACGAAAACATACACCTATCGTCCTTATACCCCGACCCAACACAGTAATCCAGCGCCATACAAATAGCAGCACACTTCTCAGGCGAGCTCTGATCAGGATACGTGTCAAGATCCCACTGATTATACGCCTCCCAGAAGCCCTGGTAGTCACAAAGCGCACCTGGTTTGCCAGACACAGCACGGCAGCTATCACCTTGTGAGTACGAGCAGTATCTCGCTGCGGGAAGAGTAGCGGTATCTGAGCAGGTTGGGCATGTCCAGCAGGAGTTATGACTCCAGACGGCGTGGTCTTGTGGCGCATCTTCGTGGATTTCCATGTCGGATTGCTGGATTTTCTTGGAGGTGAAAAGGCAGCGGTTCTCGGTCTGGAAGTAAGCAGATGATTCACAGTTCTTGAGGGTTTGGCAGATAGCAGCACATTGGTAGACAGTATCTTGGTAGGGATAGTCTGCACGAGGTTCTTTCCATGTTGTGCCGGTGAAGAGGGCGCCATACATGCAGACAGTGTCGCTGTGGTCTGTGAAGCGGTCGAACTCGCATTCTTGACCGCGGTTGTAGAGGCAGGTATCAGCAGGGGATGTTGTAGTCGTTAGGCTGTTAGAGGTTTGGGTAGTAAAGGTTGTGGACTCGGGGGCGACAGTTGTATCGGTGTTAACAGGCATAGAAGAAGTCTCTGGAGTAGTTGTCTCTGCAGCTCCACTCTCACAAGAAGAGCATGTGAAGCAATCCATGCTATACCAATCAACATCAATACCATCATCCATCATGTTGCGAACCTCGGAAGGAGTAACAACATTGTTTGAGAAGAAACACTTCCTAGGAGCGAACATGTAACCGGCTGATTTGCACCCAGGCAGTGTCTTGCAGATCTCGGCACAGTCTTCGGGGCCATCATACCAAGGTCGCGTCTCATCGTCGCCGTCTTGACTGGAGAGCTGGTATGTCAAGCCGTTGTACAGGCCGTACACTCTACAGTTCCATGCGGGGTTGTTGTCAAAGCCGTTGCGCAGGCCGCATGTTGGCTTACAGGCTGTTTCGGTGGGTTGAGCTGGACGTGTCGTATCGGTGTTGGGAGGAGCGGTGGTGGTGGTCTCGGCCATGGTTCTCTCGGTGAAGACCTCTGATGAGGAAGTGGCAGAGGTTGTTTCGGGATCCATGGTTCGTTCAGTGAATGTTTCGGATGTCGAAACTGGGTTTGTAGTGGGCGCGCCAAAGTCGAGGACAAAGTTGCCAATGTTGGCGGGGGTGACTTGGTTGGAGATAAAAATCGAGTCGACCAAGATAATAGAGATACCGTTTCCGGTGCAAGTCATAGATATGGCAAAGGTGGCAGAGGCAGACTCTGCATCAACCTGCTCAAGAACATGCGTCCAAGAAACGCCTGTTCCAACAGATGAAAGAGACTGCGAGTAGAACTGCCTATTGCCCAGAACCGCGGCGACAGTGCAATCCTGACTACCACCAGAAAGAACAGCATAGTAGAACTGAACAGTATAAGTATTCTGAGACCCAGTGCTCAGCGAGTTGAGAGTTTGCCAAATACTAGCAAATGACCCCGTATCTCGCTTTCCAGCTGGGTTCCCAGAAGCAGTCAATGCAGCGCAACCGTCATCGCGACTGCCGTCAGCCTTGTAGCAACCTCCCTCGTGAAACTCGGCATTTCCGGACGCGCCGAAGTTTGTGAGGCCACTGGGCGGGTTGTTGGCATTGCGGGCGGCGAAACTTCCTCCGTCGATGGCGTTGGTGATGATGATGTCGACTTCTTGCGTTGTAGTTGTCGATTGGGGGATGGTTAGGCTGGGGACTTCGGATGTTTCGGAGATGACGGAGGATGTAAGTGCAAGACTTGTTAGACCACTGGGTTTACAAGGTCCAGCAGCGGCCAAGTTAGCCAGGGCCAAGCCCACGAGAGCAAGCTTAGACTGCATGTTGAAACGAGCTCTGTAAAAGCGACCACAAAATTGGTCAAGAAACGAGTGAATGAGAGCTTACCTCTTCAAAGGAAATGTGCGATGCTGGTTTATTATGTATGGGCCCTCGACTTGCCAAGGCTCAGCTTGTAGAAGCTATTGGCATTATCACGGCTGTGATTTACTGTTTTTAGGGCCCATGATCAATATTCAGCTTAGCGAGCTGCCACTATTGATAAACTATCGATCCTTATAGCGGGCCGTTTGGGCTGTACCTTGCAGAAATGAGTCTAGAACCCGAACGCTAACCCGACTCTACGATAGCGGGTGTTACAGTGCCAATCAGGGCTTACTATCATATCCACTACGGAATTACCGCCGTTAGAATCATCTGTCCTTCGGCGTGGAAGCAACTGAGAAAGCTGTACATTTGCAGCTACTTCTCAACCAAGCTAATGCATTTCTCCTGTTCATCTTCAAATTAACCATCTCTTGCTTTACTAGGAATTACCCTCCCTTGACACCTCCGCTCCCGGCGCCACGGACTCCAGCCTAGCCATCGCCTCGGCTAACATAGAGCCTCCATTAAGATCTTCTAGCCGAGCTTTCAGATCTGTCATCCTCTCCCTCCTACTCTGTTCAGCATCATACTCACCATTACTCTGCTCCTCCTGTGACCGTGAACCCTTGTGTCGGTCTATGTAATCCACTCTCCTAGAGGCTTTCGATAAATGCTCGCAAGACTTTTCCAGAAAGGATAATCGCAAGTCGACCTTCTCGAGATCTTCCTCAAATTCTTCCAGTGCGTATATGTACGTTAAGGCGTAAACCATCTCTATCTCGAAAGTGAAGACTGTATCACCATTAACATGTAACGACTTTTCATGACCCTTACAAAGCAACGGAATACACTTGGAAAACTTTCCAGCGAAGAGGTATACCTGGCTTGCTAATCTGAAACTCCATGAAGGGTCATCTGAGGATATGTCTGAGAAGATACGTGACGCCGCATCAGACGAAACAATATCTGCTGCTTCGGTATTTCCTCGCTCGAAGAAGAAATTCCCCAGCATTATATATCCCCCAATGGCGTTCAGTAATCCATCATCAAGATGGAGGCATGTGTCGATGTACTTGAGCTTCAGTAGAGGTACTCTCTTGCTGAAAGATTCCGGGTAGTCATTTATTGACCATAGTCGTCGTCCCAACCAGTTCAGCTTCCCTTCCGTGTTCTGTACGTTCTGCACTGTCATTAATAATGAGTGACAGCGGAGGAATTCCCGATAGGCGGGATCTATGCAATCGATGGCCTTGAGCTTAGAAACAAGCGACTCAAGCGGCCCAAAACCCAAGTCCGCCTCGTCGTTAGGGGGCGGGACCCTTTTCATCTCTAGTAGCTCATGGGCCAGGGACTGAGAAACCGTGTACTGCCCCATAAGCGCCGCATCTTCCACCATAAATAAGAACCAGTTTTGGCCTTTTTGGTGCCGTCGATCCGGGCCGAGAAGCGCCATTTCGTCTGCCGCCTTACGAAACCACGTGTCGGCCTCTGCCGTATTTCCTTGCTGGACGAGACACCTCGCTACAATGATTTGGGTTTGCCATCGAGCATCCGTAACAATAGGTTCAGAGGCGAGCTTCGTCAAGAGGCCCAGTAGTTCTTGACAGCTAGAGATGCATTCATCTAGCCTGCCGGCCTTATACAGAGAGTCTCGATGAATGGCTAGCAAACCCAGATCTCTAGGTTTCGGTTTAGATCCCGAGTCTGCAAGAATCTCAATACCTTGAGCAGCGAAGTCTGCGGAAACTGTATAGTTACCGCTAAAGAAAAGGTTTCTAGCCATGTATTGGAGACCCCCTATTCTGTGAGCGGCTCCGAGTCGAGTATGACGGATGCCATACTCCCATACACGGCTATCTAACTTCTTGCGATCCCTTCCAACAAGATCCTCAAATGAACGGAGAAATTCGTCTGCCTCATCTCTCCTACCCAAACTTAAGAGCATCGAGACCAAGATTTCCAGGGCCTCCATTTTCAGTAATTGCACATGTGGTTGAGGAGGGAGGTAGTTTGCAATTCGAACGGACTTGCGCACCATTTCCACGTTCATTTCACTGGTATCGTGATTTGCGTGGAATCTCACTGCTGCAAGTAATAGCAAGCTGCAAAATTCAAAGATGTCGCCTCTGCCTTTTGTCTTGTTAACCGAGATTGTAGCTAGGTTCTCTGCGAGTAGTGGATTCCTTTGTCGTTTCGCAGTCCTGCCCGCGAGGAGAAGCACTGGAACCGGCATGGACTCTGCTGAGGAAGCCAGGAGGTCTGCACCTGTACTTCTGAAGGTCGCAAAAATCTGGGAAAGAGCCTGAATACTTCCAGACACTCTTTGAATGATAGGGCCATGTGTGTTTGTGATATGTTGAGGCAACATAGAGATTGCTGTCCCTCTCGTCTCCGCCACCACGCTCTGGTAACTGCGCGCAGACCTTGCGAAAGGCTGGGCCTGTTGTTCAGTCAATCTCTGGGCATTTTCAGGAATCAGAAAGGCTAAAGCGAGCCACGATCGGTACCGTTCGTCTTGGTTCCCGAAGTCTCTTTCTCGACGGTCCAGTTCGAGATCGAAAGCTCGATTCAGCTCCATCCACATTCTAGCAAATATCTCGCTCCAATAGTACATGGAACCAAGGAAGTCGTTGGGCAGGGAGTGCTGACTAGTAGCCAGGAGGTATTCAATCAAAGCGCAGAAGTGATGTGTTCTCACAAATTTAGATGTTTCGGGGCCAACTTGTCCATTGCCCTGTAGAGCTTCAGCTAAATGAAATGGAAGGTATCTTGCAACGTAGGAGAAGAAGGTGTATCTTGACGACAGAGATGAGGCCCCGCCATCTGTTAATGGGTACCCAAGGTCTATAGACTTGATGTACTTGAAGCAAGCCAAAGACATGGATTCCTGAGCTTCCGCGAGGTCGACCCGGAAATATGAAATATCCTGGTCTTCGGATTCCCATTCGTCTTTCGGTCGCATGAGAAAGTCGGATGCCGATGCATGGATGGTATGATAGCGACCTTCTGTGACCCTAACGAAATCGCCACATGCATCCATGATACCTTCAATGGTGATGAGGTCATTCTCGATTGTGCCATTCACGTTGACCTGTGTCGCATATGCATAGCATAGATCTTCGCCCGTCATAGGCTCAGGACAGGCTAGGATGGAGGACAAGATATATCTCGCTCGCTTCATCGATATCGAAGGTTTTGCTAGTGATCCTCGGGTACGAGTCACGAGTTGCAACAATAGCCGGTGATATTCGCGGTCGAGGTCATGAGGAACTTGTTGAAGCGTTTGTCTAATGTCTTCGACACTAGAGCAACGCCTCAGTTCTTTCAAGACCAGCGTCACCCAAAGGAACATAACTTGAGTCTTCGCTTCTAAATTCTTCTGGGCCTCGTCTCGGATGACAGGTGAATAGCTTTCGAGTGAGTCGTGTATCTCGACTGCAATTAGCTTGGCTATGTCGCCTCGTATGAGACTTTCTGTAATCTCCAGTCTTGGCACGGCTCTTTTCAGAAGCGTTCGTAATGAGTGTTCCCTGCCAGCTAGGAGCACGTTAAGGTTGGCGTGATTCTTGACCAGGTCCAGGACAGTTGAAAGACAGCCGTCGGCATCACTGTTCCAGTCCTCTGTAGACTCGTCAATGCCGTCGATGGTGCAATAGACCTTCTTGCTGATACCAGATAAGGCAATGCGGACTGCCTCAACTAGGCTCCTCTTATCGATCCCATCACTCCGAGTTAATAGCTTGGATACTTTCTCAAGGTCAGCATCTGTGATGCGCCTTAAAGTCTGCCAAACCAGAGTTCTCAAGAGGTCTTCTAGCTTTCGTTGGTTTTCATTGCCGGACCAGAACGAAAAATGGAGAGCGATCTGGCCTTGTTCTCCAAGTTTCTGGGCAATAGACTTGATGAGAACAGATTTCCCACAACCCTTGATGCCATAGATACACACAGCTCGCTTGAGATAGGAATCTGGCATGGCTGGAGAGCTCTTGGTCCAATCAGAGAACGTCGATTGTGACCAAATCCATTCGCAGGTCCCCGGTGTTTTGTCGGGAATAAAACTGTCGCTACAGGGATGCAAATCAGCTCGCAAACGAGCAGTGACAGTTTCATGTAATACATCTGAAATGTTTAGAGTTATCTGTTAATATTTTGCTTGGAACCGTACCTTTCATCA
This sequence comes from Fusarium verticillioides 7600, assembly GCF_000149555.1. Lineage (NCBI taxonomy): Eukaryota > Fungi > Ascomycota > Sordariomycetes > Hypocreales > Nectriaceae > Fusarium > Fusarium verticillioides. The sequence goes on along the minus strand of NC_031680.1, from coordinate 189,857 downwards.
TTTGTTGTTGAATGTTCGTCATGATGAATATGAGCTCTGTTTGGATCTGGCTCAGACGAGTTGACCACTGATTTAGTGTTTTTTCGAGTTCAGTCAAGACAAGACAAAGCTTCTTGAGAGACCTGCGCGTGTCTTTTTTGATATTTGACGGCTGAAGAACAAGCTTGAGGGAGGCTAGCTCTGTCGTCCAGTGTTTGATGGTTGATTTGTGCTGTTCGAATTGCGGTTTATCCCATAATCCTTGTTCCTTTCCGCGTTCGAGGATTTGTTCAACATTTTGAAGACTTTGAATCAGGTTCTGGGCTACCTTTGGTGCAGCGTCTTTCTTTGACAACCCGCGAACAGCCGTTATCACTGCCTGGATGATCTGGACAAGGCCTGGAACCGCCGCTATGACGCCAACGACCTCCATGACCAGCGCTGTCTTTCACTTTCAAGGGCAGTAACAAATGATTCCAGACCACTGAAATTTGACTTGAGCGCTGTGGTGCGAAGATGTAGTCCTTGTTGTTGTAAGAGAGAGAATCATTGATGGCCAGCAATCACAAATATGCCATCACTCATTTGGGGCTGTGTCTACAGTCTCACACACCACCGCATCTAATCCGTTCAAACCTGCATAATGGGGCTGAAAGCCAGGGCCTCATTGGCGAACACGTATCGCGTTGATAACAGAGTCTTGCCAATGAAACAACGAGGCTTCTTATCGCTTCATGGTTGGTGTAGCTGTGAGCTCCGAAGCACAATGCGCTTAGGTAGGCCTGGAGGTGTCAGAAGACGCCTGACGTAAAGAGCTGATTTTGTATGGCGAATGTGCACCCCCCGCCGTACGTTCTTTGACACAGCGGCTTACGGCTGACAGATGAGCTTTAGCGTCTAATTAGCGTGTCTCGCTGACCCTTTATGGAGTCAAGGAGACCGCAGAAAATCAGGATGTAGCTTGAACGTAGTTTACTGTGTGTTCTTTCATTGACGCACTGCAACCCTTGACTATTATTTACCAGTAGCTACGAATATGAGAGAAATCATTCAGCGCCTCACACGAGGCAGCACAAGACGTCCGTGAGAGAATATAACATTTTCTCCGGCAAATCTTTCCGTAACCCTATCACCTCCTTCGTGTCGCATTGGCGGAATCGTGCTTGGTGTGTTATCCGAGCCTATCTCAAGTGAAAGCGTTTGGCCTTTGTCAAACAGATAGGCTGCCGGGTAGATAGGCACCATAACCTTGTATACCTCACCTGGAACGACCTCAGACTTGGGCGTGGGAGGCTGAATAATTACGCGACCCTTACCAAAGTCTTTGGCAACCTCATCTCGGTGTGATAGGCGAAAATAGCCTCTGGCGAAATTATCCATAGGCTCACCATGGTTACCACCCAATACAACCGTTTTTCCATTCTCATCGATTGCGCGAAGATAGATGAAGAGATCCAAATCCTTGGCACTGGTGCTGACTTCAAGCTCAAAAAAAGGAGATCCAAGTATTTCGAAAGAATCGGCAAATGGAGAATCAAGCGTGAAGGTTATGTTTTCTCTATAGCCCTGATAAGACAATTTTTTCTTTTGTGCTGCCGGGTGATTCAGAGAAAGTTGCTTGTCGGGAGTGAGATAAAATGATACATCTTCTGCGTCGAGGGGCGGGAAGGAAGTCTCGTCTTCTCGGTACAGGGTCTTGGTGCCATGGTGCTGAAGAAGCCGGATCCGAGGTACGTCAAGCATTCCGTTATCCTTCTTGTCGAAAAGGAAATAGTCCAAGAACTTCCTCTGCATGGCAATATGCTCTGGCTCATAATATGCACCTAGATGGTTTCCAGTATGCATTTCAAGCCACTTCTGCTTTGAAGCGAGGCTATTCAAGGCGCGAATGTTGCCCGGAAGATGTACCTCCGAATCAGTCCAGTTGCCGGCCAGATAAATCGGCACTTCTATGTCGGAGAGCGATCTAATCTTTTCCAAGAAGCCAACACAGTTTCGATCAGGATACTCGTTTGTTGCCAGGAGTCCGGGGTAGTCCACCCGGTCGGCCTCAAGCTCCTCCTCGGTTCGTGACCCATCTCGCGCTCCTGGTTGTTGGGGTATAACGATGTTGTTGTACCAATGAGATTGAAAATTGTGGCTGTAGATACCCCCACGACGAACAGCTTGATAGAGAATACAGGCTGATTCATACGACATGACGCACGTCAAATGTGGTGGTTTCTGCATATCAGCCCAGTAGCCTACCATGCCATAGTAGCTGATGCCGGAAAAGGCTACCTTGCCATTGGACCAACTTTGAGCGGCGGCCCATTCAACGACATCGTAGAGATCTAGCGCGTGAGTGAGTTTCTTACACTATCTGGAAACCGAGAAGAGATAATGACCTACCTTGGCCTTCAGCATCAGCCTGGATATCGAATGATCTTCCCAGACCAAAAGGATCAAGCCGCCCTTCGCTATTACCAATACCACGCTCATCGACACGGAGAATAGCATAGCCATACTCTTGACACTACACATTGTTGAGTTTAGTATTTGCCTCTAAGCAATCTGATTTTAGTAAGGTGACATACCCACAGGAGCGGTTCACATAGCTCAAAGCAAGCATCTGGTCCAAGCGGCTTGATGTGTTTGTACATCTCAGCATAGATAGGGGTCTAAGGTAATCCAAACGACGAGGCATAGACCTCCTTGCCGTAGGGCCCCAGACTGCAAATCACTGGGACCTTTTGGCCGTCCTTGGACGCCGAGAATGGAAGGAAAACATCAGCGCAAAGCTTGACAACATCGCGCATCGGAATGAGTTCGTGTTTAATACGGGAGTAACCTCCTATGTCAGAAGACGTCCTCTCGAATCGCATGGCCATAAGGAACTAAAAGTCGATGTCTTAGATAAATTGAGCTAAAGAGTATTAGAACTTTTTAGCAATTGGTTTAAATGATATTATAGATCAATACTTAAATATTTATATCTCATCAGGAAGTGGGGTCGGTCTCTAGGTTTGCCGGCCTCTGATCTGGGCGGCGTGACCACTCAAGTTCACATCCAAGTAATGGTTTGAGGCCCTCTGTCAGCTCTCAATACACCACCTAGGGGAAGAGTAAACACTCGGGGACATGAAGTTTTGGTATCTTCTTACTCCTTGAGGACTACCTTAGGCACGTACCAATGCAGGCAAGAACTGGGACAAACGACGGATGAATCACCTAGAGCTCATCTACAATGTCGCATATCCTTCATACAAGTTCTTGGAATGAACAAGGCCCAGAACTGCAGGACCATCTGCAAAGGGAAGGCTCGTTCAGCAATTCCAGAGCATGGGCCAAGGGCCACAAGCGTAAGAACGGACTCCGTAATGAAGCAAGACCTGAAAATTTATTAGCTAAAAATACAAGTAAGAGCTTCGCTCTATAAAACAAAATAATATACAGTTTTATTGAAAACGGTTAACGGTTATGGCGCGAGATAGGTCCAACAGCTTTTAATTAAGTAGCTAAAGTGCAAGGAAAAATCGTCTAACGAAAGCAAAAACCTCACTCTTTCTGTAGCCTTGTAATTGGACAAGAAACAACCCCCGCCGACCGGTGAAACACCTGTTGCAATGGATACGAAACTCTGACAAGCCCCTTACATATCCACGTATTAAAGCAACCGCCCATTTTCCGCATCCACCCGTCACAGGGCATACCACTCAGCTATTGATGATTTGAGAGGAATAGAACTGGGGCAGTATAACTCGCAGCAGGATTAAACAATCCTCCATTCAATCTTGACCGCAGGTCTAGACATTGAGGATCTAGCCCTATTAATGACGTCCGCTGGAATAGTTGCGACTGCTGATAGCAGTTCATGCACCTCGTTGTTGTTAAGATTCAATTGGGTTGACCCAACCCACGCTCGTACCTCAACACGTTGGCCAGGTGGTGGTCTGTAGCCCTCAACAACACTAATCCAGAAGAGAGCCCCGCCATCTGACCTGTTCCAGATGCCTGCTTGCGTCACTTGTCCCGTCGAGGTAGCGTGATGAGTGTGAGGATCAGAGGCAGCGGGGATGTCGAGCAAAAATGAGTTCCAGCCAGAAATACCGAAGCCTAAGCAGCCGAATCCAGTGCGGCAGACGGTTTGACGAGACTGAAGTGAGCCGTGTGCGTCAACAGGCGCGGCTAATCCAAAGGCAAAAAGAAGAAAGAGGGCTGATATAAATTGACGGAGTTTAAAAGACGTCATGGTTCTGAGATAGATATGTTATAGGTAAAGGAGTGTAAAGATATAAACAAGTTGTGTTTATGTAATAGTAAAGACAGATAGTATTTGTCAAAGTTGAGAGTTAAAAGACTTGACTTTTAGTAGTAGTAAGGAAGAAATTCAAGACTTTAAGTAATGATCAGTCTTTTTAAATTTTTAATAGTAATAAAGTTAGTCTTAATTATCTTTATTAAGAAATAAAACTACTATTACAAGAACTCTAATATAGCTTACAGAAGGCTCGGCACAGATGTAGTAAGAATAACAGGAGAGAGCAGTACTAGCTGTTCTGGCATTTAGTAAGAATACAAGAATCTGGACGGATGGCTAATTGGATCGGCTAGTCGCATATTGCTTCCAGAATTAGTCTAGGCCATTTGTATAGTAATGTTTGCGTCTGTCTGCATAAGATACGAGATATTAAGTTCTGTAAATCTAACTTTAATGGAAGAAGGAACGAGAAGACTAAATGCCGATAACAAGCAACTTAACTTACGAGGACTAGTCAGCAAAGTTCGATGGGGCCAAGCCTATAAGGGCAAGAGGAGACTGTATATGAAACAAAATCTCCAGAGTCTAGAACCCGAGACCTGAACCGTGTCCTCGGTAGTTATTAGTGCAGCTCCATTCAGGCTATGTAGGTAAATCCACTACGGAATTGCCGCCGCCATCAGCATCGTGTCTTTACCGACAGCGGAAGAAATCACAAAACGGTCAATGTGTCTGCAACACTCGAACCCTTTTGTCTAACAACAAAAGTCAAATTCAAGAATGGATGCTGGCGATAGGCTACTGGGCTTATCAGGACCAGGGGCCGCAAAGTTAGCCAGGGACTTTTGAAAGTTTCTAAGTTCTTTCGGCTGATTTAAACTCTCAGCCATAAGTCTCACCTGAAAACAATACATTTTAAAAGGTCTGTGAGGTGTAGAGCTTGCAGTATGAATAATGCTGCAATTATTCATACTTGGATGCTTTACTCGGAGTTATAGCTTCATGCGACTACAGCCTTTCTGAAATTGAATACCGTGTCAGGTCAGAGGAGTTTTCTTGAAACGTATAGTAGAAAGGAACCTAGAAAATCTGTTCTTGTCCTTGTTAAGGCAGTAGCTGAAAACTTAAACTGCCAGACCTGAATACTCATATGTATGTTGTGATTAGAGGTATCTGAGATATCCAACAGAAGCTTATACAGGGAGGGGTGGGATTATCTTCTTCGTACTTATATACGTCTTATGGCTGCTTATGCAGATATTCAACCATTCAGAAACAGTAGTCAGTGTCTCGGTCGTTACTGGATATGAATTAAAGCGCAGAGACTAGACACTATGTATTTAGAATAGTATCTTCAATAATAACTCTATTGTTTGGCAGGTACATCGATTCCTTTATGCTGTAGAATTTGAGATAGACATTTTTGATAAGACCTTCTATGTGTAGAAGTGCAGGGTAAGTTAAGTGCCATTGGCATCGGCATGATGTGCAGCTCAGCTAGTCTACTTCATCCGAAATTGAATGGCAAATGGAGCAGTCAGTTTCTGCTATGGCAAGACGATCTTTGGTATTGCGATGTGTACTCCGTATAGAACAGCTCTTGTCTGTGATTTTCGGGGGATCCCATTGAGAGATATCTCACTAGATCGCAGCAGAATCCGCATAGAGAAGTGTCAATCAATGTCGCATTTGGCTGCAGTTGAAGGGTTATAAACCGAAAACGCCTCAAGCTGTCTGTCGCAATATTGGATAGACATTGGCGTGAGTTTGCTCTGACCCGCTTCTATAATGTGGGCTGAAAGATCTTGCGACACGAGTTTAACTCAGATCAGACTGGCCATTGCACAAAGTGGATAGCCACGAGGATGCGAAAGGGCAGACATATTGCAAGAGCTTTAAAGAAGACTTGTATACCTGGAACCACCTGATCCTACACAAGGCTCCTAACTAATCTTATAAAACACTATAAATCAGTTTGCTATATAATAGTACAAAATTGGTCTCCAACTTGGCGCTAAGCTGCATGACTACCCTGTTGATTTCCTTCTCAGGTAGCAATAGACAGACTTGTGATAACTACTGCGATTAATGCCTAATTTCTCAATTAATCATCTTTCTTAAACTAACATAGTTAGTAAAGTACGGATAGTGACTGATACAAACTAAAGCACGTGATATTTGCGGGGTATATGGATTTCAGCCACTACTCCAACATTTACGGGAAGCATCACGTCAGAGAAACCCATAATGCCACGGCGAAAGGGCAAAGGTGAGTCTATGTTGTCGGAAGATAGAGCCATTCACAGACTTATGCTATGCTAGGCTGCTCGCTTTGCTCGAAGCGGAGGATCATCTGCGATCTTGGCCAACCGAGTTGTCAGAAATGTCTTGGTAGGGGATTCACCTGTCCCGGGTATGGACCGAAACTTCGATGGGTTCAAGGCGTTGCTATCCGTGGGAATCTTCGAGGTGTTCAATATCCTGTCCCCGAGTCTCCAGAATCCATCTCTTCGCCAAGCTTTGACAGGAGCACCCAGCAACTGTTAGACTATTATGACAAGAATATCGCCGGGTTGATGGTCTGGTTCGACACTGAGAAGAACTATTACCGCCAAAAGGTTCTACCATTAGCTCAGACGAATGAAGCAGTCCGCCTCGCTATATGCGCTGTCTCAGCTCAACATGCATCAAGGGACTTCACGCCATCAACTGTGTACGAGAAAGATAGAGACCATGTCTTATCAATGATCATGCGTGGGGTTGGCGACATGACATCTCATCCTAAGCTCACAGTGACTGCTGATACAGCAGAATGGATGCTATCGTCGATGATGGTCCTGTCGTCCTACGAGCTAGCTCACACTGGCGGTGCAGATGCTGCTGACTTTCATCGAAAGGCGGCTCGTGCTCTGGCCAACACTTTATCGACCCTAGATTTTCCGAAGAGTAGCCTTTTCGGCTTTTTGCAGAATCAGCTTTCCATGTATGATATTTTCGCATGTACCACTATCCTAGACGCGACAGACGTGCAGGATGCGATTCGACCTGTTGAGTATGGGGATGATAGGTCGTTCTCGGCGTATCTACTACTACTTCATGATGCGACGCTCATATCTCGAGGATGTTCGGCTGGGGACTCAACTCGCGATTGGAGGGCGGAGTTTATCCAAGCACGAGGGGAGACGTTGATGGAGGTTGGCAGTAGCGGGGTCTGCTCGAGTGCTGATCGCGGGGACTTTATACGGCTTGTCGATGCCTACCATAATGCTGCGCTGCTGTACACAGCACGATGCCTTGGTCATCAATATGGCCCCGAAGAAACAGTTTGTCTCTCAGACTTGTTTCGACTACTGGCAGGTATGGAGAATCTACATGGATGTATCCATAACCTCGCATGGCCAATCTTCATTGCCGGGACAGAATCCTACGGCGATGATGACAAACAACTCATCGTGAGAGACCTATACAAGAGCTTGTCCGAGGCCACAGGCTTTAAGCACCACGGAGATGTTCTCACTTTTCTCGAGACTTTCTGGGCCAGTGGAGATGCAGACTGGCGCATACTAGCAAAGCAATGGGGAGATCTCGGTAGAAGGATCCTGGCAGTTTGAACAACTATCTACTTCTTGACAGTCTCTTCATCCTCGATTCCAAAGATGACCTTCATCGGATCTCGATACTGGTAGTAGCCCAAAGCCGGTGGACACATGCCATACCCCAACAGTCTAAGCATCTTGGGGGGAAAGTTCCGAGCTTTTGCAACCTCTGGTGGAATGCTCAGATATTGGTTTTCTTCCTGCCGTAAAGTCCCCTTGCACATGAACATACCGATAGTCTCTCGGGCATCGTCCCTTTTCATGTTAGCTTGGATGATAACATAATAGTGCAATAAACTTACTTGGTGATGTTGGCTCCGCCCGCGTGATAAACGTTACCGAGGAAGAGCATTGCATCGCCTATCTCCAGCTCCCCAGGGATGGCCTCTTCGTCAAGTGGGCATCTATCGGGACCCCAGAGATGACTCTTTGGGATGACAATAGTCGCACCATTCTCTTTAGTCGTCTTAGTCAAAGCCTAGCGACGTTAGACAACCCGGAGTATTCAGTGAAAGCAGGATGGGTTTACCGTCACACAACCGAGCATCACAGGCATATCGCAGTTCCTCGGATGATAATCCGAATCATCTCTATGAAGAGCCTGTTGCTTTCCACCAGGCTCAACGCGAAACCCAACAGCACTAGCAAGGTACGGCTTTCCAAAGACAGTCAACTGCTCTTGACCTTCCCAGTATGTGTACTTGCTTCCCAGGACCTTTTCAGCAACAGACTGGAATAGAGGGTTGAGGGCTAGTTCGACACATGCGTCTGAGGTAGCGAAGAAGCCGGTTGCTCGCTTGGTGGTGGGGGGAAAGAAGCCAGAGTCATCTTTGACATCTGAGTCGAATAGTGGTTTCAGGTCGCTTCGGATCTGTTCACATAGAGCCTTGGAAGCTATGCCTTTGATGATCAAGGCACCATCTCTCTCTAGGGCATTGATAATGGTTTCTGGAGTTGTGTTGGGGTCGTTGGCATGTAATGTCGAGATTGCGGTTCCAGCCTCTGTGGGATAATTTGAGGAAGGGCACATGTTTGCGCCCAATGATAAGTTATTAGACGAGGGCCAATGACCTACAATTGGAAGAGAAATTTAAAGAATTGCGGTAGCAAAAGATGTGTCTTTTAATACTTGCTTGCAATCTAGTTCCTAAGCTTAGGCTTTCTCACATTAGCTACCTAATTGAAAAGTCGAATCGAACATTCTCCTGATAACTTCCAAAAGAGGTATAGCGATAGCGTTATGTGGGTCTTCTCATCACAACATCTGAAAAGGGAACGCGAGACACTTAACCTATTGGAGCAAGAGTAGCAATTGATAGACTTCTTTACTCTTTCAGTATCGTTTATGTATTCTGATTCGCTAAAGAAGTGTGATTATATGTTCTGTAACCGACCCTCAAACTCCCTACCTTTATTTAGCCCTAACCTACGCCGTACTATTGAGCTCTTAGACAAGTCCCAAGGCATTGGCAACATCCTCGAGAACATCTTTCCTAGTATTCCAATATTCCTTTTCAAGGCCCTTCTCCGCCAATCCTAATATTCTCCCCCCACGATCTGTCTTTCTGAACCTCTCTTTTTCCTCCGCACTTAGCATATCCACCATGCTCTGTAGCGTTCGCGCTAATGGATCTTTGCTCTTATGCTCAGGCCCGGGACCCGGGCTAGCCCAATTTGTAGGAGTAAACTTGTAAAGGAACGTTGGGAATGTAGATAATGAAAAAGAAAGTAACAAGATATATCCCCGCAAGGCTGTATCTTCAATTCCCCATAAGCGAAGCCATTTATGTTCCGCCTTGACCAGCAAGCCATAGGTCCATGGATATGCCTTTACTGCATCCCTCAGCACTGGGCTTGTTTGGCCTATGACTTGATGTAAGTGTGAATATGTACATTGGGTTTCCCAGAAGGTTGAGTTGCTTGCTGTGAGAGATCTCATCTGTTCAAAGTGGCTTGGGAAGACGCCGGGTATGGCTGCTTTGCCAAGGGGTAGTTCGAACACTCGGGTATTTACAGGTGTGTAATTCGGCAGACCGGGTGAGTTACTAGACGATTGACTGCTGTTCCCCTCGGTGGTGAAGTGCAGCAGTGCCGGAGCAGCAACACGCCAGGACCCGCAGAGGAAGCTCTTAGGGCATGAGATATAAAAGAAGTTTGATCGCCCCATGGTGTCATGCTTGTCCTTGTACTCCAAGAGTTCAACGAATGCTTTGTCCCAAGGATCATGCAGGATCGGACCATCGGGCTGTCTCCAAGGCTCTTGCTGTGCCGATAGATAAATCCAGCGATGCCACTGTTGCGTCTTCGAATAAGGGCGTGTTCTTAGGGATAAATGCATCAAATTTGCCAGCGCTTCCTCGTCTCCTGCGCCTGAAACTGCAGGTCTCTTGAGTCCTAGCTGATCTCTCCATTTGAGAGGGTTGATGATTTGTGGCACATGATATACAGGTGCGACATTGGACCAACTATCGTAAGGCTCGTCGAAATACTCCGTGATTTTGTACTCTAGGACATTTTTTAGGAGGAAGCGGGCGTTTTGTTGTTTAGACTCTGAATACCATTGGGCTATTATGACACCTTGATAGAAGCCACCTATCAATGTGAGGCCGTAGAAAGGGAGCAACATTAAAATGGCGGTCTTGATGGCACGGCATGCTGATTTGATGTAGGCCCAGACGACCCGAATAAGGCGTTTCGTGGAGGTGACGGGCCTCATCTTGAAATGAATTTGAAGGTTGAGAAAATGAGAGAAGCAAATTGCAAGAAATTCAGAAGGTGGAAGTCCATGCAATTTTATTATTTAAACATGTTGGTTCACGGCTGTTGGTTCAGTTCGATGGAGCCAGCTTCTGCCTAGATTATCGCCGAATTGTCCGCAAAGTGGAGAGTTTATGCTTCTTTTTAGGAAAGGTTAGCGATGATTTAATTTTGTTTATGCTGTTGGTTGTAGAGTCAGGCCACAGATTGACTAATGCCAAGACGCTATCTTCGGAAGAAGAAACTACAGTGGGACTGTAAGAACGGCAAAACTTGTCACGATTAGGGACATTTTTTCATCCCTCATTCATTCACTATCTATAACACCTGTCTAACTCATTCTCGCCCCTGAGATATTATAACGACAGCCAGCATATCTAAGACAGGTTGGGAAGCTTAAAGACACTGTCGGTGACCCAGTTATCACCATTGAGATATCCAGCGCTCATAACATACAACCAATCAGGGTTATCCATAACCATAGCCTGTCGGGAATAGGCACCAGGCTGGGGAATGTCATAGTAAACCCAAGAGCCGGCAGCGCCGAGGTTCGTGTTGATGTAAATGCCATTGTCACTGTTGGCAGTAACAATCAGAGAACCACTAGATCCTCCAGAAGGCGACCAGGTCAGATAAGGCGAAGAGCTAGGCGCACGGCTACCAGCGGTGAGAATCTGGTTGGATGCGCTGTCAAAGGTGAGAGGAGAGTCGGAGATGCGGTAGTAAACGGGGAAAGCAGCATTATTGGGTGAAGCGCCTCCACCGTACTCAAAGGTCATCATCCACTTTCCGTTGGGAAGCTTAGCGACAGTTGTCATGCCGGGACGTTGAGAGTAAGCCGTTCCTCGAACGTCGTTGACGACAGCATCCCAGGTAACACCATCGCTGGAAGTCTGGTGAACCAACTTCTGACCATATGAGGGGTCGCGCTGATCAGAGTAGTAGCACACGAGCTTGTTGTTGTACACCATCAGGAAAGGCTCCCAGACAGGAGTTTCGCCATTGTTGGGAACAGCTTTTCCTCCGGTGGCAATGTTGGAGATGTACTTCCAGGTCTTGCCGCTGTCGGTAGAAGCGTAGAGATCAATCTTGGTCTTGCTGAGATCGGTGGGGATACTATTTCCAGCAAGGAGGATAGTTCCCTTGGCGAGGTTGCCAATGGCCTGGGGTAGGACGTATAGGAAGGGCTGGTAGCGGAGACCCCAGCCGTTCTTGGTGTCTGTCACGTTGGAGAGAGGCGCCCAGGTTGATCCCTTATCTTTGCTCTGGTAGATGGGGAAGTACACCATTGGTGGTTCAGGGCTATAGTTCTCCCTGCTCTACGTCAGCAAATGCTTTTTCAGATGATCCGGATGACTGACCAAGTAGCTAGGATAGTTCCATCAGCAAGCTGGACGTTTCGCCCATACAAGGTCTTGGGAGTGTTGTAGTTGGAGGGAGGCTTGTAAATGGTCTGGAACGTAACGGCATGATCCGCCACGGCCCGCTCCTCAATGGCTCTGCATGATGCAGGGCTTAGGAGAGCCAAGCATGATAATAACAGGGAAGCCTTGCTGCCAAGCATGATGAAGGGAATGGTGTGAAATGTATGGATGAGATGATCTGCTGAAAGATCAAGAGAGCGGACGAATGTCTGTTTAAATATCTTGGCATCATGACAGCATACCATTTCCCGATCTGACGTTGCATTTCCAAAAGTGCTCTAAACTGTAAGCTATTCTGGGTCACCGTTCAGCCCAGCCTAAACAAGCCCACCTAATTTTGAAGCTTTATCTTGACGCGCCAATTACCCTCTTCTAAACTCGTCCGACTCACCTAAATCGTCATGTTCCTGGGTCTGCAAGGTAGCGCACCAATTGACACCTCGCGCAAGAGTCTTTCCCCGCGTCATGTGCCGGTGGAAGCTCCACGCGCTAAGGGCTAGGTCCGGGGCGCTCCCCTTACATTGACTAGCGAGGTTCGGTGTGATTGGTGCGCATCGGATCGTTCTGGAGAATCTGGGGTCCCCGGGTCTCGTGGGTTCGGCCTTCGGCACTGTTGTTTTGTTTTGATCTTGTAGCCAATCGGAGTGGCATGTGAATGCTTTGAATGCCTCGGTTTAGGGGACGATGTTTGATGGAAAGACGGCATGCTTGTTATTGTAGATGGAACATATTGTCCAAGCAGGTATTTGTCTCTTGACGAATCTAACACCAACAAAACAGGCAGGCAATGTTAATACCTCTTATTCTAACTACTAAGCACAGTGAAGCCTGTTGAGTTTATTCTATACTCAATAAGAGAATAAGTATTTATTTACTGCAAGACAAATTTCATGCATAAATTCTATTTAAATTGTCTTACTTCTAATATCTTTATTTACAGGTCCCGGGTAGGAATTAACTAAGCTTTAGCTCTCCAGTGGGTTTCTTATCATATTCTCGCAATTGGCGTCGAACCTCAGGTTATAAAGTCGAAGGTTCTGCATCAACCGCTCAGTTCGTTTCAACTCCTTGTCTTCGCCAAAGATCGTCTCAACGAATGCAACACCAGCGTTCTTATCGGCATCCTGCTTCGTCTTTTCCGTCTCTTCGATATTCCCTTCCTCACTAGTCACTGATGTCTCTACAAACTCTTTGTTCGAACCATCGGGTTCCGTCTTGGCCTGGTGTGAAATTTTCTTTTCATTGCCGCCCTGATTGTGAACTGTCTTTTTGCGTTTCCTTTCTTTCAGCTTGTATGCTTCCAACATGGGAGCCTCGCACCTCTTGAGCAGCGACACTAGTTTCGTCCATAACCTCTCCCCTGCTTCGATGAAATCGAAGACCAACTCCTTAGAGTCTACTGACTTGATCCTATCTGCTTCCTCGCCCGCTCTCTTCAAATTTCCAGACAGTTGAATGAGTAGTAGCCACAGTTCTCCCGCCATATCCGACGTTGGTGTTGAAGGTCCGCGAGCGTATACAGACCAGTCATAAAGCCATTTCCCGAAAGAATTGGCGTCGAAAACGCTACCGAGGAGCATGATTGGTTCTTCACTTGGATCCCAGTGCTTCAAGGAACATCCAGCGGGGATTTTATGTCTCTTTGCATCTGCTTCTGTTGCCTTCCGGATCTCTGGTCTTTTTCTTCTCGCGGGTTTCTTCGCCTCCTTAGATCCCGTATACCGAGGTGTTGAGGGCCTTTGCGGGACACATGTGGCTGGGTACCTCCGTCGAGGATCTTTGGATGTGAAACCCCCCGGCAGCACGCTATCAAAAACATATGCGCCTGGGCCAGGAATCTTATCATACGGATAGTCGTTGTGGCCGTCACTCTTCCAGTACGGCATGCCGCTCATGTAGGCAGTTCCAGATCCGAGTTGTTCTACATGAGACTCAGATTGTAGTTCCGACACTCTTTTATTTTTGCCCCCGGGCTGTGACTCGGTGGTCCTCGATGGTGTATCAACGCTGGCATTCTCGTTAACACCATCCGAACTGCGGCTCTTTTCCTCTTTTTCGGGAGCCATCTGTTGTTCTGAGACCTCGAGCTTTTGCTCTGTCTCTGAAGGTGGTGGAATTGGTCGTATAGCAAGGCGCAATATTGGTAATACAGTCACTCGCTTGATCCCTGTCAAGTCGGCGTCATCCGAGTCAGAACCTGTATTACGCGCGTCTGTTGGCCTCCTTTTGGCCCGTAGCGTTCTTCTTTTGTCTAGGGGAGTTCCCTTTCTCTTGCGAGCTTGACCAAGGTCAGAAGAGCTACTTCCCGGCTTCAAGCTTGGATCACTAATTCCCGAATCGGGAGCATTGGGTGCTGCTGGAAGGTCTTCGTCGTCAGACATGCCTGGTAGTTTTCGAAACAGTTGCTGACACGAGGAGCTGCGACTATGTTAGCCGAAATCGCCATCTGAGTGTATCAGGTTGGGCCTACCATTGTATCACAGTCCCTATAAAACCTTCACACATTGCTCCGCATGATGGAAAAGGACACTTGAGGGACTGGGCCTCATCCTCGTCCTCCTTAACTTCACAAATGAGGCTCATGTTGATCCGAGATCCTGGCGTGATTGCCAAGCTCCAATGAGCATCTCGATCGATCTCCTCTCCGGTCTGATGATCCTGTAGGAGGAATCGATTCTGGGCCACTCGTCTACCACCCTTTCGACCCTTGAACTTGCCATGCAAAGATCCTTCAAAGGCGTTCCAGGAATCCACAAAGTTAAGCAATATGATCGAGTCAACACCCAGATAATCCTCAAACGTAAAAAAAGGGCCCATATGCGGGGGACGCTCGAGGCGACCTATGATGTTGCTGTGCATGGTGGATATCAATGACAAGACGGATGTCCCAAGGTAAGACATGCCCCAAACACCTCGCAGTACAGCAAAACCCAGAGAGTTGACTGTTTGTGTGACCAAATCGAGTCGCCTAGTGACGACCATGCCTATGTCAACTAGACATTGTTGCGTGTTACCCGACATGGTTTTCACAGCTCTCAGCTCGTCCTCTAGGCTACTGAATCTGTCGTCAAAGTCCTTTTGAAGTTTGTTCACAAGTTCTTGGGTATCGCTTTGGTCTTTCTGACTAGTGTCAAAGTTTCGTTCCATTA
Organism: Fusarium verticillioides 7600; assembly: GCF_000149555.1. Lineage (NCBI taxonomy): Eukaryota > Fungi > Ascomycota > Sordariomycetes > Hypocreales > Nectriaceae > Fusarium > Fusarium verticillioides. The sequence continues at coordinate 174,712 of NC_031680.1, read as the reverse complement.
AACGCCTTAAAAAGTAGGTTAGCTATGAGAGAAAAAAAGGACTAGCTTGGGATGAGCGATACTTACGCAAATGCATCAAACTGCAATGATTGGATGATAGATGTGTAACGGTGTAGGTCCAACAAAAACTTCTCTGTCTCCTTCTTTTCAAGACTCCATTGTACTTTCCTCGCAAGCTTTTTTATCCTTCTCTCAGTCGAGCCTTGAGACAGGGTCGATGTGTACCTTTGCACCTTGACAGCAATGTCTTCTAGTCGTCGCTCTGCCTCGTCCACGACACTCTCCAGCGTGTTCCGAATGTCGTGGAATTGAGGCGCCTTGTAGTACTCATCGTAGGATCGCTTTGCGAGGTCCAAGTTCAGTCGAAGAAAGGTAAGTTGTTGCTTCAACGAGTTGTACTCCCAAGCTGAGCCTCGACTGTCATCAAGCAATTCGATGAAATCCTTGATAAGCACACCGATAGAGATGAAATCCCCAACGGCGCCGAATGTCACCTCCATTAAGTGGTAGCCTGGGGCGTCTCACTCGAAGCCATTCATGAGGAGGAGAATGTAGGAGGAAGGGTAAGGTGAGTCAATCAGAGGTATTTTGTCAGACACCGCCAAGTTGGGGCAGAGACACTGCCAGTCAGCCCCGCACTCCGCCTTGAGACTGTGTGAGATAACGCGTGACGAATAAGACCTCTGGATTACGCGCCATCCGCAGCACTTTCATTTTCAGCAATGACCACTGAATTAAGCAAGTTTTGTAGCCTTCTTCAGCTCAAGGCACGTGCTCTCAAGGTTTGTTGTGCGGGGTAAAAACACCGACTGTTGAACCAGTATACCACTATGCCATTGTTAACCCTTTTCTACCCTGCAATAGTAATATTACATTATCCGATTCAAGCTACACTTTGTTCCTCATAGACGGGTTCGCTATATTCATAGCGCTACACATCATGGCCATTTCCGACATACACGAGGTCCAAGAAGGTGGTGACACGCTTTTGATACTCCGCAATTCTGGTGCACCTTTTGCGACGCATAATACCGAAGACGAATGGCTTAATGCCCTACCTGAACAGCAGACAGAAATTTCAAAACGCCGCGAGTCCTCTATAATTCCAAAGAAGTCTCACAATGACCCAAACGACGCGTTGGCTGATGGCTCCTCGAATGCTCAAGCTCAACCAGAACCCTTGCATCTGGGATTTAGGCTGTGTTCAACGACTCTGATAAATACATGTTCATATTTCAAAAAGTCACTATCTGGTGATTGGAAAGAAACTGAACCTGAGCCTGGCTATAAATGGACACTCACAGCCAATGACTGGGACAGCAAAGCTTTTCTTCTGCTCATGAGGATATTGCATCACAAAGCACAGGAAGTCCCTCGGACACTAGAACTTGAGACGTTGGCAAAGGTCGCTGTGCTAGTGGACTACTATGGTTGCCACGAGGCAGTGGAGTTATGGGCAGAAACATGGATCTCAAATATTGACGAGGAGATGGCCGAGTCCTTCTACTCTCGAGAGTTGCTACTGAAACTGACAATCTGTTGGGTCTTTTCTGACAGAAAGAGGTTTCGGTCACTCACCAGCGTTGCAGTCCGTACGAGTCGAGGCCCAATACCTACACTGGGGTTACCCATACCCGATCAAATTGTTGGTTAGTGAAAGGACATAAACGCAATAGACTAAAGGCCTAACGAGGTATAACAGACGCCATTGAAAAGTGGAGAATTTCTTCGATCGCTATTGCGATTAAAGGTATCCAAAAGTATTGGGATGCGTTGAACTGCAATCTCACTCATGGGAGCAATAGAATCAACAACCGACAGTGTTTGTATATTCTAGTCGGGTACATCGACCAAAATCTCTATGAAAAGGACTTGAAACCCCTACCAAGCCTGCCATATTACGGGTTCAGTCTTGAGGCCCTACAACAAGCCATTCACAGTTTTGATAGTTCGACGACCTGTAACTGTAATGGTTTTATGCATGTGGAAAATCTCAGGAATGCGTTACGGTGTTTCTCAGATGCTGCTTTTAAAAATTGTGAAGATGGTATTGGGATATCACAATTTACAGACAATTAAGAGAAATAATAAAAGTTGGGCTCAGTTGGATATTGAAGCTTTTATTCTAATACCTAACTTCGTTTATTAAGACGTACCTGTCCCACCCTGTCATTTCCCGGAAGCTTTTATGAACTACCATGTGTGACCCGAGCTCTTGTGCGCTGGCTTGACAACTCCCTCGATACACTTTACATGCTAGGTGAATATAGTTTAGTGATATCACTATCGGTCACCAGCCAGGGGATCTCTCCGGCCTCACGGTACTAAGGCCGCTAAAAGAAACAGAAGAGAAAGAAAGGAAGAAAAGGAAACATAGCACCCTTTCTATATACCTAAAGATGTAGAGGATAAGTAACTATAGGGATGACTGCTGCCTATAAGGTTAAGCTAAGACCTAGCTGAACCCCACACAAGACCGTTGCCAAGCATAGTTGCTCTTTCTCAGTATCACCAAATCAGATTATTATCTTGCTGGGCCGCCGTCGTGAAAAGCAAAGAAATACAATACATTCCGTTAAACAGAATATTCAAATCAAATTAGAAAAATTTCCTTCGGCTCATTTTCAAAAGTTGACTTCTCCTCGAGCCCATGGACAACAACAAAGCCGCCAAAGCAGTACTTATCCTTCCCCTCGTCCTGCAAGAACACTAGCCAATCGCATCCAGAAAGCGACCATATTTCATCTTTCGGTCGCGCTGTCCTGGGAGTATAGATCACCAGGCCTGTATCAGTTTCGAACCGTTGCAAGTTTGGAGAAATCTCGCGGGATCCTTGGGGGAGTGTCACAACATGTCTGCCCATCACTTGCAAACTAAAGCCTTTGTTCTCGATAGCTTGGCCATAGGGATCCTCTTTGACAATGGCTAAGCTGCTAGTAGCGCTAGAGGCCCCCGGCGATCTTCTGGCCCCGTCGGTGAGGTTTTGGAGCTCCAACAATATGTCCCTGTCCTCTGCAGGTCTAGTCTGGAACCCACGTGGGAAGAAAGAAGCCCAGGTCACGTCTGCCGACAAATGCTTGCTCAAGAACGTAGTTTAGATCTCGGTCAATCTCGACAATCCATCGTGCCGCGTCCGAGTAGACATGTGCAGGCGTATTCTCGGGTGAATAGCTAGGCTTGAAGCCGTAGTCGTTCCGCGCAAGCCCAATGAATGCGTATATCTTGTCTCTTGGATCCGAGACCTGAAAGTTCCGCGCGTTACGAAGAAGAATGCGCAAGTCCCCTACTTCACTGTTTTACTTGGAACGGCCATTCATCATGGCCGCCACGGTGCGTATCGACTTTTCCACATTCGGAGCGGTGAGTTCTTTTATGAGGGAATCAACTTGCTTGTGCACCTGTTCTTCGAAACTCAGAATGCTCGTCCCACGCTCTGACTCTCCTTCGCCTTCCTCGGCACTCTTCTGCGCGCGTTGCTGATCAAATTGTTCATCCTTGGCGCGCACGATATCTTGGTGATCCTTGCCCGTGAGACGATTTTTCCACACATCGCACCAAAAGCCAGGGTCTGAGGTCAGACGTGTCGATATCCTCTCCCAAGAATCACCATCGTCTTCAAACACAAAGTGGATTTTTGGCGAACAGACAAACTCCTGGTATACCCACGACCGTGTCCACCAGGGAGATTGAAGAAACCTCACGAAGGACTCCAGAGTCTCAGGATGAGGCCCTCCATTGTAACAATCCTTCCAGAAAATGTCGACAAGACTTGTAGAACCTTGAAGTGGCTGGTTCGTGAGCCATTCAAACCCAGCGTTTACTTTTTTAGCCGCTGGTGGGTCCCATAGTCCGGCGTTTCCTCCGAACCCTCGTGGTTGATTGGAACCGAATTGAGGCGCAGCCGATATTTTCTTATCGGCGGTTGAAAGGCAGATTATAGTCGTTACGGAACGGGAATAAATATCGCGCATCATCATGAACTGTTGGCCTCTCTCGACATCATCCGACTGATTGATGCAGATTTGGTCAACAGATGGCTACCCAGCATGACATCGTGACAGCCTAACCTAGCGGAGAATATACAGCCAGGAGGCTTTATTTGCCGATTGAGAACTCTTCTTATCCTTATTCAAAGCCCCAAGTAAGCCACGTGAATATATAGTAGGACATTCTAGATCTGTCTGTAGTAGTACATAAAAACAGCTCCTGTGTCATGTCTGGTCAGAGATGAAGCGGGGTGATATCAATTTTACAATCAGGCTGCAGTTGAGCTTGGAGATGTTCATGCTGGCATGGTAGTGAGTAGCAACTAGATAGCCACTAATCTAAAATATTATATAACCCTATATAATACAGCTATAATAGAAATTTCATAAAAGGTCATCAATTGCATAGCCGTTATTTCTCAGCGCAGCATAACGTTGGTACACGGATTACTGGGTAATCTCTTAGTCTTTCACCCCCCAGTACACCCTTATACTGGCTGTGGCGTGTGGCTGCCAAGGCAGTTTTTCAGCTGCACAGCCGCCTCCATTGTTTCAACCCCCCAGCATTGTCCCTATCGCAAATTCTTACTCTCGCATCGTCAGCTTCATCTGTCGCTCTACTCGAGCATCTGAGATGGATCCGCTGAGCGTGATCGCCTCCGTAGCGGGGATTGCGACCGCTGCAGGTGAGGTCATCAAGATTCTCGGCCCATACACAACTGCAACGAAGGACGCGCCCAAGATTGCGGCTGAAGTCTCCTCTGAGGCTCTTGCGACTCAAACTATCATCACTGGCTTGGAACAGCTCATCAACAACTTCTCCGCGGCTAATGTTAGATACGCGTCACTGATCCAGGTGGATCAGCTAACTGCGGTTCTTTTCGATGGAGTCAAAATATTTTCCGAGCTGTTGGCAGTGCTGCAGACGCTGCCGCCACTCGAACCCAGCAGCCCTGGTGGAAGCCTGTGGACGCCGATCCAGTGGGTCAGAAAGAAGAGTTCCTTAACTGCCATCGTTCACAGGCTGCAAGCATTCAAGTCCTCTATTATCTGTATCTTAAGCATTCTGCAGAGGTGCGTTGCCCACTATCCATACTTTTTTAAGGTCTACAGGTGACCAACTGAACATAAACAGCGATTCTCAAGCAAGAGCAGAAGAAAGCCAGCAGCAGTTGATTGCAGCAGTAGATGACCTGCTCAGAGGCAATACTGATCTATCTAGGCGGATGATGGGAATGGCAAACACTATCGATACAATGTCGCATCGCCGAGCAACCATCCAGTCCACGAGAGATATGGGTGTCCAGGAGCGGATGGGTTTGTCATCTCGGCGGTCCTCGCTCTTCGAATTCGACTTTGAGCAGGATCTCAAATTGTCTCGTGTTTACCGCAATGCGAAGAGAGATACCATGGACTTTTCAGCAAACAGCTCTATTGTCCGCACCCACGCATGGTCGAGCTTATCTGGAGTCAGCCTGAGTGACATATCTCACATTTCCGTCTTGGCTCTTCCGTTGTATGTTGAGGACATCTCGAATCCAGAGCATTACAGATTTGGGCAAGAAGCATTCCAGCTTAGATCTATACTTGTTCCAACAAGGCCAACGAGATCTATATACCATGACTGCATTGAAGTGCAACTTCAGCTATCGCAGTTTAAATGGTTCGCTCGATTCCAACAGCAAGAGTCCTCCATGGTGGAAAATCCACTGTCCAATCTGATCTCCATATTTAAGATCGGGACTCCTCTGTTGATGATTTTCAATGAACTCGATAATTCGCATCACGAAAGATGGAAAGACTTAATAGCCTCGAGTCCATCTGACGAGGTATCAAGCGTTGCCATAACGGAGTTTGTAAAGGCTTGTATGCTATCCTCAGATATCCCCCGGTCTTATTGCATCTTCGATGCTGACATTCTGCTCACCGATACGACACATCATGTCAAGGTAACATGTGCATTCGATCAATCAAGATGAACAAAAGACTAATGTAAAAGAAGGTCATTAGCCTAGTGCGGTTCATTCTAGCGAGGCTAACAAAAGTGGGCACGATTCAAGCGATCGTGTTTGAATCTGCTCCGAATATCTTTGCCAGCGAGCCGAATCCTGCAGGTGTGGCTGTTGATGCTTTTCTCTGCGATGAGCGGCTCTATCTCAAACGCTTGGAGAGCCTCTTGGAAGATGCCGAGAAGATCAGATCGCTCCGCATGCTTCCCTTGGATGCCTTTGATCCCTTGTTTGCGCCCGTCCGCCAGCTGGTCAGCGTTCAGAGAACGTTTCTGATAAAAGTAGAAATGTTGATTTCAAAGCCATACTTATGGCAAACTTGGCAAACTGCTTTACATGAATGGGCAGTCGATTCCAGTGGCTATTATGCTGCTCTCATTACAGCGGAAGCAAACTTGAAATCAATGGTCAGAACCGCCATCTCGTCTGCCGACATTTACGATATTGAGCTTCGGGAATCATTGGGCAATGTTCTGGCAATGCTAGGCCTTCCTTCTCAACGACTAGACAAGTACGATGCCTTTCTTCAAGTATGAGAACATCACCCTAGGCATATATAGCACTAACTCTATCTAGGAACTTGCTCAATACGGGCTCCATAATCCAAATCATATAAAAGCAGCTGTTAAGAGTCTAGCAATGGTCGAAGAGGCTGTTGAGAATTCTACCATTACTCGCGAACTCAGTCGGGTTAAAGCCACTCTGTCTAAAGAACAAGACTATGAGACAAATAAGATCATCTGGGGTCTGGGCAAACTCTTGATATTTAGCAAAGTTGATGTAATGGACAGTAGACAGGAAAAGGTATACTTGTTACTCTTTAAAAGATATTTAATCAGCATCACACTAATTTTCTAACCATAGCAAAACCAGCTCTATCTCTTCGAAAATGGAATTCTGCAAGCAGTAGAGTCATTTCCAAAGCATCGACGAAGAGGTATTCAGGGATACGGGAAATCTTCTCTCTCGGATAGCCTCAAAGCCCGGGTTTCCGTTATTAGAATCATTCCTGGAAAGGATATACAGCAAGTACGGCGAGTACTTCTATCGCCTAGACAAGGTATGAGTGTATTGAAATAGCTTTTGATCGATGGGCTAACATGTAAAAGAATCAAATGGTTGTGAAATCAAGTGGTTGGACGTGGGTAAAGAACGTAGGATGTCTTTTTCTCTCGGTTCCAGAACACGGAGCCTCGAATGGATGTATCAAGTCGCAAGGGTTAAAGACAAAGCCAGACTCGACATTCCTGATCACAAATTCCAGCGCATTGTCGTGAGAGAATACCCATTGAGGTTGCTGGGTGCATATAACTCTCGACCCAGGGATCTCACTATTCAAGAAAGTCGCCCATGAATCTGTTCTTCCGTTTGGGCTACAGCTAACAGTTATTCAAGTTCACAAAACCCTTCTTTGGCGATCAATTTAACTACTGCGAGAATGACACGTGTTGCAGATCATGCGTTATCGACAATGAAGTCGCTTTAATCGGCGTGACTGACACGACAGGACAAGAAGAGCATTCTTACCCTACAAAGATATATGGGTTTGGAATAAGAGCAGCAGGCTTTATGCTAGTGTACAGTGTCTCAAGTCTTGAGAGCTTCAAAGAAATCCTCGACTTGCATCATGCGATTTGCAGGGAGACAGACAAGGATAACTTCCCGATGGTTATAGTTGGCATTCAGTGCTTGCAGGAGTCGCTGAGAGAAGTGACAACACAACAAGGTGAAAAGTTAGCGAGGGAACTTGGTTGCACATTTTTCGAAATAGATGCCGACTCTCGTGCCGAAGTCGATGCGGTGTTCTTCGACTTGGTACAAGAGGTTCGACGGTATCGCCGCAATGTGTTCAGGTATCGATGAAGAGAGAGACAACAGCAACAGACCCCAAGTAGAATATGACCTAAATAATACGATGTATCAAGAAATTAACCGCACTGCCCTCTGAAGCTCGCCACGCCAGTGACTTCAAGCTGAGGCTGCAAACAACCCTCCGGATCCGCCCTCGTCAAGATATCAATTATGACCCCATCGTCACAGTTATAATTGTTGTAATATACACCGAGCACTAGTCGCGTATCTCGCCAGTAGTGTAAGAGCCAAAGGAACCATTAGGGATTCCTTGAGTAAACATTTGGGCTCCATCGCCGCTGTAGGCGTCGCGGGCACCGGTCCATCTCTCGCTGCTTTGAGAGACGCTGAAATGCTATGCCGGATCTTGGCGCGTGGAGAGGGAGGAATAGGGCTTACAGCTCATCTGGATGGCAGCTGCTTGGCTGAGGCCGAGGAGGGAAAGGGGGAAAAGGATGGTTGTGAACTTCATACTAGATTGTTGGTGACACTTACTAGTGTGAAGTTTGATGAGCTTCTGGCTATCCTGCTTTCTCTTGTGTTATATAAGTATCTGTAATATGTAATATGTAGTATGAAGTAAGTAAAGTAATACTTCTTAACTATAAATTGAAATTTATAGTTCGCTATTGAATTTTATAACATGCATTTAGATACCGAATTTATCATTTAAATAGTTATATATAAACTATAATAACTCTATAGACTGGACTTTTATTTTGAAACAGTAGAAAAGCCCAAGGAGCCCAATGCAGCACATAATCATTGGGCATCATTGCATTAGAACTGGGATATATTATTGGTCTAGCTGTTGCTTCCCCTCACTGAACCGTATCACTGCTCCAGTCATACTTGTAGAACCTCTTGCTTCCTTGTAGTATCTCTTTTCATCAACATTGGTATTTCTCTAGCCTCCGGTGATTCCATTCCAGTATGACGAAACGAAAAAGGACACCAAGCGAAAGCAACGTGCGATCAAGCCGTCGAACGCAGGCAAATTCAATGCCCAGCCATGTTTGTCGGCGTTGCGACCGCGTGCCATGGTTGTCAATATCCAATTCGTTAGACCCCACACCGTTCAAGCCTACGTTTATCGACTCAGTTCACGAGTCCCATGCCGAACTCAGAGCAGCCTCCTGTGCGGTTTGTCAGTTGTTTGCTCTACTGAAGCCCCCGGCTCTAGACAATTTTAAATGCTCTTTACAGGCAGTCTATGCGAATTGGTTTTTCACTAAACGCAAACGTTTAAAGCATCCTGTGCAGACCGACACAATAGTGCTTTTTATTGACTCGGAAAACGATGAGCGAAAGCCTCTTCGACGGAGGCACATGGGTCATGTCATAGCAATAGAGCCGTTGCTTGATTCAATTGCTTCCCTTAGACCTCAAATTATCAGAAATGAGATCAACCACGAGTCCTTTAGGCAGATCCAAAAATGGATGACATATTGTCATCAAAACCACTTGGATTTATGCAAGTCGGACAAACTCCCTACACCCCCAGATTTCAAAGTCATTCGCTGCTGCGATAGTGAAGTTGTCAACGCGCCGCCTGGCTGCAAGTACGCTGCACTGTCATATGTCTGGGGGGACATAGATTGTCCTGATCCCAACGATCATACCAAATTCCCTCAGGTAGTCTTGGATAGTATCAAGGTAGCTTCTAAGCTTGGATGTGACTATCTGTGGGTTGATAGACATGTAGGTTAATTGAACATAAAGTGACGCGAACTAACAATTGGCAGTGCATCGACCAGAAAGACCCCGAAAAGAAGAAGCAGATAAAACGGATGGATGAGATCTATTCCCAGGCCGACTTCACCATAATCGATGCTGCTGGAACAGATTGCACCCATGGCTTGTCTGGTATAAGTGCCTCTCGGCGTCTCCATCAGCCACAGGGTCGCGTCCAAGTAAATGGCGTAAATCTCATGTCCTCGGTACACCACCTAGAGACAATATTCAAGCCAGTCGGTGGGCCTCTCGTGGCTGGACCTATCAAGAAGGTGTCTTATCGCACAATAGGATATTCTTCACCAACGAGCAAGTCATTTTTCAGTGTAATACCATCACTTGCCAGGAGTCGTTTTCCCTCCACATGGATGCTTTACATAGCGAAGCTCACGGCAATGAAAGGAAGAAGGCCACTCTTCTGGATACCGAGCCTCTAGTCCTGGTTGATAACGATATTGGGAAGCATTTAATGGAGTTCAGCAAGAGAGACCTCAAGTACGACACAGATTCTCTTGATGCCTTTATTGGGATACTCAACGTTTATCACAGAAATTATGGATGTGTTCACCTGCTAGGAAACCCACTTAATGAAAGGAACGGGAACATGATCAACGCTTGGTACCACCTCAAGCCTGGTACCCGAAAGTTTGATTTTCCTAGTTGGTCGTGGACTGGCTGGAAGGGAGCAATCAAGATGACAAGCTATAAGAACCAGGATCCTAAGCTTCGACTAGTCACCACAGACGGGGACTCCATCACACTCGACGAATACATAGATAAGTCTAATCCGAACTATCTACGAGAAGTGAAACCCGTTATCGAAATGAGAGGGAGGATGACAAAACTATCGTTCGAACTCATCAAATGGGGTTCAGAGCAGCCCATCTATCGCAACAGAATTGTCAATGAGCCCCAAGTTGAAGATGGGCCTTGGGCTATCCTACCACTAACCGAAGAAATCACGCGCTACTCGTTCCTACATCTCGACAACGAGGCACTAGCGGGGCTGTATCGATTCCAGCTACCAGTCATGGTCTTGCAGCTTGGAACCACATTGGAAAACAAGTACACCATAATTCTCGTTTTGAGGGAAACAGGTGATGCGTTCGAACGTGTTGGGCTGATAGTAATTCGAGATGCATTTGAGTCTGATGTTAAAAAGTGGAATACAGATCCAAAGCCAACTGTGTATAAAGACAGGTCTGGGAAATGGATAACTAGAGCACCGATACCAGAGCCAAAGGACCCTATCTGGCTACAGACAACTAAGGAGGTGACGATTAGGCTGCAGTAGGACTATTGACTAAAGACTGGGGATGAAGCGGATTCTAGGCCATGGATCTTATAACTGTAGGTCTGTTCAAACGCCAGTATGAGGTGGATGGTCGTGACAGCGGATGGATTGAAGAAAAATACCAGGGAATTAATGATAATTATTTATGTATTTGTCTATTATTGATCGAGTCTACATGCTTCTAGCCAATCTGCTGCTGGCTGATCGTTCTACTTTCCTGCGGTAAGGTTAGGGTTTTAATAGAGGCTTCAGCCTCCAGGCCACAAAGGCAAAGAACACCAATAAACACATACGGACAAAATACTCGTCGCCCTCACTATCGCCCAAGATGTTGCTTTTGAAGCTATTGCGAACTTTTGGAAGGATAATGAGTATCCTTATCTTGATGATAACGGGGTCAAGATCACTGCTGTTAATGCCGAGGACTTTAATGATCAGAAGGATTACAATGGTCAGCCATTCAAGCGGGCTATCAAGTTCTAGGTTACAGCCATGGGCATATATATTCAGTTGGGGAGGAGAGATATTTAAGGAGACATGGAAATGGAGCATAGGATTGGCCGAAATATTTTAAGGGAGGCAATTATTCATCGCTGGCCTCTTTCACTATATCTCAAGTATAGAGATAAACAAGACTCCGTCAAATTATCAATCCATCAGGGAAGATAAGTAGACCGCAGTAATCATTTTAATGACAATACAGTGGTTGAATGATTGATAGCAGTCATGGCTCGCCAGTATCATATCAGTGAAGCATCTTTTGACCCCGCCTGTTTCTGTTCCCAGGCTTGCAGCTGTTGGTCCTCCCCTGTCTCTCGGATGCAGGATTTCCATCCCCACGAAATCAAAAGCACCCAACTGGGGGATGTAACCTTGTAGAAAGGATCAGAGATCCACCACTCTGTATGTTCTAGCCATTCACATTCGTCTGCCGAACGAGCTGTCACCTTTGGGTAGACCCTCACGGTGGACTTGACATATGCGACTCAGAGACGCGAAATGAATTATTCAATTTTTCGAGGGATTACCGGCTGAATGAATCGTCTTTGCGAACTACGTCTAAGCAATTGGCGTATCACCATAGCTCGGACATCAACCTTCAACTTGAAGATTTCACTGTAATCTTGTGTGACGTAAACTTGATACAGTGACATATGCTGCTTTCCGGCACAGCACTGGGCCTGTAAATACCTCGTTGCTCCAGGGGACGAGCGGGTAAAGTGAACCAACAGCCAACAACTGTTAAATACCTACGACCCCGCACAAAACTCCCAAGATTGCATTCGACCTGCACGACTGTCACCAACAAAAATCCGAGTTGCACAAGATGGCGAATGAAAAGTCTAAAAGTTCATCACCAGCTGCAGAGCCATCACCTCCTAGAGATGCTGATAGTCCTGAAGAGGCTGTTCTCGTAAGTGCGACGACGGAAAGCCGGGCTAACGCTAAAGCCAATGACTAGGAAGCAGGTGATGACGACTCTGCACTTGGGGTTGTAAGTTCTCAGCCTTCATCATGGTAGCAATTGTAGCTAATCGAATGTTTGTTTGAAGACCGATGATGAGTTATCGACCGCATCTTTGCGCTCCAGTATTTACGAATACCATATGATCAATGGCCGCGGATATCATAAAGATGAGAGTGAGTAAGTACCAGCTACTTGGCGTATCTTATGCTAATTGGCATCCATAGAATATTGGCTCCCTAGCGATCAAGTATAGCCCTGTGTTGTTTTTGCTACCGGGTTTTTACTAACATGCTCCCAGAATGAATCGGAGCGCCTAGGCAAATTCTTCCAGCGTCCTACTAGAAGCCCGAAGCTGACTACGCAACAGATCTCCAGAACCACCAACTCCTCTTGACATTCGGCGGCAAGAGATATTTCTCGCCCAATGCCGACACAGCAAAGAGAGTCCTTGATGTTGGAACCGGCACGGGAATTTGGGCTGTCGAGTTTGGTATGAGAATTACTGACTGGACGAGTTACCTGAGCTGACCTTGACATTGCAGCTGATGAACATCCCCATGCCGAGGTAAGGTGGTCGTTCTAATTTTGGTCGTGGAAATAATTGAATGAGTCAGGTTTTTGGCATCGATATTGCTCCTATCCAGCCAGATTTGTAAGTATGCAATCTCGAGAAATTGGAAGATTAGCTGATGATTATCCAGCGTCCCTCCCAACTGTACTTTTGAGATCGACGACGCGGAGAAGGAATGGACGTGGACTAAGCCCTTCGACTACATCTTTGTTCGACTCATGGTCGGTAGCATAGCAGACTGGGACAAACTAATCCGACAATGCTACGAGTATGCCACTCCAACCCCAACTTCTCAGCTCGTCACTAACAGCAACTAGCAACTTGGAACCCGGAGGCTGGCTCGAAGTCATCGACCCCGTATTCCCCGCCAAATCCGAAGACGGCTCCCTCAAACCCGACTCCCCCCTTCACCGCTGGGACGAACTAACCGCCAAAGGCGCCCTGGCTCTCGGCCGTCCCTTTGACGAAGGCGTCAACCACGAAAAGCGTCTTAAAGAAGCTGGCTTCGTCAACGTTACGAGAAAGGCGTTTAAATGGCCTACTAACACTTGGCCCAAGGATCCAAAGTTTAAGGAGATTGGACTCTGGACGCTTGCTAATATCGAGAGGAATCTTGAGACTATTAGTAGCTTTTTGTTGAGGCAGGGACTTGGGATGAGTCAGGAGGAGATATTGGTGTTTATTGCAGAGGTTAGGGCTGAGATGAGGAATTTGAAAGTCCATGCTTATTGGGAGGTGTAAGTATTCTTGGGGATATGGGTTGATAGAGCTGACTTTTATGTAGGTTTGTTGTTACTGGGCAGAAGCCAGAGGAACTGGTCCAGGAGTAGGTGCACCAGCTTCGTATCGCAGATATTATGAAGAGTGGCCTTCGTTATGGTGGGAGATAGACTCACATATATAGAGTCGTTTCTTCAAAAGTTACGTAGTACATCATACAACCAGAACAAACACCCGAAAACATTCTTGTAACCTTTGCGTTGAAGATCAAATCCCTGAACTACAGGTATGAAGTAACACTAAACATAACCCCATCTTCATATAACATTCGGAGGCGTCGCACCAGCCATCAAATTCGTCCTCTCCTCCCTCTTCGCCTGCTTCAGCGTCCTCACGCGCTGAATACTCTGCCACTTCTTCTCCCTCTTCTTATCCCTCAAACACATCCCCACCAGAACCGCCATGCACCCCGCAATACACGCCCCAAAAAACGTCGCTACGACGATACCCTCTGTTCCGATCTCGTTGTGCTGCTCCATGCAGACTGTGGCGCCCGAGTCGGGGTGGATCGTGCAGAAGAGGCCGGGGGAGCAGGTGCTGGATGTCATGCGGTTGGTGATGCATGATGCGCTTTCGGTGCGGCCGTCGGTCGTTATGGAGCAGACTACGCTGGTTGAGACGGTTGTGCTGTAGCAGGATGCGCCGGGCTCGGTGGCGGTTATGCTGCTGCTTGATGTGGAGGTGGAGGAGGCGGAGGATTCGGTCGAGGTTGATTCGACGGTGGATGAGGATTGTTGGGTAGTTGTTTCTTGTGTTGTAGACTCTTCGGTCGTGGAAGTAGGCTCATCGGTCGTCGTGGGTTTATCCTCGGTTGTAGTAGTCTTTTCTTCCGTCGTGGTCGGCTCGTCTTGCGTGGTCTCTTCGGTCTTTTGTGTCTCCGATTTTGTCTCCGTCGTTTTGTCGTCATCCGAGGATTCCGTATCTTGTCGCCGAACCCATTGTTGCCATCGCTTCACCAACGGTCCATTCCCCCATGGATCTTGCTGCACCTTTTGCGCATCGAGGGTAGCTTCGTGGCCATGGTTTATGGCGGATGGTGCATCGTAGTATGACGGATCGGGCGGTACGTCATTTGGCTGACGAGCTGCGACCAGCAAAGCCGGCAGAGCGAAGAATGGGGTCAGGGAAAGGAAGCGCATGCTGAAATTACGAGAGTAAACGACAGAACGGAAGAGGAAAAAATTAAAGTTTCAAGTTTGAGGGCCTGTTGAGATGGCAGAAGAAGGTTTGCAGAAAGATGAAATGTTTTTCTTTGTTGCGTGATAGCGGAGATATCATCTCGTATTACCTACCATGTTTCTATAAAAAGATCTGTGGCCGCGCGTAGCTCGTTCCACACGGTGACGATCAGTAGCACAGCCGCAAATTCATTGGATCAAAGCTCGTAAGCTGACATATATATACCAATAATACGAGTTATATCACGGACAAAGAGTGACAGCCCGTTCAACCAATTTTCTGTATATCCGGCCGCTTGTTTCGAGGGCCCTTTCAGGTTTAGCCCAGTGTCAAACGGGTTTAGCATGGTGATACCGTTGAACGCTGTGTTGTGGCTGGGGTTTCTTAAAATAGGCGGACGAATCATTGTCGTCTGAGCTTAAAGAATCGAGGCGCTGTGAGGCTTGTCGTGTTCACGAAACGCGGGGATTAAACGCGTGATGTCAGAACCTGAGTAAACATCACGTATCAAGCTCTAAACTAAAGCAGAGTTAAATATATAAAATATATAATTAATTTAAGTTAATAGAAATAGCTTTAGAATTAATATTAAAAAGTTTTTTAAGTTTTTTTTTTTTTTTTTCTTTTTAAATTTAAGTATTTTTATTAATAAATTTTAAATTATTATTATTAAATACTATTATATTTAATATAATTATTTTATATTAGAAATTATATTAAGAAATTCTTTTTATAACTTTTAATAAAATATCTTTAAGCTAATATTATTATTAATTATAATTTTTTTTAAAAAACCGCTTTTTAATAAGATTTATAGTTATCTTATTTTTTATTAATAATATCAGCATCTGTTTCAGCCTTATCTCATTTTGCTATACATCTCTAAGATTCAGGTTTTCTGTCAACTACTAGCTGCTACCTATAGTGTGTTTGTTCACCTCTTGAAAAAAACCTCCTCTGGATTACTCTGCATCCATGCCCTGTACCACATAGCGTAAACATTAGTTCCTGATATCACTACCTGGTGCAGAAATCCAACCAGTATTGCAAACGGTTTTGTCAGCCTATAACTTAGTGACATGGCTTTGATCCTTTCCAATAATGATAAATCACCCCATCTCTCCCTCAATATTTCACTACGAGACTTCGCACCCTTGGCAATTAGCGTCTCTCGCATCTTTTCTGTATTTTCCTTGTAACGTTGGACGGCTGTGGGGCCTTTCCTTGAAACAGCGCTGGGCACAGAGCTTCGGTCATCGATGAGGTCCAAGGCAGTTTTCCACACAGGGCTTCCGAGGAAACCAGTCATCATATTCACATCTGCGCCTGCCTTGGTCATGGCCGGTATCAACTTTTTAATCGACGTTGAATCACGTGCTAGACAGACCCAGTGAAGGGCAGTATAGCCTCGTATTTCGCAGGCTTCAAGATGTTCTTTCTTATTCCACTTGTTTAGTAGAATGTCATATACTGCCCCTGGACCATCAAGAATGAACTCATCGTAGTAGTTATACATGAGAGTTCCGAGTACTGGTGCGTGAAGAGCGGTGAAGCGCTTCTGTGGTGATACATTGAATGAGATGTCGGGAAGCTCCAGGAGGAATTGAACAGCCGTGGTGTCATATTCTACTGCCAGAACCTGGAAGAGAGCTGTGCTAATACCGCCTGGGCCTATCAGTTGGTTTGGGTCGGCCCCGTGTTCGAGTAAAAGCCTAGCGCAGTCGAAATCATGGTTCCGCACGGCTGCAGAGAAAGGCGTGTCCCCCTGCGTCTGTAAAGAAGCAAGCTGTGGCTGCCGCGATAAAAGTAGCCTGGGGACTTGCAAATCGGGGAGGAGAGAAGCAGCGCAAAGCACCATTGCAGTGTCGCCATTGAAACACCTAGCGAGAATATTTGCGCCCGCATCTAGCAAGGCCTTGGTCATAACGAAGTGGGTTCTGTGCAGCGGCGATATGCAAGGGCTTCACTCCCCATCCGCCCATGTACGATGCCTCCAAGGTAGCAGAGCATTCTGGGAGTGAAAGAAGATGGATTACAACCTCCGTATCACCAGCCATGCAAGCAGTGAGCAGTGCACTCCTCCCCTTATAGTCGACCCGCTCCAGGCATAGTCCAGGGATCGATCACAGAATTTCGAAGGTGCGTTGAAGGCTTTCCTTTTGCCGCTTTCCATGAATGCACATTCTGGAGAAACGGGAAACAGGCTCACAAGCATATCCAAGAAGCGAGGAGGATAGTATATTGGGACATCCTAGTCCGTCCCCATTGTCAAGTTGCATGGAAGCAATTATTCCTCGAGGAACCCGTTTCTGGGACGTCCAGAGAGGAAGCTTCACCGGTTGGTGCCTTAGCAGTAGCTCTATCATCTGGTCATCATGAGATGCACAGGCTAGCTGGATGGGGAACCTTGCACCCAAACTCTCGTAGTCATCCGCTCTTTTGGCACTTTCCAATGCAGTCATGTCAAACTTGACATTTCCAGAGGAATAACAGTCGGCCTCGCGATCAAGAAGAAACTTCACAACCGACATTCGGCCAAGTGCCACAGCTCTATGAAGCGGTGTTCCAGGCACAAGGGTTGGGCCAATAGCAACGGATGTAATGTAACTCTTTTGAACCAAGGAGGAACTGTACAGGGATTCGAAGCTGAAGAGGAGATTTCCAACTGTTTCAATTTCTTCGTCTGGGAAAGAAACAAGCCAGTGCAGTGCAGTCTCTCCTGCGTAACTCACATGGCCAGCTTTAGCACCAGAATCAACGAGAATCTCCACGCACATCTTGTTACCCTGCCGAGCGGCACATATGAGAGGAGTTTCTCCAACTTCATTCTGGGCTTCTATTAGGTCTGGGAAGATGCCCAGAAAAAGAGATAGGTGCTCTTTCAGTCCAAAAGTTGCGGCCCAATGCAAGATCGAGTTTTGGCTTGCATCTGAACTGGGCCACAAATTGCTCTTCTGGCTCAACAATTCAAGGACTTGAAGCGGCGTATCAGAAATCTGGAAGGGATACGTTGCAGGGTCGGGTGTCGCCACCGGTTTGCAATACTCGAGGTTTCTATTGCTTGCACGCATACGCGTAAGGGCGAGTCCTGCAGCTTTGTGTGTCGAAGAGATGGCAGAAAGGCATTGGAATCCTTTCTCATCAGAATCAGCGGTACCAATCCCATCAAAATAACATTATGCGAGAAGAAAACAAGCCTCGTCTGCCCTTTTGTCTTCCTTGTCCTGAGATATCTTCTCCAGATTCCGGAAGATTTGCGTCTGCAGAGCAGCGGGAGATTGTGAAAATTTTGTGAGGTTCAGGGTGAAGGTAGGCTTCGTGATTGGGATTAAGTGAGGAGTGTTACATCTCATCGCCGAAAGGGTATTCAGTAGCTTACCTGAATGGGTATTGAGTGTTGTGCACCGTCTGGTAAGCACCCATTCAACCTCTGGACTGCGATTATGAAGTCTCAGCATATCGTTATTAAAATGGGCCCTGGGCATCAAGCAGCGCAACTTACCCATTTTCTTCTCGCCACCAGGTCAAAGTCACACCAAGACTTCGTTGGGTAGGGTTAGGGCCAAGAGTGCTATCAAAGATGTCTTCGAAGTATAACCGCAGCATTATGTCCTCAACCTCGCCCACCCCTTCTAATGAGATCGAGACACTGTCTTTGACTTTGCTGATAAATCCTGGATCTTCTTTGGCAGCTTGTATATAACTGCGCCAGGACGATTCCGAGGAAGACCTTGCTGGGCATTGAAATGGCTCTTGGCGAAAAAGGTCGTTTGCATGAACACCGTCGAGTAAGATCTGCCATACAAGCATTCCAAAGGAGAAACAGTCGGTGTATACTAAAGCGTCGCTCTCCACCGGACTTGTGACTTCAGGTGCCTGAAAAGGTAGAGTCCCTCCAACCGTTATACGTGCTCCCGGATCTTGCTCAACAAAGAAAATGCAAAAACCAAAGTCGATTAGTTTTGCCTTGAATAAACCCCCCTTATCCTCAAATACGACCACATTTTCACATTTTACGTCACCGTGTACTATTCCCTCTTGGTGTAAAACAGCAAGCCCTCTGGCAACATCATGGCACAGTGCAGCCTTTATTCGAAGATCCTGGGTCCGGCCGGATCGGATGAAGTCGTCGAGGGTTCCGCACTCTGCATATTCAATAACAAGTACTGGTCGTAGAATGTTTTGTTCGTATTCCCATATAATATTCAGGAGATCGACTATCTCTGTGGATTTTGATACCCGCTCTTTCGTAAGAACGCGGATCTCTCGGATGAGTGCATCCATTTGTTTAGAAACAATGGCCCTCATTTCAGGAGCGTCTAGAAAGGTACCGTCTTGATAGCCATGTGCGATCTTTAGAATCACGATGTCACCTGGAACAAGTCTCCGGTTATGTGCATGGATACGACGGCTGAGCCTGTGCCGACGGACTGTAAAGGTAGATCCTGAGCCAAGTTCAGCCCCGTCAAGAGCATTCACGAGTTCAAAACTAATCCACTTTGTTTGTCCGAGGATGTTGCTAAGTACTTCCAGAAGTGTCACCAGGTCCTTTTCGTCGTCGAGAGGACTTTGCGGTGTCGGGCGAGGAACGAAATCAAGCCTGGATCGTGGGTGCCAGGCGAACTCGGCTGAGCTCAAAAGAGGGGCACAGAATTTCTTCATGACGGAAGCTTCATCCATTATGAAAATGTTAATGTTCAAGGATAATAGGAGAACTGGCTTGATGTTAGACCTTTGCGGGTAAGGGTAACTGGTATAGACGAAGTACTCGAGGGTTATTAGACTTTTTATCAAGACCGGGGGTTTGAAAAGAGGGCCAGTAAGCTTTGTTTCCTAATCCATTCGGTCTTCCAATGCAATGGGTGCCTCCGTCGTTGAGCGGAACAAGGCAAGTTACATCGGACCATGAGCAAGCCTCAGTAAAAATACTCGGGAATCAAAGTGTACCACATGATAAGACGAGGCTTATAGTATGCTGAGTGGCTGCCTGCAAAGGGTCAAGATAGAACGGTGGCTGGCTGACTGGCTTGAAAACATGTTTCAAATCTCGAGGTTGATTATGACATGCATGCCTCAGGCAACAACAACCCCCTCCCAGTCTTTAGATACGAATAAATGTCACAAAGCAGCTGCCCAAGTACGCTGAGCCTGGCATCTTTATCCTTTTCACCATATCTCAATTTTTCTCAATAGACCGGGATCATCTATCATCATGACAGAATACGCAGGGTTGGCCTTGAGCGTCCCAGGCTTAGTATTCACTTGTGTTCAGTATTACGAGGCCTTTTTCACTTATGCCAACGCCCAAAAAGAAAGAGAGGACCTCAGTATACGATTCGCAGTTGAGGAAAAGGTATTTTCAAATTGGAAAGCTAAAGCCATGCCCGACGGCAAGACTCTTGCCACCAGCGACCCTACCTTAGTCAAGTTGACAATAGACTGCCTCGGTCAAATCCAAAGTGCTTTCGAAGAGTACGTCAAGATTGGGAACAGCAGTCAAGATGGCAACCCTGAGCGGGCCGCTTCAATAGATTCACTCGTAACGGCCCTAAAGAGAGTTGGATGGGCATTAAATGGATCCAAAACGGTGCCTGAACTATGGAAGAAGCTCAAAATATATAACGACGCCCTGAATAGGCTCTGGAAGTCAACTGACGCTGTCGTTCAGCGTCATCTACTTCTCTCATTGGACAATTTTAACAACGCCGAGGGCTTGAGACTGATGGAAATGGCACTTACGAGGGCTGATATATCTGAGTATCAGGAGCTAGCTGCCGCAGTACGGTTGCGCCGAATTGTTCTTGAGGCTAAGGATAGGGAGACTGGGTCACTCTATGCTGGGCAAACCAGCCACTATCTGGGAGACCTGGGACAGCTTGAGGATTATTTGGGACTCGACGCCGCAGCATTTCGCCCATCCATTTCAACACTAAGCACAGATTTACCCCGCACTGCTATTGTAAACGGCCAAGACGCCCTTCTGGAATGGAAATTGTACAAGACAGATACCCCTGAAGATATGAACCAGAGGCAATATGAATGGGTTGTTAGGAGCAGTATGAGATCACTGGCCAAGTTGCTGTCTCAAACCCCAAAGCCGGCTGGACTCAGGGCTCTCAATTGCCTAGGCTTCTACGAACCTTCAGCCCGTGGTCTTGGCATTCCTGTGTGCTTTGCCTTCTCACCTCCTCCTCTTGCATACAGGGAACCAATCTCTCTTGCCAAGCTTATTGAGATGAATAAAGAGGTGGTTGACCCTGAGGGAAATATAATGCCGTTTGAGCTTGGAGGTGTATCAGTTGACAGTCATATGTATTTGGGTGATCGTTTTGCTCTAGCTACTACACTTGCACGAGCTGTCCAACAACTCCACAATCTAGGTTGGCTGCATAAGGGAGTCCGAAGCCAGAGTGTACTCTTCTACCGCCCCAACGATGTTAGAGGTGTCTGGAGACCAGAACCAAGGGACCTTTATCTCGTGGGCTATGAGTTTGCTCGCCCAGCATCACAGGCCAGTCTCTCAATTCCGGTAGAGAACAAATCCGGTGTGACGATCTATCACCACCCGTTATACGTTGACAGCCAGAATGCCCGATACGAGTCCCGCTTTGACCTCTATAGCCTTGGAGTTGTCCTCATCGAGATTGCTTGCGGCAAAACGGCTATCCAGATGGCCCAACATGGCAGGGTTGACACCTCTGCGCCCTGGGAGTGGGATCTCTATATTGCTCACTATCTACTGTCGGAGGTTGAAAGAAAAATGGGCAAAGTTTATGGAGAGGTAGTTCGGCGCTGTATTAAGGGCGACGTCGGAAATGAAGGTTCAGGGCAGAAGGGTAACTATCAGACTTACCTTAGGAGCCTTGACGTAGATATAGTTGGAAAGTTGGAGTTGTGCTATGCCTAACAGAGATTTCATCGCGATCGAGTTATCCACTATTTGCTGTAGTTCGTGGATCAGAGATCAGCGATTAATGAAGAGTTGGGAGTTTGTAAAAAGAAGCAAGGCAAACTTGAGTTGAGATATCAATAGAAGAGACAGTAAGTTAGCCTGTTAGGCAATGGGTGCCTTGTGATTGTCTAGCCGCAAAACAAGATCAATCCTTGCCGTATAATGACTAAAAGAGATATCACTAGTCCCATAACTCTTCTTAATGGGATTGCCAAGCCAATGATTCTATACATATCAGCAATGTTTCCTTCTATCTGCCGCCAAGGCACTGATGAGAGACTTCTTGTGGTACAAGTCACATGATGGAAGCGCACGGAATACTTTTAGCTAACGAGCTCTATACTGAATTTTAGTCCACCCATTTGGCACAGCTTGAACTGCCTTATTCTACAGCTGCGCGGTACAGTTAACACCCAGCAATAGCAAAAGATTGAGGCCGATAGATAGGGTACTACATTAACGGCTCAGTGGCAATGGCAAGCACATGCCTGGAGATAATGGGGGATATCGTGGCCTTGAAGCTGCAGATTCATCATCCTGTTTCAACGAAGTGCTTCGTCTGCCGACTGTCAGCTCTCTCCACAACTACATTAGTTAAACAGCCATTCCACTATCCTACGCCAGTTTGATATGTGGATATTATGACGGCAAGGGAGTTCTAGTTGATTAAAAAGAAGTTGTCCAATTTAGTAGATGCTACGAGAATGACCTGAAGCTAGATTACAAACCCCCATTGTGTTTCAATTTAACCAATCCTTCATATTCCTTCATCAGCAATTCCTAAACAAGCTTAGTCGCATATAATTCGGCTGCTACTGTCAGAATCTCCGGTCGAACAACTCCAATCTGAACCCGAATCCTCTGTGACGTTGACATGGGGATCAAGGGCATTAGTCCACAAGCCAAGAAGCCTGCCCAGGCCAGGACCCATAGTATCCGGGTCAGGAGACCATGAGTCGGAAATCTGAAGCATCTCCTCCATCTCCCTGTGGACTTCTTTCATCGTCAGGGAAGTACAAGAACGTGATGCCGAACTGTCAGAAGTAGTAGTGCCTGTCGAAGGAGGGCCGGTAGTTACAACATTCGGAGGCCGAGCCATGTTAGGTCGAATAACACCCGGATTGTGGAAAGGACGTTGCCCACCGAATACTGGTGGTATTGGGGTGCCAAAGTTTTGAATGTTCAACGTTATACCCGGGCAGCGTAGTGACTCCCACGCTTCAGGTAAAATGACAGTTCCATCCTCGGCGCAGAAATTGTATTTTCCTTCTTTCAAAATAGCTGTCGCGGGGTATCCCAAGCTCAGGGAAGAGAGCCTTTTACGCAGTGACTGCAGTAAAGATAAATCAGCAGATGCTAGACGCTTTATTATCTCCTCAACTCACATCCAGATTCTTGCATGAAGCATACGGGAAGGTGAGTCTTTTACCCGTGTGTAGCTCAACAACGTGGATAGGCTCTACTACATCACCGAGACGGAAGAAAAGGCAGATAGAAGCATCAGTGTCAACAACAGCCCCGGATCTATTCTTCAAGGGAGGGCGGGAGATTGACATGGCGATCCAAGTTCGCTCCCTAGAGCTCCATTGACTGGCAGCATCGATACAATCGTCGATTCGTTGGCGGACGCGTTGATCGAGTGAGTCATATTGCTCGAGGAGTCCTGGACGCTTCTTCCACCTGGACTTGGAGGTTGCTTGCGAGAGACCAGACCTGACATGTTTGTCGTCCAGTTCAAGCCGTTTGAATGTCTTGATTGGGATGCGGTTGAAATGAGCGGCAAGATCAATTTGCCAGACCTCAAGGTCTTGATCCTTCCATTCGTCGTGCGATCCTGGCATAAGATTTCGTTTGATCCAGTCTCTGGCAGCAGTCAGCAGATTTGGGCCAGGTTGACTGGCCGGCTGTGAATCTCTTTGTGTTGGAGTGCTAGTGGTCTCTGCTGCGGTATCGGCCAAAGCCTCGGTGTCCTTGGACAATTCTGGCGACTCATTTTCGGCTGTTGGAATGGTTTCGACAGGTTTAATCTCTTCAACCTTGGTGTCGACCGCAATGGTAGGTGTACTGCAAAATATCTTGACGTTAGTCGAGTTCAAATATCCCCGTCGCCCAGAACAAGGGAAACAATTTAAAAGGCACTACCTTGAAACACTGCAAGTGCTGTGGGCATCTGTGATGGAAGAATTGCTAGAAGATAGTGGCGGAGCGATGATGGCCCATTTGGCCAACTTCTTGGACCAGTACTTGTAGTGACTTGCTCGTTTAAAGGCCATCTGTTCTGCCAGCTGTCTGATCGTATTCTCTGTCTCAAAGCTGCCTGGGACTCGAGTCTGTGCACTAGTGGAATTGCCAAGTTAGTACACGCAGCGCATAGGATGATCCGAGCTTACCGCATCTGGTGCTGCGCGATACTGCCCAAGAGATAGCGCAGCATGAGTTCAAACTTGATTTGCGTCAACCAGTGCCGAAAGTACCTGAGCTGAATCTCGAGGTGCTTCCAGGATTTATAGCTCAGGACCCCGGTCTGAGCGATGCATTGCAGATACTTTCCTGTTTCCTCCCGTGACATCTCATTGAGCTCCTTGTCGCCGGCAAAGCTCTCTGTGTGCCGCACCAACATGATCAAGATACCAATGTAGATCTTTTCGCACGTGGCTGATAGGCGCGTGATGTCTTCGAGGCATAGTTTTGTGAGTGCATTTTCTTGAATGACATCATCTACCTTGATCAATGTCAAGGCCGTTGAGTTGATCAAATTTATTAGCTTGGGAAGCCTCTGTCGGGCTGTTCTGTTGGCTTCCGAGTGTACCTGTAGGGAGCTTGCCAGACTGAGGCCAAGTTTGGCAACAGGCTCAATATCGTGGGCCATGGTTCAACAAGGATAAATAACGGAAATGAGAAAGGAAGGGGGACGTAGAAAGTAGTTCACCGTCTAGTTTTATTGAAATCAGGCAGCGGGTTGAAAACACGCCATCTTATTATTTCTTATCATTACCCCTCAATATGTGCATCACTGTAGCCAATCATCAAAGTTGTTGGTTGCACTTCTGTCTGACATGACTCTAGGACTATTGAACAACGTGTCATACATAAGCCACCATTGAAACGATTGGTACTTTGGTCACTAATCTGCTGCAGTAAGACGAATTCAGAAGAAACGTTGACCGCTCCTTGCGGGGTTGAAACGTATCTCTACCATGATTTAGATGGACTGAGTCTTTCCAGTCGGTAATAAGATGAGTCGATACTGGCATGGAATGTGCGATACGGCCACTGCGTTGATCAGAGCTTATTCACCCCGGTTGAGACCTTGGCGTTCTATCACACCCTTGTGCAACGTGCCGTCTGATTCTGCCCAAGACATCAGACGCTTCCGTTTGAACCAAAGACAGATCATTTTTCCCGGGCCCTAATGTAAAGATCTTGGAGGGGCATTCACTTCAGGTTTTGGCTGTCAAGGATACGCGTATTGCATACTCCTCATGGTTGTCTTACTAGAAGCTTGCGACAGAAGAGTTGCATCTCGTGCTACACGTCAGCGCCACATGAAGCTACACTTATTGAAGATATAATCAAACGTTCCGTTCCTAATCTCCTGTAAACACGAGGTTTTCTTATGTTGCCACGACTTCCGTATACTGCTGCTTTGTCCACGGATCGCAGAATGTGATGATCATCGGGCTGAGCTATGACAATATGTTGCATGGGGTCGCTGTGCTCTCTTTGTTGTCTCCTTTCTCTTGTCTTATAGTAATTGTATTAGGCTTTGAGGGAATGCAGCTAATGGTTGCACAGGTGCATGGGGAACAGATGAAAAGAGCAACGACTGCATGTTTTCAATCGACCCCGACCTCAGACTTGCCAACATCTTCACTATATATTATCTGAGACTTTTGAGCTGTCAATCCTCTCAACCTGTTCTGCTGATCGAGGCGGCGTGGCGGCGTTTGATTGGATTTCAGTCCATCAGTCTTTCGCCAGCTTGGAGGGGCTCAAGGTTATAGGATCAGATCACCCTTATCATAAGTCTAAAGAAACTGCCATCTCAGCCCACTATTCTTTGCATAGCACCTAAATATCTCATCCATCAGTCATACCTTCACCAACACTATTCACTGCGCTACCTGTACTCAACATGTGTAGCGACAACCCCGGGTGCAATGGTAACGTGACAACACACGTTACGTCCGGGGCCTATTGTACCACAAAAGTTTACGACGCTTCATCAGCGCGAAATTATGTCGGCATTCGCCCTTCCAGGACTTGTCAGGCACCTTTTGCGAAAACTTGGTGGGAGGAGTGCGATAGATTGCTAATGGCGACCGCGACAAGGACGACATATTACAACGTCTGTCCTAGCCATCGGACGAGAATCGAGTAGGTGAGTCTTTAAGTAAGGAGTAGAGACGCCACTCCCAGATACTAACAGCAGGTCAGCCAAATGCAACGTCATGAACGAGCTGAAATACTTCTCACAATTGCAGCTGGATGGGCGGGCCTTGGTGGTAAGGGTTGGGATGTCCTGTATGAGTTTCAGGCTGTCGCTGCCCAGTATATCCTGATAGAAGACCGTCTGCAAGCTATATGGCATAGTCAGGAACTCACAGTCTTGGAAGCTGGCTGAGCGTCAGCTTAATGAGCACGGTCAACCCGTCGCCCAACACATCGCGAAGCTTCTAGGCTGCGTACCACCAAACAGCGAGATCAACCACCCAGTGCGATCACTCTTCACCGAAGATGTAGACAGCATAGAAGAGCTGTATCGCGAGATATCTGAAGCCGCTTCGACGCCAAGCCTATGCAAGACAAGGACTTGACTTACGACGAAATTGCGACATCAGAACCACAAGGCTCGAATATGGAACTTCCTTATTACACGGTCAATTGCGGTACACAAAATACCATGGATCAACAGCTCTAGACCGGTTTCAATGGCCTGGATTTTGAGGGTGCCGACATGTACGCAAATGCACAATTTCCTGACACTTCCCTCTCACCCCTTACATGGACTAGCTACAACACTGGGTACAGCGATTTGACAATATGTCTTCTTCAAAAGGTCGGCGTAGTACAGGGCAACGGTGTGTCCCCCCACGGACTATTCGGGGCTTGGTTACATGGCATTTGAGTCATGTATAGAGTCTGGCAACATGGAGGCGAAATATAGAGTGTGTGATATTGAGCTATAGAGTATAGCATACTCTCTTTGAGACGCCAGGAATATTACCAATCATCACCCTACACTTCTGACTGCCTAAAAGGTTACTGGAATTAAGTAAGGAGGTATAATCTCAGCTGCTAAGCATCCCTTATAGCCAGATTCCCTTCAAGTAGCTTTCCGCAGAGGTAAACTCAAAGGCAGGGAGGAGCTTGTTCCACTCATCCGATACAGTCCACACGCCCCTCTTAAGGGAGGCCATGGTTTCTACAAGGAGTCCTTGAGACACCGGCTCCCTCATCTCTATGGGAAGGGAATGGTGTTTTACCACAGGATACCAGGAAGTTGTAACGTTCCGAGTCTTCAGATCCTCGTCGGAGAGCTTTTCCACTTTGAACGGGCCTTGAGCCGTCTTAGCAGATATATAAAGATTATCATGTCCAGCATCTTTCGTACCTCGGAGCTTCTCGCCCAGGGCAATAAGCTCGGAAACAGTGAATGCCGTCCCTTGCATGCCACCCCGAGTAGGCCATACCCCGTCATATTCCAAGGCGTGGGCTACAAGTCGGGACATGTCCCGAACAGTGGTCAAGGTGATTGGAGCATCGTCGCCGTCTGGAATGATGGCCCTGCGATTCTGGAAATCGGCAAACCTGCAAGATGTATTGAAATGCTTTGTTGTGGCGTGTGGATAGCCGCAGTAATCTGTAAAGACGCCTGGCTGGAACAGGCAGTACTCAATCTTCTATTGGTCGCAATTAGACGGTCCAATTAACGGAAGCAAATGAATTAGAGATTCATACCTGCTGGTCCGAGTTGACTTCTTCCAGATACTTCCGAACCTCATCTTTGTACTGATAATGAGCGATCCCACTATTACTCGCACTGAAAGGAGTACTATTAGCTTCATTCGTAGGACACGGTCTTGACGAAGGCACTCACGAAGCCCACTCCGAGGGGGCAACTCTTCTAACGCCAGCCTCAATGGCAGCGTCGATAAGCTTCTTGTGCAATTCGAAAGCTTCATTCTGATCAAACATTGCCAAAAAGGAGAGCACCGTATCGATGCCCTGCATTGCATCGACAAGTGCGGATTTATCATTGTAGTCTACCTGCCTCCAGGTAACGCCTTTAGGCAAGTCTGCAACTTCACTCTAAACAACGTAGTAATTAGCATCAAGTCGCCATGGCCAAGCACAGTGGCTTACCCCGCGACTCAATATAACAACCTCGTAGGAGCCTCTGGCAAGGATCTCATCAACGACTTCACGTCCGATACCTGATCTGTGTAAGTATGTCGCTTTCTGATTGGGTGTCTAATCGATTACTCACTTCCAGAGCCGCCCACAACTGCAACCCTCTTTGCCGCCATGTTGGAGTTCTTCTTTGCCGATTAAGAAAGTATTTCAAGATGTCAGGTAGTACAAAGGAAGGTTGATACAGCACAGTGTACAGCTTGAAAGCAGATATAATAGATATTTATAACTAGTCAATAAATAACTTGAAGCGGACTTGCAATGGACTTTGCGGAATTTGTAGCTATCTCGGGGTGTTTGAAGACACCGAGTAGCAGAAAGGGTTTAGAGTGCGGAGTTCACGTGTTTACCCTGCTCCATCGGCGACAAGACTCTGTAAACAACAGTCTAGGCCATAGCGCACAATACATCACTGTGGCATTAAAGTGAAACGGATTCATGGAAAAGGGT